>NC_090652.1:27813530-28171030 GCF_040937935.1 Hyperolius riggenbachi
GCTATTGCTGGCAACAAATTACCCCGTTTTGTTTTTTGGGGGTTTTTTTTGCAATTTTAGCTCCACTATTGCCAGCGCCCAACTTAGTTAGGGAGTTCCACTACAGCCATAATTCACATCCAGGCCATCGCGCTGCGCCCAAATTAGCTGCCTCGGTGAGCTTGTCTCGAAGCACATACAGCAATACTCTAGATTCAGCCAGTGTAGATTTATGCTTCTCTGCAAACATTCATGGAACTTCATAAACGACAAAAGAACTACTTACAGATACAGATCATAAGAGTTTTCTGAATATCATCTCCTCTTGAGCCACAACTCTATAAAGTAATCGTAAAATACGTTGTCTGACAGGTTCTACCACTACACTAGACCAAGTGACATCTATGTTGGAAAACCACAACAATCTGATTATACAGTATAATCTCGTTATAGTACACTCGGGTATAGTAAATATTCGGCTATAGTAAACTACCTCTCCAGGTCCCAGCCAATTTCTATTTTAAAGAGTCTGAAGCGACTTTAAAAACAGCTTTTTACCTTATATTCTACATGGGCATGTTTGCCCCTGCTAAAACGCCGCTCTCCTGCGGCTGAACGAGGGGTCTTTACCCCCCAAATCCCCTCCGTGGTGTCCGAGGATTGCTTCCTGTAGAGGCAGGGCTAATGGCCACAGCCCTGCCTCTCAGCGCTGATCGCCGCTGATAGACGCGAATGGAGGCAGAGCTACAGCCGAAAGCTCTGCCTCCATGAGCAGCAAAATCTGCGACCAAGTTGGCCGTGGATTTTGCAGGGGGGGGTTGGGGGGTAAAGACCCCTCGTTCTGCCGCGGGATAGCAGCGTTTTAGCAGGGGCAAACATGCCCATGTAGAATATAAGCTAAAAAGCTGTTTTTAAAGTAGCTTCAGAGTCTCTTTATGTCTATGGGAGCAACGCCTGGTATAGTAAACCCGGATATAATAAAACTTCTGTTATAGTAAACATGTTTTTGGCCCCTACATGACGCTGACTCTGTATATAGTAAAAAGTTGGCGGTGCATGCAGCATATGTCAGTAGGCGGTGCATGCGTCACATGTCAGTGGGCGGTGCATGCGTCATATGTCAGTGGGTGGTGCATGCGTCATATGACAGTGTGAAACCCACGGTCTGCTGCTCTCTTCAGACTAGTGCTGCAAGTCCCGCCCACGGAGGTATCGGAGCCACTCACAGGAAGCCAGTGGCTGCCTTTATTCAGTAAGGGCTGCAATTTTTAAGGAGCTCTGGATACTGTACCGGCAATTTGTCCAGCCTGGCTATGCAGCCCTAAGGTATACTTAAAGAGACACTGAAGCGAAAAAAAAATGATATAGTGAATTGGTTGTGTACTATGAATAATTACTAGAAGATTAGCAGCAAAGAAAATATTCTCATACTTTTATTTTCAGGAATATAGTGTTTTTTTCTAACATTGCATCATTCTATAATATGTGCAGATTACACAACACTCAGCATTCAAAATGAGTCTTTCAGAGCAGTCTGTGAAGTAATGACCTCTCCTCTAGCAGAGGAAAAGTAAATAGTCCAGGAACAGTTGAGATAATAAAAGTCAGATAACAGCCCTCTCCATGACTAACTTAGTCGGAGAGCTTAATGGCTTGTTTGCATAGAGATAACAACTGGAGTTTCTCAACTCTTCCTGTACTGGAAACAATTACACTGATGTATCTGATCTTAATGTTTTATTTCTTAGCTGTACTACACATACAAATCATATTATCATCATTTTTTTTTCACTTCAGTGTCTCTTTAACCTTGTAGCAGGGGCCCCAACCGTCCTGTTTTCGCCTGGACGATCACGGGTTGGGGGAGGGGTCCCGCTGTCCCGGGATAGCCCCCCCTTGTGTCCCGGCAGGCAGCGGAGGTGACAAAAATGATCGAGGCGCCAGCTCGGCGGCTGTGGTGTGTGGGATGCGGGTCTGGGGGATAAGATTGTCCCTCCCTCCGAATGTGCCCCACAGTAGCCCCCTGTATGCAGAGATAAGAGCGCAGCGGAGCGGGCAGTCTTATCATTCCTCCTCATACCGGGCATCTCTTGCTTCCATCTACTTCCTGTGACGTCACAGGAAGCGGAGAAGAGCAAGAGATGCCCGGTACGAGGAGGAATGGTAAGACTGCCCGCTCCGCTGCGCTCTTATCTCTGCATACAGGGGGACACTGGGGAGCATATTCGGAGGGAGGGACAATCTTATCCCCCAGACCCGCATCCCACACACCACAGCCGCCGGCTGGCGCCTCGATTCTCTTTTTTCACCTCCATACCCATGGTCACCCTCACCCTTCTTTTTAATAAATAATTGCAGATTTTCATATATATATATATATATATATATATATATATATATATATATATATTATGATTGGCTAGGGGTGTGGCTTAAGTGTCCCGGTTTCTCATCTCAAAAAGTTGGTAGGTATGTTGTAGTGCACCATATGTGCAAGTGCTTGTATTGTACCTCCAATGGGAGGACAGAGCTGCTCCTGTGCAGCACAGAATGTACCAGGGCATGCTGGGCCATTTCTAGGGCAAGTGCTTGTACTGTACCTCCAATGGGAGGACAGAGCTGCTCCTGTGCAGCACAGAAGGTACCAGGGCATGCTGGGCCATTTCTAGGACAAGTGCTTGAACTGTACCTCCAATGGGAGGACAGAGGTGCTCCTGTGCAGCAGAGACTGCACCAGGGCATGCTGGGATATTTCTAGGACATGTGCTTGTACTGTACCTCCAATGGAAGGACAGAGTTGCTCCTGTGCAGCAGAGAATGTACCAGGGCATGCTGGGCCATTTTTAGGACAAGTGCTTGTACTGCACATCCAATGGGAGGACAGAGTTGCTCCTGTGCAGCAGAGAGTGTACCAGGGCATGCTGGGATATTTCTAGGACATGTGCTTGTACTGTACCTCCAATGGGAGGACAGAGGTCGGTGCTCCTGTGCAGCAGAGAATGTACCAGGGCATGCTGGGCCATTTCTAGGACAAGTGCTTGTACTGTACCTCCAATGGGAGGACAGAGGTGCTCCTGTGCAGCAGAGAATGTACCAGGGCATGATGGGCCATCTCTAGGACAAGTGCTTGTACTGTACCTCCAATGGGAGGACAGAGCTGCTCCTGTGCAGCATAGAATGTACCAGGGCATGCTGGGATATTTCTAGGACAAGTGCTTATACTGTACTGCCAATGGGAGGACAGAGTTGCTCCTGTGCAGCAGAGAGTGTACCAGGGCATGCTGGGATATTTCTAGGACAAGTGCTTGTACTGTACCTCCAATGGGAGGACAGAGCTGCTCCTGTGCAGCAGAGAATGTACCAGGGCATGCTGGGTAATTTCTAGGACAAGTGCTTGTACTGTACCTCCAATGCGAGGACAGAGCTGGTCCTGTGCAGCATAGAATGTACCAGGGCATGCTGGGATATTTCTAGGACAAGTGCTTGTACTGTACCTCCAATGGGAGGACAGAGCTGCTTCTGTGCAGCATAGAATGTACCAGGGCATGCTGGGATATTTCTAGGACAAGTGCTTGTACTGTACCGCCAATGGGAGGACAGAGCTGCTTCTGTGCAGCATAGAATGTACCAGGGCATGCTGGGCAATTTCTAGGACAAGTGCTTGTACTGTACCTCCAATGGGAGGACAGAGTTGCTCCTGTGCAGCACAGAATGTACCAGGGCATGCTGGGCCATTTCTAGGGCAAGTGCTTGTACTGTACCTTCAATGGGAGGACAGAGCTGCTCCTGTGCAGCACAGAATGTACCAGGGCATGCTGGGCCATTTCTAGGGCAAGTGCTTGTACTGTACCTCCAATGGGAGGACAGAGCTGCTCCTGTGCAGCACAGAATGTACCAGGGCATGCTGGGCCATTTCTAGGACAAGTGCTTGAACTGTACCTCCAATGGGAGGACAGAGTTGCTCCTGTGCAGCAGAGACTGTACCAGGGCATGCTGGGATATTTCTAGGACATGTGCTTGTACTGTACCTCCAATGGAAGGACAGAGTTGCTCCTGTGCAGCAGAGAATGTACCAGGGCATGCTGGGCCATTTTTAGGACAAGTGCTTGTACTGCACATCCAATGGGAGGACAGAGTTGCTCCTGTGCAGCAGAGAGTGTACCAGGGCATGCTGGGATATTTCTAGGACAAGTGCTTGTACTGTACCGCCAATGGGAGGACAGAGGTGCTCCTGTGCAGCAGAGAATGTACCAGGGCATGCTGGGCCATTTCTAGGACAAGTGCTTGTACTGTACCTCCAATGGGAGGACAGAGATGCTCCTGTGTAGCATAGAATGTACCAGGGCATGCTGGGATATTTCTAGGACAAGTGCTTATACTGTACTGCCAATGGGAGGACAGAGTTGCTCCAGTGCAGCAGAGAGTGTACCAGGGCATGCTGGGATATTTCTAGGACAAGTGCTTGTACTGTACCTCCAATGGGAGGACAGAGCTGCTCCTGTGCAGCAGAGAATGTACCAGGGCATGCTGGGTAATTTCTAGGACAAGTGCTTGTACTGTACCTCCAATGGGAGGACAGAGCTGGTCCTGTGCAGCATAGAATGTACCAGGGCATGCTGGGATATTTCTAGGACAAGTGCTTGTTGTACTGTACCTCCAATGGGAGGACAGAGCTGCTTCTGTGCAGCATAGACTGTACCAGGGCATGCTGGGATATTTCTAGGACATGTGCTTGTACTGTACCTCCAATGGAAGGACAGAGTTGCTCCTGTGCAGCAGAGAATGTACCAGGGCATGCTGGGTCATTTTTAGGACAAGTGCTTGTACTGCACATCCAATGGGAGGACAGAGTTGCTCCTGTGCAGCAGAGAGTGTACCAGGGCATGCTGGGATATTTCTAGGACAAGTGCTTGTACTGTACCTCCAATGGGAGGACAGAGGTGCTCCTGTGCAGCAGAGAATGTACCAGGGCATGCTGGGCCATTTCTAGGACAAGTGCTTGTACTGTACCTCCAATGGGAGGACAGAGATGCTCCTGTGCAGCAGAGAATGTACCAGGGCATGATGGGCCATCTCTAGGACAAGTGCTTGTACTGTACCTCCAATGGGAGGACAGAGCTGCTCCTGTGCAGCATAGAATGTACCAGGGCATGCTGGGATATTTCTAGGACAAGTGCTTATACTGTACTGCCAATGGGAGGACAGAGCTGCTCCTGTGCAGCAGAGAGTGTACCAGGGCATGCTGGGATATTTCTAGGACAAGTGCTTGTACTGTACCTCCAATGGGAGGACAGAGCTGCTCCTGTGCAGCAGAGAATGTACCAGGGCATGCTGGGTAATTTCTAGGACAAGTGCTTGTACTGTACCTCCAATGGGAGGACAGAGCTGGTCCTGTGCAGCATAGAATGTACCAGGGCATGCTGGGATATTTCTAGGACAAGTGCTTGTACATACCTCCCAACTTTTTGAGATGAGAAAAAGGGACACTTAAGCCATGCCCATGCCACACCCCTGGCCACGCCCTCACCACACCTCTAGTCACACATAACATAAAGATTTCATAAGAAACATGTTGTTTTATAATTCAAACCACACTGGTCTTTTCTATCCTGGTTCATTTTCCTTCATAGTAACATTTTAAAATTAGTAGTATATCAATTTAAAGGATGGGGATAAAGTTTAGAGTCAATCAAACACATTTTTAGTATAGATATATATATATTTACATAGAAAAAGGGACAAAGTCCTGAAAGAGGGACAAATGAGGGTCAAAGAGGGACAGAGGGACGGGGCTCCCAAAAAGGGACTGTCCCTCCGAAAAAGGGACAGTTGGTAGCTATGGCTTGTACTGTACCTCCAATGGGAGGACAGAGCTGCTTCTGTGCAGCATAGAATGTACCAGGGCATGCTGGGCAATTTCTAGGACAAGTGCTTGTACTGTACCTCCAATGGGAGGACAGAGTTGCTCCTTCGCAGCAAAGAATGTACCAGGGCATGCTGGGCAATTTCTAGGACAAGTGCTTGTACTGTACCTCCAATGGGAGGACAGAGTTGCTCCTTCGCAGCAAAGAATGTACCAGGGCATGCTGGGATATTTCTAGGACAACTTCTGATATACTGTAATAAAATTCTCATACATTAAACCAGTTTTCCCGGTCCATTGGAGTTTACCATAATGAGATTATTCTGTATTTCTAACACAGGAGAGGTTCAGCTTGATCAGTTTTACACCTATTAATACAGTTTAAAGGATACCTATAAGCAGCGTGCAGAGTAAAAGTAACGATAAATATACTGCAGTTTCTCTACAGAAGGATCCAATTGCAATAAATACCGGTACCTCTTACAGAGTTGATCCTTCATGTCCTGCATCTCTTGCCTTGTTTTGCACCTCCCTAAGCTTATCTACAGTAAGTGACTTTGCGTACGGTCCTCCCTGTCACCTATCCAAGTACAACAGATATTATGTACGTTTTTGTTGCATTTTTCCAGATCATAGAAAAGACAACAGGTGCATCATTACAGTATGAATTGGGTAATTTTCCCAAGAATGTTTGTGGCCATTCCTGTGTGCGATTAATGTTTATACAATTGAAGGCGAGGAACCTGAAATCATTTTAAGGACATAACTGTTGTAACGTTTTGTCCTGACAAGTTTTGATGAACTATGACATCACTTTTTATAAGCGTAGCCACCGGGGGAAGTCCTTCAGAGTCTTAAGACTTCATACCACATGTCCAACAGTTTGTCCTGTTCTCTGAATCAGCTACGTGCTTTAGTAAGGTCATGCAGGGCTGGTTCTCTCATGAAGCAAGATGAAACACTTGCATCCGGCAGCAGGGATTACAGAGGAGGCACGTGAAGAGGTCATCTTTGGGGAAAAGCAGCTTGTTGTGCTGTGTGAGGAGTCTGGCAGTGAGTGAGCAGGGGGAGGCAGGACGACAGCAGTGTTTCATTTGACTTGCACAGCACAAGGGAGGAAGTGGCACTGCTGTCCTGACTGAGGAGGAATGGAGTGGCTGAGGGTGAGCAGTGTATCCGTCACAGACTCACAGCCAGCCAGTGTGCTATTGTGTTGCGCTGCAGCATGTCATGTGAGAACATTAAATGAAACAGAGTAAATTGTCGGGTGCTGCGCGATCATTCCAAATCGGGAAGGGGTGGGGAGGGGGGGCGGGACTCATCCTTACAAGTTTGCTTCAGGCAACAAAAAGTCTAGAACCGACCCTGAGGTCATATACAGGTTAGGATCTTCCCAGACTGCATAATGTGTCTTTAAAAGAAATAAAAAGAGAAAGTACACAACAGCACATACAAAAGTAGTGCAGGTATCTTAGTCACTTTAAGCGGCAGGATGTAAACGCCTCAGGTTTCACATATGTTGCTCGTATGGACCATGAATGATATCTGGCTGCCAAAGATCTTCCGGCAAATCTCTTGACTTCCTCCCAGTTTCCGGGTTGTCATTTGTGAGACTCCTGATTGTAATCTGAGCCTGGAAGGGAATCATAAATATACTTATTAGTTTTTTTTTATATTTGCATCTGAAGACCTATCACAATGGCCTTGATTCATAAAGCATTACCGCATTCGGTAATGCAGAAAACAGTTGACTTTACCGAGCACTTAGGAAAATGTCAATTCATAAAGGCTGTTACCGCATGAAAAGTTGAAATTCCCGAGCAGTAAATTGATAAGTTACCGACTTGTGCGGTGAATACCTCAACACGTCCGTAAATGTCAATTTCTAAAAACTAGAACATGCGGTTATAGGGAACCTGCCTGTGAATGCTGATGTTTGTGCTGAGAACTGGGTGGAATCTGCCGCTTCCGGGTCTCGGCGCTTGTTCCCTGCTGATGACGTGCAGGCTGGGACACAGGCCGCACTTCCTGATAGGCGGAGGGCGCGTTCTCAGTACGCCCTCCGCAAAGGTAAACAATAGTCAACTGACTGCAGTCAGCTGAACGCTCTAACATCAGCTGTGGCTAGTTGCTGAGTGTGAACACATATTGTCTGAGCTATCTGGAATTGACCTTGGCTTGTATTTTACCATTCTTGTCTGCTGTTTACTAACCCTTGCTTGTTACCTGGATACTCTTGCCTGCTGCCTAGACTGACCTTTGCTTGTTACCTGGATACTCTTGCCTGCTGCCTGGACCGACCTTTGCTTGTTACCTGAATACTCTTGCCTGCTGCCTAGACTGACCTTTGCTTGTTACCTGGATACTCTTGCTTGCTGCCTGGACTAACCCTTGCTTGTTGCATGGATAATCTTGCATGCTGACCTTGCATGAACTCTCTCACCTGCTGCTTGGATCATCCATTGCCTGTTCCCTGAACCATCTGTCATTACTGGTAATCGACGCTGAGGGCCTCATCCTCCTAAAATCAAGGTACTAGTCCTGTGTGATACTTATGAACTATGGAACTGTGTTATACTTGCCTCAGTGGGGTTCTGGAGGGTTATTGTCCTCTCTACTTCAGTCTGTATGCCTTGCACGTTAAGACCTGGGGGTAACCATAGTCAGGAGACAAATAAAGTGTCCTGTTCACGTGGGGGCTTGTCTATAGGTGAAGACCGTGGACCGGGCTCAGAGCCGTTTCACTAGATTGGAGCATAGGGACTGATTGGGGAAATAACCTGTCAAGCCTTACAGCGGTAAAGAAAAATTACCCGCCATCTCTGGTGTGGTGTAAAGAGTATGAGTCTATGTGAGACTGTGCTGGGAGCCGTGACTCTGAAGCATAAGCAGAGACAGCTATGATTGACAGAAGCAGGGAGCCAATAGAAACAGCCCCTGTCATCTGCAAGTCCTGCTGATGATGTTGATAGGACCCACAGGCTTCTCGGGAAGGACAAACTTTTCCACCTCCCAGACAGTGAGCAGAAAGAACAGAACAAACCAGGTTTCCCCTGAAGCCCTTCAGCCGTTTAACCCATTAGGTTCCTGTTTGAGGATGCAGAGGAGCTAGTGAGGAAATCACTTAAGCAGGACATGTTTAAAGTCTCCTGGAAGTTCATCAAAGTTGTGGCAAAAAATAAAATGTTAAGAAAGGACTAATAGACAGATTCAGAGTGAGCAGAGGCAGTATAACAAACATGTAAATTTAAAGGGATGTTGGGGATACCTCTTACTATTGTAATGCCCTCACTGCATGAAACACAATGTAACAAAACACCTTAATCCACACTGCTCTGCTGTTAACGCACAGGTTTCTGTCAATGGGCTTTGGTAAATTACCAAACTTTTACCGCACCTGTGAAAATGTTTATGAATTAGCACTCAAAAGTCTAAAATACCGAATACGGTATTTCAACGACCAGATTTTTTATCACACAACCTTTTACGAATCAAGGCTAATTTCAGTTAAAGTGGGATGAAACTCAATATTAAACGAAACCCGAGGTGACATGTGACATAATGAGATAGATATGTGTATGTAACAGTGCCTAGCACACAAATAACTAGGCTGTGTTGCTTTTTTTTTCTCTGCCTGAAAGAGTTAAACATCAGGTATGCAAGTGACAGTTCCTGTCTGAGTCAGGACTGGTCAGACTGCAGTGTGACCCTCACTGATAAGAAATGACAACTATAAAACACTTTCCTAGCAGAAAATGTGCTGTAATATGTACGAAAAGAGGCGCCAAGCAGAGTAAAACAATGTTCTAAAAATGATAAAAAGAGGGAAGTCGAAGTGGACTTACCTCCCTCTGGTAGTGGACATATACTCAAATGCAGAGTAAAATAATATACCATTTATTCACAGCTCCGTAAAATCGCCACGCGTTTCGCGGTTAACAGTCCTGCTTCATCAGGCAGTACAGGAGCATATAAAACTGGTTCAGGTCCATAAAGCGTGTGAGCGCCTCACATGCTTTATGGACCTGAACCAGTTTTATATGCTCCTGTACTGCCTGATGAAGCAGGACTGTTGACCGCGAAATGCGTGGCGATTTTATGGAGCTGTGAATAAATTGTATATTATTTTACTCTGCATTTGAGTATATGTCCACTACCAGAGGGAGGCAAGTCCACCTCGACTTCCCTCTTTTTATCATTTTTAGAACATTGTTTTACTCTGCTTGGCGCCTCTGTTCGTAGATATTACAGCACGATTAAGTCCACCCCTGGTGGAGGGGTTCTTTCCCCATTTTCCTATCTACAGAGAGCAACTTTTATACCTGAGTGGGGTCAGGTACTAATACTCCCCACCTGCCTGTCAAGTGGTAACCTGATGGTAACCCACCTTTGTGAGTATAAGAACCTTTGACATTACATTATATATTGAGCTTACCAGACAATATTGCACTATTGGGCTCTTGGTGTCCTCTGTTTTGTTTTTACATGTACTTTCTCCTAGCAGAAAATGGCTTCTGAGTGCAGGAAAGAGATAAAGGGCCTGATTCACAAAGCGGTGCTAACAGTTAAGGTGGCCATACACTGGTCGATGTGCCATTAGATCGACCAGCTGACAGATCCCTATCTGATCGAATCTGATCAGAGAGGGATCGTATGGCTGCCTTTACTGCAAACAGATTGTGAATCGATTTCAGCCTGAAACCGATTCACCATCTGCTGAGCTGCTCCTGCCGCCTGTCCACCCCCCCCCCCCCCCCCCCCCGTATACATTACCTGATGCTGGCTCCCGGGCATCTTCTCCGCATTGCACGGCTCTGTTCCGGCTCCATTACGGCGCTTCCTGTGTTGCTCCGTGACCAGGAAGTTCAAATAGAGCGCCCTCTATTTGAACTTCCTGGTCACTGCAGTGACACAGAAAGCGCCGGGATGGATGGAGCCGGAACAGAGCCGTGCAGTGCGGAGAAGACGCCCGGGAGCCAGCCTCAGGTAATGTATACTTGATCGGATCGGCCGCCGCTAGCGACGCGCCCTTTACCCGCGGGCGATCGAGGGTAATTTCCCGCACGGCGCGATCGATGGACCGATCCGATTTCGGGAGGAAATCGGATCGGCGGCTGCGTTTACCGCGAACGATTGGCAGCAGATTCGATCCCAGAATCGAATCTGCTGTCGAAACGGCCGGGAATCGAGCCAGTGTATGGCCTGCTTTAGCATGCTGGTGAAAAGCCCCTTATCACGCCTAAACTCAGTTTAGGCGTGATAAGTTTAGGTGTGATAAGTTTAGGCGTGATAACTATAGCACCAACTGGGTTAGAACCGCAGTGCACAGCTGATCAAAAGTTTTGCGCTAGCAAAGTCTGGTGCGTGCGAAACGTCCCATAGAGTTTAATGGCGCTGCTTTGCGCGCAGGACTTTGCGCGCTATCTAAACTTATTACGCCTTAACTTATCACGCCTAAACTGAGTTTAAGCGTGATAAGGGGCTTTTTGCCAGCGTGGTGCAATGGTTATCATGCCTAAAGTCTTTTAGGCGTGATAACTGGGTTATCACCGCTTTGTGAATCGAGCCCAAAGAGTCAATAGTTCATGGATTTTAGCTCTGGCATGTTTCAATGAATGTGTCATTGAGCAAAAACAATAAAACAGTAAAAACTTAAAAAGTAGATTTATATATAAAATAAAACTGGTAAGTAAAAGTAGACTTTTACTTATCTGGTACTTCTCTCTCCCCCCCCCCACACTATAGTCTTTGAGACTTCTCAATGTCTTTAGGTCCTTACCGTTGTGCCACTGTCCCCTCGTAAGTATCTCAGACTTGGCTTGGTTTCAGGCTACCGCACAAGCAGGGTCCCACCCATGGACCTCTATCAATCGTGCTCCCATCTCTGGGAGTGTTCTGCACATGCACAATACTTTTGCAGAACACTCCCTCCAGTGGGAGTGCTATTGATTGAGGCGCACGGATGGGACCGCGTATACACAGTCACTTACCACCAAGCTGAGCTGGAGATTTTTCTGAGGGGGGTATAGACACAACGGAAGGGACACCAAATACACTGAGTGGCCACAAAAACTACGGGGGGGGGGGGGGGGGGGGGGGGGGGGGGCTAGGAGAAGCCCCAGAAAATTAAAAGTCCTCTTTTTTTGTCTCGGATCAGGTATGCTTTAAAGCAAACCTGAAGTAAAAATAAACGTATGAAATAATGAATTGTAAGTGTAGTACAGCTTAGAAATAGAATATAAGCAGCAAAGAAAAGTCTCATGTAGTTGTCCAGTACAGGAAAAGTTAATAAACCTTAGTAGTTATCTATGCAACAGAGCTTCTCTGAGCTATTCCACCCATATACAGTCCTGTTTTCTGAAGCACTTAAACAGTGAGAGACAGCCTGAGATAAGGTTTTACTGCAGGGAAGTTCAAAGGGCCATCATTTCTGCTTTGTTTTATAGCTTAAAAGACAGAGTGTGGTTTCTAAACTGCAAATATGGCAGAATTATGTAATGTTATTAAAAAAAAAATATATATATATATATATATATATATATATATATATATATATATATATATATATATATATATATATATAACTGAAAATAAAAAATATGAGACTCTTTTCTTTGCTACTAATGTTCTATTCGTTATCCGTACTACGCATTCAATCCATTATATCATAAGGTTTTTTTCACTTCAGGTTCGGTTGAAACCATGCACATTTACTGTGTCAAGCCACACCCCTTGTGTTATAGACAAATAGGCAATTAGCATTTCAAATAAGAGGTAGTATACTTACTGTTAAATCAGTTACGCCATCACTGCTGTCGGGGGCTCTCAGCTGTCTCAGTAGTTGGTTCCAAATTCCACATCCTGTTCCTCCTAAACAGTGTCAGTTCTGCTTCCGGTACCCACACTACTAAAGCAACGCAACCGTACTGCGGCCATTATAAGGGCAATTTCACAATTGGAAGTTGGATGAAAAAGATGCCAGTGACATTTTTGCTCATCAATACCTGTAAGCCATTGTCAGATTTTATTTCTTTTAGCAATTCGTAATAGTGCTGTAGTAAATCCAACAGTTTCAAGGTTGCAGCTTGACCAGCAGACTTGGTAGGACAAGCTATGAAAACTCCACTGCAAGTATCCATTGCTGTAGCACAGAGGAACAATGCAGTCCACTTACCAAATTAGGCTGGGCAATTGTCCTCTGTGCATTTGTCCAGGCTCTCCAGATGTAGTCTTTCGATGCTTCCGGACACATGGGACATTTAGATGCAAGGTCTTGTGCTTGTATAAGAGTGAGGGGAATTCCTTTCTTGTTAGCTCACTCCCAGGTACTCCCAGCCCCTCGGCGTCCTGACTGTCCATTGATCTGTTCCCCAATTTTGTAATTTTAATAGATGGCCAACTGATCTAGTATTCCATTATTATGTCTCCAGAACTAGAATTGGTGCGTCTCCCATCTGGATAGTCCATATCAGACCAGCTTGCCGGCTAGTAGTCCATAGTGAGGGACCTCCCCACACTTCTTTTCCATTCATAGTCCAGTTGTCTTTTTGCAAAATTATAATCCATGTGGTCAGTTCTTTGAAGACAGCACAACTGTAGGTGTAGAACACCTCGATTACCATGGCAACGCCTTGTTATTCTGCATATTGACTGAAGTCACCCTCCCCAGTTTGATATCTCAAAGTCTCTGAGTTGGGTACTGATTCAAAGGTCACCAGTCCAGCTAAATGTTGGCTCAGTGGATGCCAGTTCCATTTCTAAAGAGTAGGTTTTTGTGTAACTGCAGTGCAGGCCCCAAGTCAGGGCCGGCGCTTCCATAGAGGCAAAGGGGGCAATTGCCCCAGGATCCTAGAGCTTGTAGGGGCCCCCCAATGTGTCTCCCATCCCCCTCCTCTCCAGTTATGATGACCACATACATGCCTGCTTGGAATGAGGAAGAGAGGGGCTGTGGGGAGAAGTCCGGAGTGCACAGCACAGTGCTGCCTCCTGTGTACTGCGTTCAGTAATAGACACGAGTGATGAGCACGAATTTTCAATAACCGTAATTTTGCATCAAAATTTGCGGTTACATAACAAAATTATAATGTGAAATTTACAGCAAATTTGTAATTAATTTAGTTTATAACGGTAATTATGATCACTAATTTCACAATTACTCAGAATTATGCAAAATTACGCAAAATGTACTTTTAGGCCTCGTTCACATTACCACACGCAGATGGCCGTGCGAATGGACGCCATCTGCATTTGTATGCATTGCGTGGCTGACAGCCGCGCATTTCGGGAAAAAATGCGTGCAGCGTGTGTTTGTGCACCGCGCTGGTATGGAAAGCATGCAGTGTGAACATCAGACAGTGCAGTCTATGCATTTCTGATGTTCGCGTCTGCCTCCCGCACGCGTTGCCGAAATCCAGACGGCAGCGCGTGCAATGTGAACGAAGGCCTTAATCAATACCGTTAACTGTAGCTGTTAATAGCAAGCCCCCCTCATATACAGTATGCTATCGTCTCCAAATTTGCTAGGTACAGTATGTAAGTGAAAAATAATGTTTTTTTGAGTGTAAAAAAAAATGTAAGATTAAACTGCCAGTCTGCCAACATGGGGAAAGGTGAAGGAGTGGTAGTAGGGTGCAGGGCAGGAAAGGGAGGGGAAACAATGGAGGGAGGAGCGGCAGAGATATTAACGTGAAAGAAATCCTTAAGTAATATATCAATACAATTAACCATTCGTGAAGCGCTTGTAGGAGAAAAACAGAAAGGGACACCGACACTCTGTCAATAGAGGCGCTTGACAGCTACACTGACCAGTAACAGTTCTTGCTCCTGTTCTTGCCTGATGAAGCGGGTTTAAAGGGGTACTGTGGACTGTAAAAAAAATAAATAAAAGCAGACTCTTACCTGGGGCTTCTATCGGCCCCCTGTAGCTGTCATCATGTCCCGTGCCGTCCTCCTACATTCCTCCATTCCCCGACAGGCTCTCGCTCGCGTCTCCAGGAGCGTACTGTGCAGTACGAGGTTTTCTCGCACTGCACCTGCGCAGTAAGCTCCCAGAGACGCGAGCAGGAGCGCGCATGCGCCACAGTCTTGCTAGAGGAATAATTAGACCAGGACCGCCGGCAGGGAACGGACAGCTACAGGGGGCCAATAGAAGCCCCAGGTAAGTGTCATTTTTTGGGTTTTTTTACACTCCACAGAACCCCTTTAATCCTGCGAAACACATTGCATGGTAGGGTGTATAAATACATTTCATTGTTGACTATTAAATCAACCAATTCTGTGTCTACTTACTGGGGAGGTAAGTCCACCACTAGGTATAGCTCAGGATGCGGAGCCCCATGCTGTCTGGGCTCCAAATTCTGGCAATACCAGCCTGCATGGGTGAAAAGGAGTTAAAGAGGCTTGGGAGGGGGGATCCCACACTGTCAATTTTCTTAAAGAGACACTGAAGTCTCATTTTTTTTTACCTTTTATTCTTATTCATCCTTCTTCAGCATTAAAATCTATGTTGTTTTGCCGCATCCCCGCGGCAGAATTAGTTATTTATAGCCATCAAATTGACCTGCAAAGTTCCACGACTTTGCAGGTCATATATGTCATATATTTTGCTGCCTGGTAGAGGCAGAGGTTTGCGCTGTAGCACTGCCTCACCTCCAGTCAGTCTCCACCGATCTCCGCCTCTCCCCGCCCCTCTCAGTGAAAGAAGTCTGAGAGGGGCAGGGAGAGGCAGAGATTGGGGGAGATTGACTGGAGTAGGGGCAGAGCTACTGTGCACAGCTCTTCCTCTACCAGGAAGCAGAATGATGTGAGCCCTGGAAGTTTTAAGGGCTATAAATAACTCATTCTGCTGTGAAATGCAGCAATTCAGCTTAGAATATACTGCTTAAGAAGGATGAATAAGAATATAAGGTAAAAAATTAGACTTTAGTGTCTCTTTAAAATGGAAAACATGTCTATAGGACTTGGAACTCAGTATATATTAAAACTGTACTGCAGCAACATGTCATTACAGAGTTTAAAGAGGAACTCCAGCCTAAACAAACATACTGTCATTAAGTTGCATTAGTTATGTTAATTAAAATAGATAGGTAATATAATCTCTTACCCACCCTGTTTTAAAAGAACAGGCAAATGTTTGATTTCATGATGGCAGCCATCTTTTTGGTTGAAAGGAGGTGACAGGGAACAAGAGATACAGTTCCAACTGTCCTGTGTGCTGATCACCCCTCCCAGTTGCTAGGCAACGTGAATAACAACATGGGAAATCCCATCATGCTCTGCACAGCATCAGGGAAAAGAGCCCAGGCTTTTTTTCTTTGATGGGTGGAGTTTAGGTAAAAATGCAGCTAAAAATGATGCTTTGGTAAGAAAAACAAAGTTCTGATGCTGTGAAACTGTTAAAGAAACACCAAGCCTTTTCAGTTCTGCCGAGTAGATTTTTAGTCCGGAGGTTCACTTTAAATACCATTTCTTCTTTGAAGTTTTTAAAATTTATTTTCTCAAAACTACAAGGTCTTCTTGAAAAAATATTTGTTTCCTTGTTCCCACTATTCCCCTAACATACCTACCAAATTGAGTGGCAATAGCATATATGAGGGGGCTTTGCAAATAGCAGTTAGCGGTTTTGACATTGTAAATTACGAACATAATTACTTATGATTGGATTACATGAAATCAATTTAATTTCAAAATCACAATTATCTGTCATGGTAATTGAAAAATGTAATGATACATTTTTTGAGTAAGCGAAATGAGCACATGACGATCATCACAAGTAGACACATCTACGAAGTATGGCTGGTCTGGTTGTAGTGGCCACAGAGAATTGAGAGTTTCTATTGTGTCTTTTTCCAAAACTATGGCCATTGGTTGCTCAGGACCCAAGGTGAATATAAACGTTTTCCTGGTCAAACAAGTCTCAGAATCAGTTCCAATTGAAGCACAAAAGACCTCCAGAGTTCCGTGACTGCCTGCAACTTTGAGCTTCTTTGACATTAGTGGGTGCTTTCAAGGCTTGCAATTGTATCCAGTAGTGTTGTTCTTCAAACCCAGGCTTCCAAATTCGGAAACCCGTACTACTCCAGTCCACACACCACACTTCAGTACCTCAGCTAGTGGACAGTCTCGGGTTATGGTCCACACTGTCCTTTCAAGCCAGAAAGAGGAAGCATTGGAGTCTCGTTAAACGGGCATTATGGCAAAAATTAGGCCACTGGGATAACCCTGGTAGCATGTAACTAATATTACGAGCATCAGATACTAAGCAGTTTTTTTGTTTTTTTTTAAATGTCTGCTTGAAAGGTTATAGAGAGCATATGCCCAGGGCCAGATTTGTACTATTTACCACCCTAGGCCACTGTCGCCAGCCACCCCCTTCAGTATAGGTAGTGAGATGACCCCTCCACCCTTCCCTCTATTATAGGTAGCCTGATGACCCCCCCCCCCCCCAGTATAGGTAGCCAGATGATTCCTCCCCCTTTCCCTCCAGTATAGGTAGCCAGATGACCCCTTCCCTCTCGTATATGTAGCGTGATGACTCCTCCCCCTTTCCTTCCAGTATAGGTAGCCAGATGACTCCCTAAATCCCTCCCCCCCACCCCCCTTCACCTTTCAGTATAGGTAGCCAGCTCGCCTTCACACCGCAGCAGCCATCTGTGTCACTCATCTTTCTGCTCTTCTCCAGTGCAGAAGCTTCCTATTCCTTTCCATCTCCAATGCTGCCCAAGTCCATAGCCGCCGGCCACAATGCAAATTCTGCACCAGTTTAGCCTGCTGCTTTGGCGCCCTTCCTCCTGTGGTGCCCTAGGCCATGGCCTAGGCGGCCTTGGCCTAAATACGGCCCTGCATATGCAGTGATCCTGCCTGTCCTCCCCCTCTGCTGACTCAGGCTGTGCTGTAACATCTCTTCTCTCCTCTCTCCCTGCTAAGCTGTATGGGGCATTGGAATGCAGGCAGCTCAGCAAGTGTTGGGGAAGATCACAAATCAAGAAATTAGCAAGATAAACGACTTGCTTACACTGCATTTTACACTGTCCTCGGCTCCTTCTGCTCCCAGTGCTACAATCTTCCCCGATACTCCGTGAGCACTCACTGAACAGCTTGCATCTTCCGTACAGAGTCAGCAGGGAGAGGGGAGAGGAGAAATGTCTGTTACAGCTCAGCCTGAGACAGCAGAAGGGGAGGACATGTCGCATAGCTTGGAAAACGGCAGGCAGGAACTCTATATGCTCTCTAACCGCTTAGTAACTTATACAGTCCATTTCACTCCTAGGAATTTCACAGATTGAGCTGGGTTTTGTACTTCTGCTGGATCTATGGCCCAACCTCTTGATTTCATATGGTTTATAACTGTTTGTAAATCCAGCCGTACGTCCTCTTTGGTAGCTCCAGAAAGCATAACGTCTTTGATGTAGTGATAGATCCGGCAGGTGATTGGTGGAACCTTTTCCAAGTCCTTAGCTACCAGTCCATGGCATATTGCTGGTGAATGTAAAAATCCACGGGGGGGAACCGTTGAAGTGTATTGATTCTCTTCCCAGGTAAAAGCAAACTGGTCCTGCGATTCCGCAGCAATTGAAATGCAAAATAAAGCATTTGTTAAATGAAAAACTGCATGCCAGTCACCAGCAGTTTGGATAATGTCCTCTTTAAGTGAAGTCATGTCTGGTACGGCAACAGTCGGTGAAGGTGTCACCTTATTTAGTTCACTGTAATCTACTGTCATCCTCCAACCTCCATTTGGCTTCTTTATCGGAAGGATGGGAGAGTTGAAAGGACTAACAGCAGATCGAAACACTCCAAGTGCCAGTAAAGCTTGAATAGTCTCTGTTATTTCTTGATGACCCCCAGATATAGGGTATTGTTTCACATTCACTGGGTGCGGTGGAGGTGGTATGTACACGGGTGCCCATTTTACACGTCCTCTCAAAATAGGCTTCACTGATGATGTTGCCAAAGAACAGACTGAAGTGCCAGATATATACATGGCACGTGTGGTGGGGATAGGCTGTCCACTCAGGATGTCCATCCCTATTGCGTTATATGGCAGTTCAGAAACAAGGACCTCTGCATGAAAAATGGGGCCACTTCCAATTTTCAATCTGCACCGAACTTTGACTGTCCAAGTTATGTTTCCTCCAAATCCTTCTACTGCTACGTAAGTAGCACCCCTTTTCTCAAGTCTCTGATCACTGTGAAAGATTGAGAACTTGGCCCCTGTGTCCAATAACGCACTCACTCTTTGCGGTTGGTTTTGTCCCTGCCAGTAGATTGTCACTTCTGCATATGGGCATTGATCCCCAGCCTTCATTGCAGAAATGTTCAGCAGGGAAACTGGGGATCTGCCAACCTTTCAATCGAATTTGGACCCTGGAACCTCCCGCCCTTTCTTCTTAGAGGGAAGATGCTTTGTGACATGTTCAAGCAAAGCTCCTCGTACCGTGTCCATTGACAAGAAAGATGTGGAGGATGTGGTTTCCTCCACATCACTGGCTGCCACCCACTTTTTATGGAATGGCTGCAAATGTCCAGACTGTTTTGGTTTCTTCTGGCCTTTAAGGAGAGCAGTAGTAGGAAAACCATGCCTTTCAGACAAAGGGACTCCACTATTGATATAATCAAGAAACAGCTGTTTGCTAATACTCTTCTGTCTCTGTGTCTCTTTCTCTCTGTGTGAAAGTTTGTCTACTGGCCTCTGTTTGGGTTTAACCGTTATCTCTTTGTCTACGTCTTCCATCAGTCCTAACAATAATGCTGAATCATGCACTGCCCCCTGTCGACTATCTGATCCACTCAATTTTGGTGAGCAATAGGGAGCAGTCATAAGACCTTTCTGTCTCACGGGAGGTGTGATGAGAGACATGTCTGGCCCCACCCAAGAAGTAGGCATAGTGTTATGTCGAGTAGTGGGCAAAGGTTCTCTGAACAGATCTGGTAAACAGCCAGCTTTACTCACTCTTTGCATATCTCCCTCCATAGTAGACCTATAGATCAGTTCAGTCGAGTCCGTATATACTTGTTTAACTGATTCTCTTAAAAGATGCATCAGACTGAAATAACCTTCATTCCTTGTGGCTCTAAGTAATTGAAAACATACTTCTGAGTCGGAGGATATATCCCATAACTGTACTGCTTCTGTACTAGTCAACATGATTCTGTCTCCGCCCTGATCCTGCACACGTACCATCCAAGATAGAATTCTTTCTCCTGGCTTCTGCCTGTACTTCTCTCTAATTTTAAATAACTCATCACTGCTATGAAATCTTCCATACAGCTGTGGAAGGTCTCTTCTTTGGAAGGTCTCTTCCATAGGGCTTTGCGGAGCTGAAGAGCTGAAAAGCTGATGTCTCCAATCAACATCTCCACTTGCTCCTGCTGTTGTAACTACTTTTTCTGTCATTTCTCTTCTATCAACAATAGGTCTAACTTCCTCCTCATCTTCTTCAGTCTCCTCTTCTGAATAATCTGATTCTCCTAACCGAAGTGGATTATCATTGCACTCTTGTTTTTGAGAGTGAACCCTAGACGCCCTCCATGGAGGAACCTGCTTACTGCAATGTCTCTCTTGATTTTTTGAACTAACCCCACACTTCGAGGAAAGCGATTCTACGTTGGTATGGTTATTTTTTAACCAAAAACTCATTTGTTCTTCAAGTGCCCGTTTCTCCAATAACAATTGATCTGCTATATAAGCCTGTTCAGATAATGCTTGAAAACACATCCATCCGAAAGTTGCTACCGCAGTTCGGTCATCACTACTGTACTGAGAGAAATCAATTTTTTCCAATGCCTGGTGCGGGTCCTCCAGGTGAATAGGTCTGACATACTTATTACACTCGATTGCAAGGGCAGTCCAGGGTCCGCAGATAGATAGCACCCAGGATGGAAGTCTAGGACACCTACAACCTGTATGTTGATCTTCTTTGCCCGCTCTTGCTTTTTTCACACAATCAAATATTTTCTTCATTTCTGATTCATATTCTACCAGCTCTTACGCCTTTAACAAAATACAAATAAAGCCACCACTAAAATCACTACTATAGAACAGACACTACCCTGTGACATTATATATACATATATCAAGAGATGAAATGACCCAGGTCTAATTGTACAAAGTCTGGGGACCCCTCTTAAAAAAGCGTGAGATTTGCAGCGGTTCATATATGTTCATTGGAATCTGATTGGCTGCTGGTGGATCCACCCAGTTTTC
The DNA here is from genome assembly GCF_040937935.1 of Hyperolius riggenbachi. Classification (NCBI taxonomy): domain Eukaryota; kingdom Metazoa; phylum Chordata; class Amphibia; order Anura; family Hyperoliidae; genus Hyperolius; species Hyperolius riggenbachi. Next base: position 27,834,578 of record NC_090652.1, read on the forward strand.
GGTAAATTGGGCTGCAGAGAGACATTGATCAACTGTGTAAAGCTTGGACACCCTGACAGTAAAAGTAGGATGATAACAGCATTTTAATTTCCATTGAGAGTCAATGAGAAAAAATCTTATTGGTTCTTTGTGACTGTGTCAACTTTTTCCATCCTCAGAAATGTCAACTATTTCTTTAGGTTGACCCGGTGGTCATGTGACCTGAGTTAAGTGAGTTTAGAATCAAATTGGGATGAGTGGCAGCAGTTTAACTATTCTCCCAATAAGAAGTCAGTGGGAAAATTGGTTTCTTCGATGGGCCGTCCCCGTGAGTCAGAAGGAGGGATTGCTCAAAAGAGAACAAAAGTCTTTCACCCCCAATAAGTCGAAGAATTGTGGAACATTTGATAGTTGTAAGTCTAGAACTGTAAGAGAAAAAAAAGAAGAAACATAAATAGAAGATCATTGACAAGATTAGGTACAGAAAAAAAAGTTAAATGGTATTGGGTTAGACCAGGCATGGGCAAACTTGGCCTTCCAGCTGTTAAGGAACTACAAGTCCCATAATGCATTGCAGGAGTCTGACAGCCACAGTCATGACTCATAAAGGCAAATGCATTGTGGAACTCTTAGTTCTGTAACAGCTGGAGGGCCGAGTTTGCCCATGCCTGGGTTAGACTCTGGGTTTCTCAAAAGCAAGTTAGTATCTTCTGCAACAGATTTAAAGTGAACCAGAGACGAAGCACCCTCATGTATTTTACCATATATATCAGTGGGTCCTCCAGAACCCAAGGCTGAGACACCAAAGTGCGCCCCTCCATCCCTCCCACCCCAGCCATCACACACTGATTGCTAATAGACTAAGAAGCGCCCCAGAGCCCCCAACCCCTCCAACACTTTAATCTCTAGTTATCTGGCTTACAGTCACTGACATGTATCCCCTTTTCTTATTTCTCTCTGCTTCAAACACAATAGGGAAATGATAGCTAAGTGAGTTGTGCACCCCTTCCTACACTGCGCCCTGAGGCTGGAGCCTCTCTTGTCTCTGCCTTAGCCCGGCCCTGGATTTAAGATATCCCAGCAGTGCCTTAGCAACAGTATTATAAGAATAATTGAAATATGCCTCAAATCTGTTCATGCCAGCTTCCGGCGCGTGGCTCCACCTCCCCTCCTTACCTGAAAAAAAAGCCAAGATGTTTACTCCAGTAAACATCTTGGAGTTTTTCTTTGGGGAGGCGGGGCCATGCACTGGAAGTCAGGTGATGCAGGGTCTTCGGGAGGGATTCGAGGGAGACGGCAGCGCAGGTAGCTATCACTTTCTTTTACAGGGAGGCTGCTGGATTTTAACTAACAGGCTGGAGATCCACTTTAATGTCAATATACACTCACCTAAAGGATTATTAGGTACACCTGTTCAATTTCCCATTAATGCAGTTATCTAATCAACCAATCACATGGCAGTAGAGATGGGCCGAACGGTTCGCCGGCGAACGGTTCCACGCGAACTTCGGTGGTTCGCGTCCCGCTGGCGAACCTTTGCGGAAGTTCGGTTCGCCCCATAATGCACCTTGAGGGTCAACTTTGACCCTCTACATTACAGTCAGCTGGCACAGTGTAGCCAATTAGGCTACACTAGCCCCTGGAGCCCCACCCCCCCTTATATAGGGCAGGCAGCGGCGGCCATTACGGTCACTCGTGTGCTGCCTGCGTTAGTGAGAGTAGGGCGAGCTGCTGCAGACTGTCTCTCAGGGAAAGATTAGTTAGGCTTAGCTTGTTCCTGGCTGGCTGCATACCTGTTCTGTGAACCCACCACTGCATACCTGTTCTGTGAACCCATCACTGCATACCTGTTCAGTGAACCTGCCACTGCATACCTGTGCTGTGAACCCATCACTGCATACCTGTTCAGTGAACCTGCCACTGCATACCTGTGCTGTGAACCCACCACTGCATACCTGTTCTGTGAACCCATCACTGCATACCTGTTCAGTGAACCTGCCACTGCATACCTGTGCTGTGAACCCACCACTGCATACCTGTTCTGTGAACCCGCCACTGTATACCTGTTCTGTTCAGTGGACCCGCCACTGTATACCTGTTTAGTGAACCCGCCACTGCATACCTGTTGTGTTCAGTGAACCTGCCACTGCATACCTGTTCTGTGAACCCGCCACTGTATACCTGTTCTGTTCAGTGAACCCGCCACTGTATACCTGTTCAGTGAACCCGCTACTGCATACCTGTTGTATTCAGTGAACCCGCCACTGTATACCTGTACTGTTCAGTGAACCCGCCACTGCATACCTGTTCAGTGAACCCACCACTGCATACCTGTTGTGTTCAGTGAACCCGCCACTGTATACCTGTTCTGTTCAGTGAACCCGCCACTGTATACCTGTTCAGTGAACCCGCCACTGCATACCTGTTGTGTTCAGTAAACCCGCCACTGTATACCTGTACTGTTCGGTGAACCCGCCACTGCATACCTGTTCAGTGAACCCGCCACTGCATACCTGTTGTGTTCAGTGAACCTGCCACTGTATACCTGTTCTGTTCAGTGAACCCGCCACTGTATACCTGTTCAGTGAACCCACCACTGCATACCTGTTGTGTTCAGTGAACCCGCCACTGCATACCTGTTGTGTTCAGTGAACCCGTCACTGCATACCTGTTCTGTTCAGTGAACCTGCCACTGTATACCTGTACTGTTCAGTGAACCCGCCACTGCATACCTGTTCAGTGAACCCACCACTGCATACCTGTTGTGTTCAGTGAACCCGCCACTGTATACCTGTACTGTTCAGTGAACCCGCCACTGCATACCTGTTCAGTGAACCCGCCACTGCATACCTGTTGTGTTCAGTGAACCTGCCACTGCATACCTGTTGTGTTCAGTGAACCCGCCACTGCATACCTGTTCTGTTCAGTGGACCCGCCACTTTATACCTGTTTAGTGAACCCGCCACTGCATACCTGTTGTGTTCAGTGAACCTGCCACTGCATACCTGTTCTGTGAACCAGCCACTGTATACCTGTTCTGTTCAGTGAACCCGCCACTGTATACCTGTTCAGTGAACCAGCTACTGCATACCTGTTGTGTTCAGTGAACCCGCCACTGTATACTTGTACTGTTCAGTGAACCCGCCACTGCATACCTGTTCAGTGAACCCGCCACTGCATACCTGTTGTGTTCAGTGAACCCGCCACTGTATACCTGTTCTGTTCAGTGAACCCGCCACTGTATACCTGTTCAGTGAACCCGCCACTGCATACCTGTTGTGTTCAGTGAACCCGCCACTGTATACCTGTACTGTTCAGTGAACCCGCCACTGCATACCTGTTGTGTTCAGTGAACCCGCCACTGCATACCTGTTGTGTTCAGTGAACCCGCCACTGCATACCTGTTCAGTGAACCCGCCACTGCATACCTGTTGTGTTCAGTGAACCTGCCACTGCATACCTGTTGTGTTCAGTGAACCCGCCACTGCATACCTGTTCTGTTCAGTGGACCCGCCACTGTATACCTGTTTAGTGAACCCGCCACTGCATACCTGTTGTGTTCAGTGAACCTGCCACTGCATACCTGTTGTGTTCAGTGAACCCGCCACTGTATACCTGTACTGTTCAGTGAACCCGCCACTGCATACCTGTTCAGTGAACCCGCCACTGCATACCTGTTGTGTTCAGTGAACCCGCCACTGCATACCTGTTGTGTTCAGTGAACCCGCCACTGCATACCTGTTCTGTTCAGTGAACCTGCCACTGTATACCTGTACTGTTCAGTGAACCTGCCACTGCATACCTGTTCAGTGAACCCGCCACTGCATACCTGTTGTGTTCAGTGAACCCGCCACTGCATACCTGTTGTGTTCAGTGAACCCGCCACTGCATACCTGTTCAGTGAACCCGCCACTGCATACCTGTTGTGTTCAGTGAACCTGCCACTGCATACCTGTTGTGTTCAGTGAACCCGCCACTGCATACCTGTTCTGTTCAGTGGACCCGCCACTGTATACCTGTTTAGTGAACCCGCCACTGCATACCTGTTGTGTTCAGTGAACCTGCCACTGCATACCTGTTGTGTTCAGTGAACCCGCCACTGTATACCTGTACTGTTCAGTGAACCCGCCACTGCATACCTGTTCAGTGAACCCGCCACTGCATACCTGTTGTGTTCAGTGAACCCGCCACTGCATACCTGTTCTGTTCAGTGAACCTGCCACTGTATACCTGTACTGTTCAGTGAACCCGCCACTGCATACCTGTTCAGTGAACCCGCCACTGCATACCTGTTGTGTTCAGTGAACCCGCCACTGTATACCTGTACTGTTCAGTGAACCCGCCACTGCATACCTGTTCAGTGAACCCGCCACTGCATACCTGTTGTGTTCAGTGAACCTGCCACTGCATACCTGTTGTGTTCAGTGAACCCACCACTGCATACCTGTTCTGTTCAGTGGACCTGCCACTGTATACCTGTTTAGTGAACCCGCCACTGCATACCTGTTGTGTTCAGTGAACCTGCCACTGCATACCTGTTCTGTGAACCCGCCACTGTATACCTGTTCTGTTCAGTGAACCCGCCACTGTATACCTGTTCAGTGAACCCGCTACTGCATACCTGTTGTGTTCAGTGAACCCGCCACTGTATACCTGTACTGTTCAGTGAACCCACCACTGCATACCTGTTCAGTGAACCCACCACTGCATACCTGTTGTGTTCAGTGAACCCGCCACTGTATACCTGTTGTGTTCAGTGAACCCGCCACTGCATACCTGTTGTATTCAGTGAACCCGCCACTGCATACCTGTTGTGTTCAGTGAACCCGCCACTGTATACCTGTACTGTTCAGTGAACCCGCCACTGCATACCTGTTCAGTGAACCCGCCACTGCATACCTGTTGTGTTCAGTGAACCCGCCACTGTATACCTGTTCTGTTCAGTGAACCCGCCACTGTATACCTGTTCAGTGAACCCGCCACTGCATACCTGTTGTGTTCAGTGAACCCGCCACTGTATACCTGTACTGTTCAGTGAACTCGCCACTGCATACCTGTTGTGTTCAGTGAACCCGCCACTGCATACCTGTTGTGTTCAGTGAACCCGCCACTGCATACCTGTTGTGTCCAGTGAACCCGCCACTGCATACCTGTTGTGTTCAGTGAACCCACCGCATCAGTGCGCATACCTGTGCAGTTAAGTGAACCTACCTACCTACGTGAGTGCACGCAGTGTGATATACCACTCCGTGCATACCCGATATGGACAAAACAGGTAGAGGAAGAGGTAGTGCCAGAGCCAGAGGAAGGCCACCCGGCAGGTCTGCGCGAGGTCGTGTAAATGTAATTTCGTGTGGACCTGGCCCACAGTACAGTGCTCGGAAGAAGGCACGTCCCATCACCTCCCAAGATTGTCAGGACGTGGTTGAGTATTTAGCGACACAGAACACCTCATCTTGCTCAGCCACCAGCGCTACTACTAGCACCACTTCCGCTGCATTTGACACTTCGCAAGAATTATTTAGTGTTGAAATCACTGATGCACAGCCATTGTTGTTACAGCCAGATGAATTTTCACCAGCTCATATATTTGAGTTACCCGGCAACACTATGGATGTAACGTGTAAGGAGGATGAAGGACCTACTTATGGTGCATGTTTGGATTTGTCTGAGGCAAGCGAAGCTGGGCAGGATGATTACGATGATGACGATGATAGGGATCCTCTGTATGTTCCCAATAGAGGAGATGAAGAGGGGGACAGTTCAGAGGGGGAGTCAGAGAGTAGTAGGAGGAGAGAAGTTGCTGAAAGAAGCTGGGGCAGCTCTTCGTCAGAAACAGCTGGTGGCAGTGTCCGGCACCATGTATCGCCACCTATGTACAGCCAGCCAACTTGCCCTTCAGCATCAGCTGCTGAGGTCCCCATAGTGCCCACATCCCAGGGTGGCTCAGCGGTGTGGAAATGTTTTAAAGTGTGTGCCTCAGATCGGACCAAAGCCATCTGTTCGCTCTGCCAACAAAAATTGAGCCGTGGAAAGGCCAACACTCACATAGGGACAAGTGCCTTACGAAGGCACCTGGAGAAAAGGCACAAACAGCAATGGGATGGCCACCTGAGCAAAAGCAGCAGCAGCACACAAAAGAAAAGTCACCCTCCTTCTCCTCTTCCTCCTTCAGGTGCATCATCTGCTTCTGCCGCTTTCTCCCTTGCACCTTCACAGGCACCCTCCTCCACTCCGCCTCTGCCCTTGAGCGGTTCCTGCTCCTCTGCCCACAGCAGCAGTCAGGTGTCCGTGAAGGAAATGTTTGAGCGGAAGAAGCCAATTTCGGCCAGTCACCCCCTTGCCCGGCGTCTGACAGCTGGGGTGGCGGAACTGTTAGCTCGGCAGCTGTTACCATACCAGCTGGTGGACTCTGAGGCCTTCCGTAAATTTGTGGCCATCGGAACACCGCAGTGGAAGATGCCAGGCCGCACTTATTTTTCGAGAAAGGCCATACCCCAACTGCACCGTGAAGTTGAGAGGCAAGTGGTGTCATCTCTTGCGAAGAGCGTTGGGTCAAGGGTACACCTGACCACGGATGCCTGGTCTGCCAAGCACGGGCAGGGCCGCTACATTACGTACACAGCCCATTGGGTGAACCTGGTGGTGAACGATGGCAAGCAGGGCGCAGCGGACCAAATTGTGACACCTCCACGGCTTGCAGGCAGGCCTCCTGACACCTCCTCTCCTCCTGCTACATGCTCTTCGCTGTCCTCCTCCTCCTTGGCTGAGTGGCAGTTCTCCTCTCCAGCTACACAGCCCCAGCTCCGCAGGGCCTATGCTGCATGCCAGGTACGACGCTGTCACGCCATCTTAGACATGTCTTGTCTCAAAGCGGAGAGTCACACTGGAGCAGCTCTCCTGGCTGCTCTTAAGAAACAGGTGGATGAGTGGCTGACCCCGCACCACCTGGAGATAGGCAACGTGGTGTGCGACAACGGCAGCAATCTGCTTGCCGCTTTGCATATGGGGAAGCTGACACACATACCCTGCATGGCACATGTCATGAATCTAGTGGTTCAAAGATTTGTGGCAAAGTACCCTGGCTTAGCGAATGTCCTGAAGCAGGCCAGGAAGTTCTGTGGGCATTTGAGGCGGTCTTACACAGCCATGGCACGCTTTGCGGAAATTCAGCGCAAAAACAACATGCCGGTGAGACGCCTCATTTGCGATAGCCCGACTCGCTGGAACTCGACCCTGCTCATGTTCTCCCGCCTGCTAGAACAGAAGAAAGCCGTGACCCACTACCTCTACAACTACAGTAGAATGAAACAGTCTGGGAAGATGGGGATGTTCTGGCCCGACAACTGGACACTGATGGAGAATGCATGCAGGCTCATGCGGCCGTTTGAGGAGGTGACCAACCTGGTGAGCCGCAGTGAGGGCACCATCAGCGACTTAATTCCCTACGCTTACTTCTTGGAGCGTGCTGTGCGTAGAGTGGCGGATGAAGCTGTGAATGAGCGTGACCAGGAACCGTTACGGCAGGAACAGGCATGGGACCAATTTTCATCAGACCCAGCTGTTTCCTCAACACCTGCGGCAGCACAGAGGGGGGAGGAGGAGGAAGAAGAGAAGTCGTGTGCAGAAGACGAATCAGACTCAGAGGATGATGAGCAAGGTGTTTCTTTGGGGGAGGAGGAGGAGGAGGAGGAGGGGACAGCGGCAGGAGAACAACCTCAGCAGGCATCGCAAGGGGCTTGTGCTGCTCAACCTTCCCGTGGTATTGTTCGCGGCTGGGGGGAGGAGGTTGACTTACGTGACGTCACTGAGGAAGAGCAAGAGGAGATGGAGGGTACTGGATCCGACTTTGTGCAGATGTCGTCTTTTATGCTGTCCTGCCTGTTGAGGGACCCCCGTATAAAAAACCTCAAGGGGAATGAGCTGTACTGGGTGGCCACACTACTAGACCCTCGGTACAGGCACAAAGTGGCGGACCTGTTACCAACTCACCGGAAGGTGGAAAGGATGCAGCACATGCAGAACCAGCTGTCAACTATGCTTTACAATGCCTTTAAGGGTGATGTGACAGCACAACGCCAGCAAGGTACCACTGCCACTAATCCTCCTCCCGTGTCCACGCAGTCAAAGACAGGACGCTCCAGCGATTTCATGGTGATGTCGGACATGCGGACGTTCTTTAGTCCAACGCCTCGCCGTAGCCCTTCCGGATCCACCCTCCACCAACGCCTGGAACGGCAGGTAGCCGACTACCTGGCCTTAAGTGTGGATGTAGACACTGCTGTGAACAGCGATGAGGAACCCTTGAACTACTGGGTGCGCAGGCTTGACCTGTGGCCAGAGCTGTCCCAATTTGCCATCCAACTTCTCTCCTGCCCTGCCGCAAGCGTCCTGTCAGAAAGGACCTTCAGCGCAGCTGGAGGCATTGTCACAGAGAAGAGAAGTCGCCTAAATCACAAAAGTGTTAAGTACCTCACCTTTATCAAAATGAATGAGGCATGGATCCCGGAGGGCTGCTGCCCGCCCCAAGACTAAGTCAGTCCCCGTACACACAGCATCTCTGCCTGCACGCCGTGTGACTGGCTGCCTGGCCTGCCCCAAGAAGACTAAGTCGCTCCCAGTCCCTCCACACAGCATGTCTGCCTGCAGGCCGCTTGACTACCTTCTCCGCCACCACCAACAGGGTCCGGGACTCCAGGCGGATTGCTGAATTTTTTAGGCCGCTGCTAGCCTGATGACGCAAGATTGCGAAACCGGTCGGGAAGGCGACAGGCGGCACCATTTTATTTGAGGTCTTCTATTGACCATTTTATGCGCGCTACTTTTTCGGGGTTCCCAGTGCACGGGCCCCGTATGTGAGTTTTCCTTTATCCTTGTTTTTAATTGTTTTACTTGTTATGTAATAAAGACGGTTTACACTTAGATGTGCCGTACATCTCTTTCATGTCACTATCCTACTGGACTCCCCTTTGGTGAGTCTCTGCGATCTCAGGATATCTACTATATTCCGGAGGAATCTGTAGTGTGCAACATCGCTGGTGAAACGACACCATTTGAAAGTTCTGCGGACCACCTATCAAACTCGTGTACATGACTGCCTAATTTTTCTGGCTGCACTGCGGGTAGCTGAGCTGCAACAACAAAAGAAAAGGCATGTACATGCGCCCATTCCCCTTCGTGATCATTACCTTGCCGTGGTGAAGGGGCTTGTGTATCACAATGAAGCAATGACCGGCGCCTAGATGAGTGTCTCGGGGGGCACACAAAAGATAATAAGGTCGTTGCTTCATTGTGGTCAGACCAAATTTGATCAGCTGGACAGTCACTGTTCTGTCATTCAGCTACATCAGCCAGGCGACCATATGGGCTGTAAAGCCACCAAAACCTGCACTCTCGCCATGGTGCGCACCAGTCCAGCACGGCCGTCACTACACAAACAGCTGTTTGCGGTGCGTTACACGGTGAGTTTGGTGTGTCAGTGTGAAGCAGTACCTTAATTACACTACCTGATTGATGTATACACATGCAAGATGTTTTAAAGCACTTTAGGCCTGTCATTTAGCATTCAATGTGATTTCTGCCCTTAAAACGCTGCTTTGCGTCAAATCCAGATTTTTGGCATGTATCCCACTCCGCCATGCCCCCCTCCAGGTGTTAGACCCCTTGAAACATATTTTCTATCAGTTTTGTGGCCAGCATAATTATTTTTTTTTTCAAAGTTCGCATCCCCATTGAAGTCTATTGCGGTTCGCGAACTTTAACGCGAACCGAACGTTACGCGAAAGTTCGCGAACCCGGTTCGCGAACCTAAAATCGGAGGTTCGGCCCATCTCTACATGGCAGTTGCTTCAATGCATTTAGGGGTGTGGTCCTGGTCAAGACAATCTCCTGAACTTCAAACTGAATGTCAGAATGGAAAAGAAAGGTGATTTAAGCAATTTTGAGTGTGGCAGGGTTGTTGGTGCCAGATGGGCCGGTCTGAGTATTTCACAATCTGCTCAGTTACTGGGATTTTTAAGCACAACCATTTCTAGGGTTTACAAAGAATGGTGTGAAAAGGGAAAAACATCCAGTATGCGGCAGTCTAGTGGGCAAGAATGCTTTCAGCACCTTGTTGAATCAATGCCACGTAGCATTAAGGCAGTTCTGAAGGTGAAAGGGGGTCAAACACTGTATTAGTATGGTGTTCCTAATAATCCTTTGGGTGAGTGCAGGGGTGCCTCTAGCCATTTTGTCACTCCAGGCGAGGAAACCTGTGGCGCCTCCCCCAAAACCCCAACCCCCCCCCCCCCCCATGAAAATATTCATAATACAGCAGTGTTTCACGAGAAGATAATCATAATGCAGCACTGTTTCACCAGAAAATACACGTACTGCGGATGCATTTCACCAGAAAATAATCGTATTGCACCAGCATTTCAACAGAAAAAATTCGTAATGTGGCAATGTTTCACCAGAAAATAATCATAATTGCGGCAGCGTTTCACCAGAAAATGCACATAGGCAGGGCTCCACTTGAGGCACAAAGGGGGACAGAAGGGGGACTGAATAAGGCACACAGGGTGACATATGGATAGAAGGAGGCATGAGGGTCAGAAGAAGTCACAAAGGAGGACAGAAGGAGGCACAAGGGAACAGAAGGAGGCACACAGGGGGACACAAGGAGGCACAATGGGCAACAAAATGAGGCACAATGGGGGACAGAATGAGACACAGAGGAGGACAAAAGGAGGCACAGGAGGATGGAAGGAGGTACACAAAGGGGCAGTGGGCAGTACAGGGGGACAGAAGAAGGCATGAGGGCCAGGAGGAGGCACAACAAATGATAGGAGGCACACGGGGGACAGATTGAGACACAAAGGGGGACAAAAGGCGGCACAGGGGGAAAGAAGGTGGCACAGGGGGACTGAAGGAAGGAGACACACAAGGAAAGAAGGAGGCACAACAGGGGCAGAAGGAGGCATGATGAGGACAGAAAAAAACAAGGGGCAGAAGGAGGCACAGGGAGACAGTATGAGGAACAGAAGGATGCACAAAAGGGGTCAGAAGGAGGCACAAAAGGGTGACAAAAGAAGGCAGAGGGGGATGTAAGGAGGCACAGGGAGACAGGAGGCAGAGGGGAACATACAGAGCCACAGGGAGACAGAAGAAGGCACAATGGGGGACAGAGGAAGGCGCAGGGGACAGAGGTGGCACATGGGGATGGAAGAGGCACATGGAGACAGAATGAGACACAAAGGGAGACAGAAGGAGGCATATAAGGACAGAAGGAGGCAGAGTGGGACTGAAGGAGGCACGGGGGGAGGGGGGAGGTAGCACAGGGGAACAAAGAAAGGCACAAGGGGACATAAGGAGGCAGAGGTGGACAGAAGGAGACAGAGGTGGCGCAGGGGGACTGAAAGAGGCACATGAAGACAGATGGAGGCAAAAAGGGAGACAGGAGGCATAAAATGAGACAGAAGGACAAACAGGGGGTCAGACATGGCACAAGGGACTGAAGGAGGCACAAGGAGACAGAAGGAGGCACAAGGGGGGGGGGAGGATGTAGAAGGCACAGAGGGACACAGTGGCAGCTGCCTGCAACTTACGCTAATTTATGAATTATGCATGTTGTATGAAAATTTATGAATATTGCAAGTTGTATGCAACCTTATGTTTTTGCTTGATTGAAGGGAGTCTGAAGAGAAATGTAAAACAGAAAACAGATACTTACCTAAGGAGATGGAAGGCTCTGGGTCCTATAGAGCCTTCCTGTTCTCCTCCTTTCCCCCAGGTTCCCCCGCAGGCTCCTCAGGCTTCCCAAGACGGACAGCTCCGCACTGTGCATACTGTGCCCGAGTGCTTTGGAAGACTGCCGAAGTCTCCCACGAGGGAACAAGGGAACAAGAAGACCGACAGGAGAACGGGAACGATCTATAGGACCCAGAGCCTTCCCTCTCCTTAGGTGAATATCTATTTTTTTTCTTTTAAATTTCCCTTCGGATTCACTTTAACCTGATTGTATGTGAATTGAACACTAAGAATGAGGGCTCTTTATTATTAGATTATACTTGCAATATATGAATAATGCAAGTTGTACGCACCAGGGAGTGACAGCAATGGGGGTGAGGATGGCACTAGACCACCAGGGAAAAAAAGTAATATGAGTGAATGGAGGGTAAGCTATAAAGGGTGGGGGAACAAGTGTGGTGGAGAGATGGGTAATGAGGGAGGGGTATAACATAAGTAACAAGGGGTTGTGTGTAAGTGATGTGAGTGGTGTTTTTGTAACTTACAAGGGGGATGGTGGGTGAAAGTGTATTGGAGGGGAACATTAGTGTAGCTTCACTCCTTTCCAATGTGTCGTGCCCAGGTCATGCACATGTAGCAGAACGCAATGGACGTTAAGGTAAGTGCCTGTTTTTAATTTTGGGAGGCAGGTGCGGGCAGCTCTTCCCAGTGCTGGCCATGCTGGGGGGGTCGCCCGGTTGTATGGGGGCATTGGGAAGCCTCCCCGTGGTGCTCCTGGATAGTGCTAATGTAGCATGAACTAATTCCCGCAGGGCAACCGCTTTGCGGTATTGGTTTTGGACCCTGCATAGTTTGACATGCGAAAGCAAATGCATATTTGCATAAGCAATGCCTCATGATAAGCCAATTAGGCCAGATTTGCAAAGCCAAATGTGTTAGGGTTAAACTTGGTTGATGCACACATTTCCTCTTTGTTGTGAACAACATTAGTGTAGTGCAAGAAGTGTGTAAGGGGAGGTTTGTATAGGTTAGTGGCCACTCCCGCAGGATGGTCGCTGTGAAGTGTGGGAAACTCCCACAGGATGTGATCAGCTGAGGGAAGAGGATATGACATCATAAGTAGTCGTCCAGGTTCACACTCTCAGATTCAATATTTCCTGCTTGTGAGGATTTAAAGTATGCCTGAACTGACAGGAATATGGCTGCCATGTTTACTTCCTTTTACACAGTAATCTTGCTCATCTCTTTGGCTGCAACTTATATGCCGTATATGCCCATTATGCACATTTCTATTTAAAATTGAGGGACTAAAAAAGGTATAACTTCTAGTGCTAAACTATCCAAGATCCCATTGTTTCTGTGTTTATTTTACATCTGATCTCTCCAATCGAGCTTTATGGCTTGATGATAGCATGAACACCAACCAAAAACTGTACATTAAGCAGCAGAAACATTAGGTCATTGAGGAAGTTTTTATCACTGTCTAGATGATGTATGTGCTGTGCCGCACCAAGGGACTGTATATAGGTCACCAGTTAGCATTGTTTTTAATGGTTTGCTAGACCTATGGCCTTTGTTGAGTTTAAAGTCATCCTACATACTTTAACGTTCACTCAATGAGATGCGCCAAAAAGTGATGGAGGGGAATGTCTGTACATCTTATTGAGACCATATTGCATTACAGTAGGGCGCCAGGTCTCCCTATCCCCCAAGCTGTCCCCCTTTCTAGTGCTGAATCTATTCACTGCTACAGGAGCTGTCCCTCTCCCTAGTGCTGAATCTATTCCCTTCTATAGGAGCTGTCCCTCCTCCTAGTGCTGAATATATTCACTGCTACAGGAGCTGCCCCTCCCCCTAGTGCTGAATCTATTCCCTTCTATAGGAGCTGTCCCTCCTCCTAGTGCTGAATCTATTCACTGCTACAGGAGCTGTCCCTCCCCCTAGTGCTGAATCTATTCCCTGCTATAGGAGTAGGAGAATAAGGACAACAACTTTCTATATTGGTATGAGATTGATGATATATGAACTGTCTCAGCCACTCTAGCTGAACTTGTGAACTAAGAATTTACGATACCTCTGGGTCAATCCTAATACCAGGTCTGTGAGCAATGGAGTAAACAAGGATCCTTATCTTACCCCATTTAGATGGTCTGTTTGAATTAAGGCATCTTAATGATGTATTTATGCTTGAAAAAAATATCTGTTTTCCCTTTTGATGTTGCATGTATATAAGCTGTCTGTACCACCAGCTTGCAAACTAACAGGATGTAAACCTGACGAAGGCTGCAAGGCCGAAAGCTTGTTTATTCTTATTCATTTGTAGTTAGCCAATAAATGGTATCATCCTAATTTAAAACTTCTTGCTGCTATAGGAGCTGTCCCTCCTCCTGGTGCTAAAACTATTGTCTACTATGATATAGGACCTGCTCCTCCTCCTAGTGCTGAATCTATTCCCTGCTATAGGAGCTGTCCCTCCTCCTAGTGCTGAATCTATTCCCTGCTATAGGAGCTGTCCTTCTCCTAGTGCTGAATCTATTCCCTGCTATAGGAGCTGTCCCTCCTCCTAATGCTGAATCTATTCCCTGCTATAGGAGCTGTCCCTCCTCCTAGTGCTGAATCTTTGCCCTGCTATAGGAGCTGCCCCTCCTCCTAGTGCTGAATCTATTCCCTGCTATAGGAGCTTCCCCTCCTCCTAGTGCTGAATCTATTCCCTGCTGTAGAAGCTGTCCCTCCTCCTAGTGCTGAATCTATTCCCTGCTATAGGAGCTGTCCCTCTCCTAGTGCAGAATCTATTCCCTGCTATAGAAGCTGCCCCTCCTCCTAGTGCTGCATCTATTCACGGCTATTTGAGCTGTCCCTCCACCTAGTGCTGCATCTATTCCCTGCTATAGGAGCTGCCCCTCCTCCTAGTGCTGAATCTATTCCCTGCTATAGGAGCGGTCCCTCCTCCAAGTGCTGAATCTATTCACTGCTATAGAAGCTGCCCCTCCTCCTAGTGCTGAATCTATTCCCTGCTATAGCAGCTGCCCCCCTCCTAGTGCTGAATCTATTCCCTGCCATAGGAGCTGTCCCTCCTCCTAGTGCTGAATCTATTCTCTGCTATAGGAGCTGTCCCTCCTCCTAGTGCTGAATCTATTCACTGCTATAGAAGCTGCCCCTCCTCCTAGTGCTGAATCTATTCCCTGCTATAGGAGCTGTCCCCTCCCTCTCCTAGTGCTGAATCTATTCCCTGCTATAGAAGCTGTCCCTCCTCCTAGTGCTGAATCTATTCCCTGCTATAGGAGCTGCCCCTCCTCCTAGTGCTGAATCTATTCCCTGCTATAGGAGCTGCCCCTCCTTCTAGTGCTGAATCTATTCACTGCTATAGAAGCTGCCCCTCCTCCTACTGCTGAATCTATTCCCTGCTATAG
The DNA here is from genome assembly GCF_040937935.1 of Hyperolius riggenbachi. NCBI lineage: Eukaryota > Metazoa > Chordata > Amphibia > Anura > Hyperoliidae > Hyperolius > Hyperolius riggenbachi. Next base: position 27,849,697 of record NC_090652.1, read on the forward strand.
GAGCTGTCCCCTCCCTCTCCTAGTGCTGAATCTATTCCCTGCTATAGACGCTGCCCCTCCTCCTAGTGCTGAATCTATTCCCTGCTATAGGAGCTGTCCCTCCTCCTAGTGCTGAATCTATTCCCTTCTATAGGAGCTGCCCCTCCTCCTAGTGCTGAATCTATTCCCTGCTATAGAAGCTGCCCCTCCTCCTAGTGCAGAATCTATTCCCTGCTATAGGAGCTGCCCCTCCTCCTAGTGCAGAATCTATTCCCTGCTATAGGAGCTGCCCCTCCTCCTAGTGCTGAATCTATTCCCTGCTATAGAAGCTGCCCCTCCTCCTAGTGCTGAATCTATTCCCTGCTATAGGAGCTGCCCCTCCTCCTAGTGCTGAATCTATTTCCTGCTATAGGAGCTGTCCCTCCTCCTAGTGCTGAATCCATTCCCTGCTATAGGAGCTGTCCCCTCCCTCTCCTAGTGCTGAATCTATTCCAATCCAATCCAATCCAAAAAGCTTTATTGGCAGGACCAAATACATTTAGCATTGCCAAAGCAAAACAAAACATTGGGGGATTGTGAGAATAAGGGAAGGATATAGGGGGTTGGGGTATATAGTCCATAGGTGTGTGGAGGATGTAAGGGACAGCATGGGGGACTGGGATATACAGTCCATAGGGGGGTATTGGAGGAATACAGTCCATGTGGTATCATGTTCCTCTCATTTGGTGGCAGGCTGTGACATATCGGGCAGCTATTTGCACGGTTGTTTCCTCCTCCCCCAGTAGAATGTAGAGTTTCCTCTCTTCATCTGTGGAGGTAAAATCCTGGATGTGGGCGGAGAGTCTCTGGAAGTGGGCGGTCCTCACAGGTGCATATTTGCTGCAGTGTAGCAGGAAGTGGGCCTCATCCTCCAAGACCTACTGGTCGCATTGTCTGCACAGTCTCTCCTCCCGGGGCTTCCATGTCTGTCTGTGCCACCCTTTCTCTACCTCCAGGTTGTGGGCGCTCAGACGGTACAGGCTCAGGGTCTGTCTTTCTTTGTGGTGGTGTAGCCTCTCCAGATATGGAGCCATTGTGTACTCCCTCTGTAGTGATTGATAGACAGTGAGTTTCTTGGAATTCTTTATGTCACTTCTCCAGTCCTCTATGTATCGTTCCTTGCAGCTTTCTATAGTCCATTTTATTTGGCCTTTGGTCAACCTGTGTTGGTGGCCTTGGCTGGGCTGGCTGCTGATGCTTTGCTTGAGAGCGCGTGGTATGGCCTCGCCCCCCTGGCTCAGTGAGGCTTTATGGTGGTAAGTGCTGGGGTTGCTGCTCTGTATATGCGCCCAGTATGAGAGTGCCCTCTGCTGGATAGTAAGCCATAGTGGGAACCTGCCTAGCTCTGCCCGGCAAGCTGAGTTTGAAGTGCTTCGATGGACTTGGAGGATATACTTGCAGAACTCTAGATGGAAGATTTCTGTTGGGCTGGAGTCCCATTTTGATTGGTCAGGGTAGGTGACCGGGCCCCATACCTCACTGCTATAGAGCAGGATTGGGGTGATGATGCTGTCGAATATATTTACCCACACTCTCACTGGTGGTTTTAGGTGGTAAAGCTGTCTTCTGATGGCATAAAATGTTCTGCAGGCTTTGTCTTTCAGGGCCTGTACTGCTGGTTTAAAGCTTCCTGATTGGTTGATCTCCAGCCCCAGGTAGGTGTAGCTGTTAGTGGACACCAGTGGGGATCCATTTAATATAAATGAGGAGGTTGGGGGTTTTATTTCCATTATTCCTCTGGAACACCATCACTTTTGTCTTCTTTGGGTTGATGGGCAGTGCCCATGTGGTGCAGAAACTCTCCAATACTGCCAGGCTATCCTGTAGCCCTTTCTCTGTTGGGGAGAGCAGCACAAGGTCATCTGCATACAGCAGGAACTTCACCTCACGGTCATGCCGGAGGAGGCCTGGAGCTGGGGAGGATTCCAGGGCTACAGCCAGTTGGTTAATGTATATGTTAAAGAGTGTTGGGCTCAGACTGCAGCCCTGCCTGACTCCTCGACCCTGCTTGAAGAACGCGCTTCTCTTCCCATCTACTCTCACGCTGCATTGGTTCCCAGTATATGAACTCTTGATGACCTCATAGGTTTTTCCTCCTATTCCACTCTCTAGGAGCTTTAGGAAAAGGCCTGGGTGCCACACCGAGTCAAACGCCTTCTTAAAATCAACAAAGCAAGCGTGTATTTTGCCACGTGAGTTGTGAACATGGGTCTTGACGAGGCTGTGCAGTGTTTAGATGTGGTCGGTTGTGCGGTGGTTTGGCATGAACCCGGCTTGGCTTTTGCTGAGTACGAGAGGATCCTTTTATTGATGATGCTGTTAAACAGTTTCCCCAGTGTGCTGCTGACACAGATTCCTCTGTAGTTTGCTGGATCATATCTGTCCCCATTCTTGTAGATGGGTGTTATGAGGCCTTCACTCCAGGCCTGAGGAAAGGAGCCCGCCCTCAGGATAAGGTTGAATAGTCTTGCGAGTGCCTCATGTATGTCTGGGGGGCTGTATTTGATCATCTCTGGCAGGATGCCATCGGTACCGCTAGCCTTCTTACATTTTATCAGCCTTGTTCTTTCTCTTATTTCCTGCACCGCGATTGGTGTATCCAGAGGGTTTTGAGAGTCCTTGATTGTCTCCTCCATGTCCTTCAATTTTGCGGCTATTTGTTTCTGCTCCATGGTTCGGGCATTTTCTGGGATGTCTTTGTAGAGGTTCCTGAAGTAGTGGAGCCAGATGTGGCCATTTTGCATATGAAGAGGGCTTTGTTTAGGCTTTGCACCGATATGGTTCCAGGTCTCCCAGAATGAGTTGTCTTGGAGGGAGTCCTCCAGCTGTTGGAGTTTGTGGGAGATGTGGCTCTGTTTTTTCCGCCTGAGGGTGTCTTTGTATTGTCTCTGTAGGTGGTCATGGGTTTCCCTTAGGTCTCGGTTGTTGGGGTCTCTGTGTTTTTGGTTAGAGGCTGCCCTTAGCGAATTACGTAGAGCCTTGCATTCACTGTCAAACCATTTTTGGGACTGTTTATTTGTGGATCTCTTGAAGTTGGTCTGCTTGAGGCCTGCTAGTACTGCCATGGTATGTAGGATGTTACTGAAGTCCTTCACTGCATGGCTGACACCTTGTTGGTTTGGTTCATATGGGTTGTTATAAAAGTTTGTCAGCAGTTCTTGGATTTTGGCAGTTTTGGTCATGTTGGTGTATTCGGTGGCAGATTGTTTGGGCCATTTGAAGGGTGGTGGCAGCTTGTAGAGACCGGTCTGGTGAGGCTGCTGTGTGGTTGGTTTGTCGGTGGATTTCAGGTACAGCAGGATTTGGCTGTGGTCTGACAGGTGTGTTTCAGGGGTGACTATGAGGGCATTGATGTTTATGGGATCTGTGTCTGTGACAGCATAATCTACCACACTGCTGCCTACGTGTGAGTTCATAGTGAATCTCCCAAGAGAGTCACCCCTGGTTCGCCCATTCATTATGTATAGGCCGAGGCTCTGACAAAGGTTCAACAGGGCTTTCCCGCTTTTGTTTACTGTCTTGTCATAGCTGTTTCTTGCTGTCTGCATTGGTTCCTGGTAGTAGCTCTCCCCTCCAAGTATGTATGTGTTTCCCTCAGAGGTCAGATAGTCCTTCTCTGTGCCTGTTCTGGCATTAAGGTCTCCATAGATGAGTACTCTGCCCTGAGACTGGAAGTGGCTGGTTTCTCTTTGTAGGATCTCATAGATATCAGGTTTGTAGTAAGGGGACTCTGTTGGGGGGATATATGCTGCACACAGGTACATGTCGGACTGAGAGGTGAGGATGGAGCTGTTTATTTTGATCCAGATGTGGCTGTCTCCTCGTTTGATTGCTTTAATGTGCTCTGTAAGCGCCTCCTTGTACCAGATTAGTATGCCTCCTGAACGACGACCCTGTTTAATGTTCTTGTTTTTCTGTGAAGATACAGAGAATTCCCTGTATCCCATGGGTGCAAGAGATTCATCCTCTGCCCGGGTCCATGTCTCCAGGAGGATTTGAATATCAATGTTTTCAAGTCTATTTTTAAAGTCTGGATCATTTGTTTTGCATCCAAAAGCTGAGGCATTCAGCCCTTGAATGTTCCAGCTACTGATAATGAGTGATGTCATTTTGGGTCTGTATACCTTGTAATGAGCAGGGATTGTCATAGGACTCAATATTATCGGGGTGTCGCATCAGTATACTATATAAAGTGCTACACAAAGTCCTGATTTCCGCCGTGTTTCTGTCCTCCCTTGTTCCGTGTTGCCATTGTGGGACAGGCGGTTTCCTCCGCATTTGTTGTGTTTGTGGGGGCTCTCTTTGGTAACGCTTTATTGGAGTTTGCCATCTGTGTGTTGGATTAGGTCTTTCTTGGGGTGTCCGAGGTCTATTAAGTACCATGTCCTTAAACTCCTTTGCAAGGAGGCTGACTCCTTGTTTGCTAAGGTGCTTGTTGTTGTACAGATGGCGGTGAGCTGAGATTGTAGGGTGCTGTGCCAGTTGTATGCCTGGTGAGGATCTGAGATTGGAGGTCAGCTTTGCATTGATTTGTTGGATTGCCTGCTGAGAGATATCTTTTCTTGGGAGCAGGGAAGAGAGAATAATCTTTGTATTGGGGAATTTCAGCTGTGTCCTTTTTGCAATTTGTGACAGTTTGTCTGTGATGGTTTCTTGGTCTATGGTGTTTTGTTTAATGTCATTGGTGAAATGAGGCTCATTAATGACCCCTGCTACTTGTTCAATAGTTGAGCAGGTTATTTTAATGACATTCTTCCCTGGAAAGAGTCTCTTTGTGTCCAGGTATGTCCCATTAGAGTCTATAATCAGCACAATGTCAGGACTGCGAGGTTTATAGGAGCCATTTGCTTGGTGTTTAGGCTTGGGCTCTGGAGTGTTGGGTGGGGCAGTCTTGGCAGCATTTGGGGAGGAGTCTGGCTGGCAGTGGCTGGGCTCTGGGGTGTTGGGTGGGCATGTGTTGGTAGCATTTGGGGAGGGGTCCAGCTGGCTGTGGTGGTCTTTGGTGTTTACTGTATCTTGTGTGTGGTGTACAGTGCAGTCCTCAATCAGCGCAGGAGTTGTGGGAACCTTTGTACATTTTGTTGTCACCTCTTCTTTTGGCTGATTTAATGTCTGTATTTTCCGGATCTCCTCCTTAAGCTGTGAATTCTCCTCCTGCAGTTGTTGAAGAGATGCTTTGATTTCACACAGGGCTTCAGTGTGCTCAGATTTCAGCCTGGCTAGTTCTTCTCTCAGTTGGTCATTTGCATTTTTCACACCTTGGCTTCTTTGATACTGTTCTCTGAAGAGGGTGAAGTCTCTCTCTAGATTAGACAGACAGTCTCTGGGGGTCTCCAGGGAGGGGTGTGATTGAGAGTCTCTGGGGGGGGCAGTTGTTCTCCCTGTTTTGTAGTTTGATCCTCACAGTTTTGTGTTGCAGGATTATTTATGGTTTTATAGTTTTCTGCTTTCTCTCTGATATGGGGAAAGAGCTTTTCAAATTCCTCCAGTCTGCATTTAGCACCTTGGATCAAGATGGTTCCACTGTTATAAACACTGATGGTTAATGCTGTCTGCTGGGGGGAGTCCTCATCCTGAGTTCTGATTTGCCTGCCCGCGTCCCCATCCTGGTTGATGCCCACAATTGTAATATCTTTTTAGTGTCCCCAAATTGCCTTGTGCCATGCGAAGATATGTTCTGTATATATTAAATTAGTTTTGCTCCCTTGTTTGTTATAATCTGCACATAGAGTTTCTGTATTGACTTTCAGTATCGACCTCTTAATTGCCTTCCTTTGATCTTTGTTTGTGTCTTTTGGGATGTTATTTTTAAATTCCTGACCTCCTGCTGGCTCTGCCTGTTGTCTCTGAGGCTTCAGTCTTGTCTATGCTGCTCTGCTTTTGCATTTCCATTATCAGAGTACTTTTCTTATTTTATATCTTTGTCTTTCTATTATAATGTATTGACAAGTTTATGCAGTTTATGCAGTTGTATGGCAGAAAGCCCTTACCTTGGAGAGGGCTTGTGTCCTGTTGCTCTGGATTTCTGTTATCTCTCTGAGGGCAGGGCAGGGGTCTCTTTATCAGTCTGCTTGTTGTTACTCCATAAGCTTGTTTCTTTTCTTTTGTCTGGATGTCCTTGTTTAAAATTGTTTAGTCCATGTCTTTAGTTTTTCATTCTGTCTGTATGTCTGTTCCTTGCTTTTGTGATGCCCTCCAATTTGCTCATTACAAGGTATAAGTTGTATAGAATCAGGAGCACATCTTCAGTGCTGCTTACTCTGCCTCACCCCCTCTGTATTCCCTGCTATAGGAGCTATCCCTCCTCCTTGTGCTGAATCTATTCCCTGCTATAGGAGCTGTCCCTCTCCTAGTGCTGAATCTATTCCCTGCTATAGGAGCTGTCCCTCTCCTAGTGCTGAATCTATTCCCTGCTATAGGAGCTGTCCCTCCTCCTAGTGCTGAATATATTCCCTGATATAGGAGCTGTCCCTCTCCTAGTGCTGAATATATTCCCTGCTATAGGAGCTGTCCCTTCTCCTAGTGCTGAATCTATTCCCTGCTATAGGAGCTGTCCCTCCTCCTAGTGCTGAATCTATTCCCTGCTATAGGAGCTGCCCCTCCTCCTAGTGCTGAATCTATTCCCTGCTATAGGAGCTGCCCCTCCTCCTAGTGCTGAATCTATTCCCTGATATAGGAGCTGTCCCTCCTCCTAGTGCTGAATCTATTCCCTGATATAGGAGCTGCCCCTCCTCCTAGTGCTGAATCTATTCCCTGCTATAGGAGCTGCCCCTCCTCCTAGTGCTGAATCTATTCCCTGCTATAGGAGCTGTCCCTCCTCCTAGTGCTGAATCTATTCCTTGATATAGGAGCTGTCTATCCTCCTAGTGCTGAATCTATTCCCTGCTATAGGAGTTGGCCCCTCCCTCTCCTAGGGCTGAATCTATTCCCTGCTATAGGAGCTGCCCCCCCCCCTCCTTGTGCTAAATCTATTCCCTGCTATAGGTGCTGTCCCTCTCCTAGTGCTGAATCTATTCCCTGCTATAGGAGCTGTCCCTCCTCCTTGTGCTGAATCTATTCCCTGCTTTAGGAGCTGTCCTTCTCCTTGCACTGAATCTATTCCCTGCTATAGGAGCTGCCCCTCCTCCTAGTGCTGAATCTATTCCCTGCTATAGGAGCTGTCCCCCCTCCTAGTGCTGAATCTATTCCCTGCTTTAGGAGCTGTCCTTCTCCTAGTGCTAAATCTATTCCCTGCTATAGGAGCTGTCCCTCCTCCTAGTGCTGAATCTATTCCCTGCTATAGGAGCTGTCCCTCCTCCTAGTGCTGAATCTATTCCCTGCTATAGGAGCTGTCCCTCCTCCTAGTGCTGAATCTATTCCCTGCTATAGGAGCTGTCCCTCCTCCTAGTGCTGAATCTATTCCCTGCTATAGGAGCGCCCCCTCCTTGTGCTGAATCTATTCCCTGCTATAGGAGCTGTCCCTCTCCTAGTGCTGAATCTATTCCCTGCTATAGGAGCTGTCCCTCCTCCTAGTGCTGAATCTATTCCCTGCTATAGGAGCGCCCCCCCCCCCCCCCCCCTCCTTGTGCTGAATCTATTCCCTGCTTTAGGAGCTGTCCTTCTCCTTGTACTGAATCTATTCCCTGCTATAGGAGCTGCCCCTCCTCCTAGTGCTGAATCTATTCCCTGCTATAGGAGCTGTCCCCCCTCCTAGTGCTGAATCTATTCCCTGCTATAGGAGCTGTCCCCCCTCCTAGTGCTGAATCTATTCCCTGCTTTAGGAGCTGTCCTTCTCCTAGTGCTAAATCTATTCCCTGCTATAGGAGCTGTCCCTCCTCCTAGTGCTGAATCTATTCCCTGCTATAGGAGCTATCCCTCCTCCTTGTGCTGAATCTATCCAACCTTAACAAATCTCCAAGATCTTTAAGTGACACTGAAGCAAAAAAAATAAAAATAAAACTCATGCGAGTGAATTGTATGTGTAGTACGAATAAGGAATAGGACATTAGTAGCAAAGAAAACTGTTTCATACTATTTTTTCAGTTATATAGCTTTTTTTTTTTTACAATACTACATCATTCCCTAATATTTGCAGTTTACAAACCACCCTCAATTTTAAACTATAAAACAAAGTAGTAATAATGACCCTTTGAACTTCCCTGCAGTAAAACCGTACCAGAAGCTGTTTCTCACTTTTTCTTTGATGTATAAGGGAGCTAACGTAATGTATCCATGCGCACCATGCACATAAACCAGCATAAGCTGTGTGCATGCTGACAAAAAAAAAATACATACAGCATGCACACAGCTTATGCTGGTGTATGTGCATAGTGCGCATAGATACATAACGTTAGCTCGCTTGTGCGATTGGTAAGATGCACTATCTGTCCCAAGAGAGGACGTCAGGATGTGTGCTCCTAATCCCTAGATAGGTTTGATGCAATGAATGTTTGCATGTCTGCACTATGCATGTTACAGGGCCAGAGTTAGGACACCTATGTTTACCTGGGTACTTCTGTGCAGTGTAGGTGACTAAGCATAAGAATGCATTCTTCTGTGAACTAAGACCCCGGCTTTTAACTTAGCTGTAGGGATAACAGTGGTGCCTGGATGAGTGAATCTGTGAATACATTTGTTTGAACATTTGCATGCGAGAGTGCGAAGGGTTAATAGATTTTCATCCAGCGAAGAGGCGTCCACCTCACTCATGTCCTCTTCACTGTAGCTGATGTAAGTGTATCTCCCTGCGGCTCCCATCCCTGTATGTTACGTGACATGCAGAGACAGGAGCTTATGGGAGACTATACAATGGATACAGTGAATAAGAGAGGAGTGAGGAGGAGGCTGCCATTGCTCTTGCTGGGGCTAGGGGTGTGGGACCTAGTTACATCTGTGTGTGTGTGTGGGGGGGGGGGGGTGAGGTGCAGGGAAGGCCCTAAAAGAAGGACTGCTGTAGGGCAAGTGATCAATTTTTGTAGCAAACACAAGACACGGAATAAAGTGAAGTATATTTTATTGATACTAAGGGCAGCTACGTACAAGTGCATAACGAAAACCACACTGCACCCGTTCAAAACGAATCACCAATATGCAAATATACAATATATATAAATACATATATCAGGGTGAACAGCAAGACAAGAGCAGAGGTGCAACCAAGGTCAGGACCATCAGGTACAAAAGGCCAGAAGATCAAGGTACAGAGTTCAAAGCCAGGAGTAGAGAAACACATCTGAGCAGCAAGGCCAAACATAAAGAGCCGCTGAAGCGAAAAAAAAAATTATGATGTAATGATTTGTATGTGTAGTACAGCTAAGGAATAAAACACTAGGAGCAGAGACATAAGTCTAATATTGTTTCCAGTACAGGAAGAGTTAAGAAACTCCAGTTGTTATCTATGCAAAAGAGTCATTGAGCTCCACGACTTTCAAAGTCGCAGAGAGCTCTGTCTTCTGAAGCTTGTTATGTCAGTCACTGTATTTCTTTTTCTCTGCACAGAGAGGTTTAATAGCTCACTGGGAGGCTCTGTAAAATCATTTAAAATGCTGAGTAGTGTGTGAACTGCAAATATTAGAGAATGATGCAATGTTATAAAAAAAAATTATATAACTGAAAATGAAAATATGAGAATATTTTCTTAGATACTAATGTTCTAGTAATTATCCGTACTACACAACCAATTCATTATATCATAATTTTTTGTTCGCTTCAGTGTCTCTTTAACTGATATTCTGGCAAGGTTCTGAGGTGGATGGAGTCCTTAAAGTACTTCTGAGACGAGGGACAACTATCAAAGTTTACTCACCTGGGGCTTCTTCCAGCCTCCAGCAGCCATCTCAGTCCCCCGCCGCAGCCCCGGGTCCTCTTCGTGGTCTCCGCTGGCCACCCGTAATGATCGCAACTCCACTGCTGGGTCGGCTTTACTGCGCCTGCACAAGCACATGTGCCCAGCTCACGTGTCCATGTCATCTGGCATGTACTGCACCTGCACACAACTACTGTGCAGGCGCAGTATGCGCCAGATGATGTGGATGTGTGGGCACGAGAGCCCACGCAGAAGAGCTGACCCTGACGATCATTATGGATGGCCAGCGGGGACACTGAGGAAGATCAGGGCTGCGGCAAGGGGCTGAGACGGCTGCTGGAAAAAAAACCAGGTGTGTAAGCTATGATTGCTGCCCCTCGCCTCGGAAGTCCTTTGACCACATCGGGACCAGATGGTTTTGGCATCTAAAACCATAGCCATCCTTTCCCTGTTTTCACGTGTGATTACTGTAATTGGCTCACAGTAATCAGGGGTTCAGGAGCCAATGAAATATTGCAGATTAGAACCACTCGTACTGTAAAGGACCCCTTTGTAAATAGATGGAAAAAACATTTTCCTCCATACACAGATCATGTCCCCCTTGTCCGTTGTACCACACTAGGGTCAAAAAGCTCACCTGCCAAGCTTTTGTATTGCCCTCTGACGTATTCTTACATGTTAATCAGGTCAGGTCACCTCTCAGTCACCTTTTTCCAAGCTAAATAAGCCCAGTTACGTCAACCTTTCTTGGTAAGTGAGATCCTCCATCCCTCTGCTTAAGTTAGTTGCCCATCTTTGTACCCGTTCTAGAAGGTCAAAGTCCTTTGTATAGTGTGGTGCTCAAAACTGTATTCCCTACTCCAGAATTAGCCTCACAAGTGATTTATACAGAAGGAGTGGTATATTAAAATCTGGTGATTTGATTTTCCATTTAATGCGTCCCAGAATTTTATTTGCTTTAGCTGCTACTGCTTGGCATTGTATACAATTACTTAACTTATCAACCAGTAATCCCAAGTCCTTCTCCAAGTCTGATGTTCCCAGCTGTATGCCATTTATTTTATATGGTGATCTACAATTAGTTCGCCCAAGGTGCATGACTTCACATTAATCAAAGGTAGTCTAGATTCAGCCAGTATAGACTTAATGCTCTTCTGCAAAGTTTCACGAAACTTCATACGTAACAAGAAACTACACTAAACTACATACATTTATGCTGTATATCATGTATATGTTATCATCCTACACATATAGATTGTATGAATTCTCTGAATGTCATCTCCTCTTGTGGCAAAACACCAAAATACCACTATTGGGATGAAATTTCTCAAATGCGAAATTTTGTATCAAAATTCGCATTTACGCATTGTAATCATAATGCAAAATTTCAGGAAAAATCGTAATTAATTTTGTATGTAATAGTAATATTTCAAAATTTTGCGTAATTATTTACGTAATGTTCGCGTATTTTCGTGAAATTTTGGGCCAACTTGCATAGATGCTATTGCTACCAAAATTGCTACATATGTTAAGGAGAATTTTTCAAAAAGACATTGTAGTTTTTGAGAAAATTGATTTTAAAAATGCAAAGAAAAAGTGTTTTTTTAACTGTCGTTTTTTAGTTTAAAAACCATTTTTCCTTTGCATTTTTTAAAATCAATTTTTAAAAAACTACAAAGTCTTTTTGGAAAATTCTTTTTTTCGACTTGTACCTACTATTCTCTTTAATGAATGCAGCAATTTTGGTGTCACTACCATGTATTTGCTATTCACTGCCAAAGTCGGCACAAAATTACGCAAAAATTATGCAAAATTTTAGGCGACATTAGGAATCACGATACGAAATCGATTGAACTTACAAATCATAATTACGTATAAGCGTAAGTAATCGTAATTAGCTGATTATGATCAACACTGAGACTGAAGTCACGTGTATGTTGGAGAACCACATATTACACAACAGAGGAGAGGTCCGGATTTGATCAGTTCTGCACCTATCAATGAAACTTACTGTCAATTTGAATGTGTTCTATGATCCACTTGTAGAGTACAACTGATGTCAGACATACAGAAGCTACCGCAGACAAGGCTGAAATGAATATTAATATATCACGCAGGGCTAATCCCTCAGGTCCTGTGTCTCTTGCCTTGTGTTGAATTTCCCTAATGTCACCATCCTGACTTTGTGTTATGTCTTCACTGCCACCTATCCAGGTACAACAGGCATTACGTGCCACCATCACGCACATTCCTCCTTGGACAGCTAGGTTATAACCCTCTGCTAGTTTCCTGTGAAATGCTAACTTGTGATCTTGAGCTATTTTAACCGAATTGGAACCAGTAGCTGCTGTGGTTTCATTAAACATGGCATCTATTATTCCTGAGTAGTGGTTTAGTAGTATCATAGCATCCCTACTCGATTCATTCCATGTAGGGAACAATACCCAATCATCACCATGTATGTATTTCCCCGCAGTCAGGTCTTCCTCTTCTAATATTGCTATTGCAGGGGCTAGAGTAGCTATTGTGCACCGGCCATAGCTAGATGTAGGTAGCCAGGTATAAGCCCATCGGCCACACACAAAATAATATGGTGGCTGTAGTGTAACTGACCAATGTGGGGAGTTGGATATGAATCTACTAATATTTGAAGGTGTGCCAGCTACTAACATGGCTAACTGTATTTGTAGCAAATTCCAGCAGGCTGTTGTGTCGGTTGTGCCTGAAAAAATACACACTATATGGTTGATTCCAATCTCAGAGGTATAACTCGGGCGTCCTCCCATAAGGAACCATTGAGTTAAGTTCTGTGACCAATCAAAATCAGAGCTTTCCCTCCCTTTCTGTGCTACCTCATCCCAGGCCATAAAAAAGACAAGTGCATTATTACAATATGAATTGGGTAATTTTCCCAAGAATGTTTGTTTCGATTCATGTGTGCGATTAATGTCTATACAGACAATAGGCCTAGAACCTGGCATCATTTTATGGACATGAATCCTCCGGGTGTTCTCCCTTCCTGTTGTAATACTTTGTCCTGTCAAGTTTTGATGGACTATGTGATGACTTGTTACAGGTATGGCCACCAGGGAAAGTCCTTCAGAATCTTCAGACTTCGTACCACATGCCCAACAGTTTGTTTTCTTGACTTTTTGAGCTGCCCGTTTTAGTAAGGTCATGTACAGGTTAGGTTCTTCCCAGGTTGTATCATTTGCCAGTAAAAGATGGACAAAGACAAAGTACATAAATGCACATACACAAATAAGCGTTGGTATCATCATTCTTGTTCTCTTCCTTGCAGTGGTTGGTGTGAATCCAGGAATTAAACCGCTCAGGTTTTACAGATGTTGCTGATATGGACCATGAATGATATCTGCCTTCCAAAGATTGTCCGACAAATCTCTTCAGTACCTCCTAGACTTCAGGTTTGTGAGACTCCTGGATGTATTCGGGGTCTAGAATGGAATCATAAATATGCTGATGAGTTTTTGTTCTTTGATTCTGAAGAGCTATCCCATATTCAGTTAAAGAGAAACTGTGACGCAGAATTGAACTTCATCCCAATCTATAGCTGATGCTCGCTTTCCCATGAGAAATCTATTCCTTTTCACAAACGGATCATCAGGGGGTCTGTTTGGTTGGTATTGTGGTTAAACCCCTCCCACAGGAAACTGTGAGGACCATGGTCCTGGCAGTTTCCTGTCTGTGAACCTCGTTGCATTGTGGGAAATTGCTGTTTACAGCTGTTTCCAACTGCCAAAAAAGCAAGCAGCATCTCCTTCCACTGATATCACTTTACAATGGGCAAGCACTGACGAAATCATTTATGCGTAATGTTTGATGAAGCACTTTTTTTATTATATTATTTTCACTGGAGTTCCTCTTTAAAGCACACCTGACCTGAAATGAAGCTACCTTAGCTAAGTACAGAGTTATATTCATGCTGGATACACATACTGTACCTCTGTGCCCACAACCAATGCAGGGTGACAACTGACGAAACATGCGTGGAGGGCGGGCGAAACGTACGTCGATGGACAGAGCTTTGAAAGAATGTGATTAAGTGGTTGCCCTTGGTAACCACCATTTGGCACCATCAGTCTGATGACTGCACTTAGTAGCTTGGCATTCACACAGCTGTAGCAGATATCGATCTGGTCCATAGAGGTTCTTAAACAGTAAAAGTAATTTATTGGCTTCAATCAGAAATACAAGGTGTTCATATCATCAGCATTCTTCTTTACATCAGCAAAGCAAGAATATGAATATCATTGCAGATCTTGGCGTTACATTGCCATCGTAAGTCAGCACTATGAAACTGACCTAGGTTCGGCCTTAGGAAACGTATCCGCTCTACTGCGCAGGCGCAAAAAGACTCGCGCCTGCACAGTAGAGCAGATCGATTAGGTTCGGCTATTTCCACCTTAACCAGAAGAAAGAGAGGCTAGTGCACCTGCGCAGGATTGCGATAGGTAAATATTTACCTCGCTGCACTTCGGGGGACGAAGGAGGACGGGGAAGCCTCATTAGGATCCAGCGGCTTTCCCCTCTCAAGGTACGTATCCCCAGAGGGATTTTTTTTTTACTTACAGATCCTCTTTAACCTTCCTAGCGGTAACCACGATCGGGGTAAGCCGCGCAGGAGGTTTTCTCAGGCCCTGCTCGGCCGATTTTCTTAATTTTTTTTTTTGCTGGACGCAGCTAGCACTTTGCTAGCTGCGCCAGCACACCGATCGCCGCCTGCCCCGCGCCCGATCGCCGCTATCCGTCGCGGCGCGCGGCCCCCCCCCCAGACCCTGTGCGCTGCCTGGCCAATTAGTGCCAGGCAGCGCCAAGGGGTGGATCGGGACTCCCAATGACATCACAGTGACGTCATCCCGCCCCGTCGCCATGGCGACGGGGGAAGCCCTCCAGGAAATCCCGTTCTTTGAACGGGATTTCCTGATTGGAGATCACCGAAGGCGATCGAAGCGGGCGTGGGGATGCCGCTGAGCCCTCCGTACTCCATAGACTCCTTATAGTGCGCCTTTATCCTTCCAAATAGCTTTCTGACAGTCTCCTGTTTCTGTCGAATTTCCAGAACTTTTATACAGTATCACTGGCCATCAGGAGTCGTGCACAGAGCTATTTGAACCATTGGGGTGAGAGTCATGCCTTTGCTGTCATATATGTCCTTTGACTTCCTTAGGCCTCCTTTGTTTGTTCTGTGCTGTGGTCCTGCACCTATGGCAATCTTAACCTCCCTGGTGTTCAATTTCCCCAGGATTTCTGTGCAAAAAGTGATCCAATTAATTTTCATAATCTTTTTTCTTTTTGTGCTACTTGCCAAAATGTGTCAAGCAAGGGTCTAGTATACAGTGCAGGAGAGTATTGATGTGTATGCAGGTCAGTACTGTTCACAGCATGTTTTGTATTGACGTGTATAGTACACACATCCAAACAATCTGCCAAATTATCTTCTAAACTTGTTCTGTTGGAAGATAGTTGGGTGTGTATACGGCTGGCAAACAACCAGATGACCAACTGATAACAGGTTGTTTGCCAGATCCAACCGGAGGATCAATCTAACTATCATGAAGGTTGGAACATGTGTACAAGTCTTTTGAACAACTTAGTTGTTTTTGAATGCGGACATGTTGTGCAGTTTGTCGTTTAGCTTGTGCACATAGTATTTAACCACTTTATCCACTGGCGTAACAATAGGGGATGCGAACCCTGCCGTCACCGGGGGGCCCGGGGCCCCCCTAGGGCCCGCTCAGGGACTTTTGGGGGGCAGGAGGGGTCGCAGCATAAGAGGAAAGTGTGGCAGATCGGTGAGGAGGGGGGAAATTCCCCCCCCCCCTCACCTCGGGCTCTCCTCTCAGCGCTCCCCCTCCTGCAATCATTGGTGGCAGCGGGCAGCAGCAGCGGCGGCAGGCTGAATACATTACCTCCTACTCGCTGGAACGCTTCCGTTCTCTAAGAGCTTCATGCAACTTCCTGTGTAAACAGGAAGTTGCTCTTAGAGATTAGAAGACCTCCAGCGAGAAGGTGGTAATGTACTCAGCCTGCCGCTGCCTGCCCGCTGCCACCAATGATTGCAGGAGGGGGAGCGCTGAGAGGAGAGCCCGAGGTGAGGGGGGTAATTTCCCCCCTCCCCACCGCTCTGCCACACTCTCCTCTTATGCTGCGACCCCTCCTGCCCCCCCAAGGTCCCTTAGCGGGCCCTGGAAGGGGGCCCGGATTTTTTTTTTGCAGGAGGGCCCGGGGATTTCTAGGTACGCCCCTGACTTTATCCACCACTACAGTCCTCTGTGACTTCATCTAAGCCATGAGGACGTAGCTATAAGGAGGAGTAGATATAACTTTATATATATTTTCTCAGTTCTTAGTGAAAAATACACACTGTAGCATTATTTCAGAATCAAAAATCTTCACCATAAATTGTGACAGTAACGTAATTTAAGTTTTGTGATAAACAGTAGAAATAGCCAAACAAAACTTGTGGGGTTTTTTTTATCTACAATAGTGCTTTTTATTTTTAAACTGGAATTGGTAAAACTGAGAAAAAAAATGTGTTTTTCTATTTTTTCCTCTTTTTCCTGTTAAGATGCATAGAAAACAAAACAGTTTGAGTAAAATGCCATGCAATGAGAGCCTACTTAGTCTTGACTTGAAGAAATTATATATATTTAATTTAGGTGTCATAAATAGGGATAAAGTTATTGCTGATTAAATAGGGACATAGCTAAAATGTCAAAACTGCTCTGGTCCATAAGGGGGAAACAAGGTCTGGATGCGAAGTGGTTAATGGAACCACTATTGTGAAAGATTGTAAAATTTAAAATACGACGTCAACACATACAAATAAGAAGTACGTTTCTTCCAGAGTAAAAATGAGCCATAAATTACTTTTCTCCTATGTTGCTGTCACTTACAGTAGGTAGTAGAAATCTGACAGAACCGACAGGTTTTGGACTAGTCCATCTCTTCATGAGGGATTCTCAGCATGACCTTTATTCTTTATAAAGACACTCCCTGAAAAGGATTTATACTTTGCCAGCCTCCCTGCTCGCTGCACACTTTTTTGGCATCTGGACGGAGCAACTGCCATTCACTAAGTGCTTTTGAAAATAAAGAAAACCATGAGAATCCCCCATGAGTCGATAGACTACTCCAAAACCTGTTAGCTTTGTCAGATTTCTACTACCTACTGTAAGTGACAGGAACATAGGAAAAGAGTAATTTATAGCTCATTTAACTCTGGAAGAAATATACTTCTTATTTGTGTGTGTTTATATGTATTTAAAATTTTATGATTTTCCTGATAGTGGTCCTTTTAGTGAGTTGGTTTTTTAGTTGGTTGGTTTGTGTGTGTGTACATACTTGTCGTGTAAACAACTTGTGTGGTTGCAGTCACGTTGTGCAGTTGGCTGTGCATTATGTTGGACTTGTGTGTGAGCCTTTAGAGGGCATAGAGAACCTTAACCACTTAATGACAAGCCACCTTATTGAAACCCACTGTTTGAGCCTGGTAATGGCTCCAGGATGTTTTAATAAGTTGCTTGTTCCCGCCACTGCTGTGCACGCTTACGCTTCCCCCCACCCCGCCGTTACCCGTCGGGACACCGTGATCCGTGATTGGGGAAAAGGACTGAGCGCTCCTCTACCCAATCGCAATGCCTAGAATGAATGGACATGACTCAGATCAGTGGCCATGTCCATTCATAAAACAGGAAGCAGTCAGATGCAGTAAAATGTTAAAAACAAAACACTTCCTATAAAACAGGAGAGGGGAAAAAAAGCACTTGTAAAAATTTTTTCAAAAAATCAGTCAAATCTTATTGTTCTAACCATGCAATTTGATTGATCCAATGTCATTGGTCCAATCATGCAATGCAATTGGTTTAATATGGGTGGTTTAATCATGTAAATTGATTGGTCCAATCTCATTGCCTCAATCTAATTGGTTCAATCATGCATTTCCGTAGGTCCTGTCTGATTAGCCCAATCATGCAATTCAGTATATCCAATCTGGTTGGTCCAATCATAGAATAAATGGTCCAATCACAGAATCATTTGATTGGACCAATGGGATTGATCCAATTGTGCAATGGTCCAACATGATTGGTCCAATTATGTAATGAGATTGGCCGGATCTGATTAGTCCAATCTGACTGATCCAATCCTGCAATTTAATTGGTCCAATGTTACATAGTTACATAGTTATTACATAGTTATTTTGGTTGAAAAAAGACATACGTCCATCGAGTTCAACCAGTACAAAGTACAACTCCAGCCCGTCCCCCACATAACCCTGTTGATCCAGAGGAAGGCGAAAAAACCCCCACAAGGCATGGTCCAATTAGCCCCAAAAGGGAAAAATTCCTTCCCGACTCCAGATGGCAATCAGATAAAATCCCTGGATTAACATCATTAGGCATAAGCTAGTAATTGTAGCCAGGGATGTCTTTCAACGCAAGGAAAGCATCTAAGCCCCCTTTAAATGCAGGTATAGAGTTTGCCATAACGACTTCCTGTGGCAATGCATCCCACATCTTAATCACTCTTACTGTAAAGAACCCTTGCCTAAATAAATGGCTAAAACGTTTTACCTCCATGCGCAGATCATGTCCTCTAGTCCTTTGAGAAGGCCCAGGGACAAAAAGCTCATCCGCCAAGCTATTATATTGCCCTCTGATGTATTTATACATGTTAATTAGATCTCCTCTAAGGCGTCTTTTCTCTAGACTAAATAAACCCAGTTTATCTAACCTTTCTTGGTAAGCGAGACCTTCCATCCCACGTATCAATTTTGTTGCTCGTCTCTGCACCTGCTCTAAAACTGCAATATCTTTTTTGTAATGTGGTGCCCAGAACTGAATTCCATATTCCAGATGTGGCCTTACTAGAGAGTTAAACAGGGGCAATATTATGCTAGCATCTCGAGTTTTTATTTCCCTTTTAATGCATCCCAAAATTTTGTTAGCTTTAGCTGCAGCGGCTTGGCATTGAATACGATTATTTAACTTGTTGTCGATGAGTACTCCTAAGTGCTTCTCCAAGTTTGATGTCCCCAACTGTATCCCATTTATTTTGTATGGTGCTAGACCATTGGTACGACCAAAATGCATGACTTTACATTTGTCAACATTGAATTTCATCTGCCATGTATGTGCCCATATAGCCATCCTATCCAGATCCTGTTGCAATATGACACTATCTTCCTGAGAGTTGATGATTCTGCACAATTTTGTATCATCTGCAAAAATAGCAACATTGCTCACTACTGCATCTACTAGGTCATTAATAAATAAATTGAAGAGCACTGGACCCAGTACAGACCCCTATGGGACCCCACTGCTAAAAGTCTCCCATTTTGAGTACGATCTATTGACCACAACTCTTTGTTTTCTGTCCATTAGCCAGTTCCCTATCCATGCACACAAACTCTTCCCCAGTCCTTGCATCCTCAACTTTTGCAGCAGACTTCTGTGGGGAACAGTGTCGAAGGCCTTTGCAAAGTCCAAGTATATCACATCTACAGCATTCCCAATATCCATATTAGCATTCACTACCTCATAAAAGCTGAGCATGTTAGTCAAACAGGACCTGTCTTTAGTAAACCCATGTTGATGCTGAGAAATAAGATTATTTTCTACTATGAAGTCATGTATAGTATCTCTTAGTAACCCTTCAAATAGTTTGCATACAACTGATGTTAAGCTTACAGGTCTATAATTTCCTGGATCTGATTCTTTGCCCTTCTTAAATAATGGGAAAACGTGGGCTGTACGCCAATCCACCGGGACTCTGCCAGTTGCAAGAGAGTCACAAAAGATAAGATAAAGGGGTTTATCTATAACTGAACTTAATTCCCTTAGGACCCGAGGATGCATGCCATCTGGGCCAGGTGCCTTGTCTATTTTTAATTTATTTAGTCTTGCCTTCACTTCTTCCGTTATGCGTTAAGTATTTAATATTACAGTTAGAAGATTGAGACTCTTCTGCCTCTGTAATTTGCAACAGTGCTGTTTCCTTTGTGAAGACAGAAGCAAAGAAAGCATTTAATAACTCTGCCTTACCTTGGTCATCCACCATTGAGTTCCCACCCTCATCCTTTAGGAGTCCTATACAGTCAACCTTTCTTTTTTTAGAGTTGATGTACTTGTAAAACTTTTTTGGGTTAGATTTGATATCCTTAGTAATTTGTTTTTCAGCTTCAATCTTTGCCTGCCTAATTTCTTTTTTACAATTTTGATTGCACTCCTTATAATTGCTTAGTGCAGCCTCGGTCCCCTCCTGTTTTAGGACCTTATAGGCATTCCTTTTCCTCTTCATTTTATCCCTAACCTTTCTATTCATCCATAGAGGCCTTTTTTATTCCTAGACATTTTGTTTCCATATGGGATATACATACTACAATATTGATTGAGATTGATCCAATCTTATTGATTCAAACATGCAATGTGATTGGTCCAATATGATTAGTCCAACCATTAAATGTGATGCTCCAATCTGATTGGCACAATCAAATTGGTTCAATTGTGCAATACCATTACAATCTGATTGGCCCAATCATGCAATTTGATTTGTCCGATCTGTTTTGTCCAATATAATTAGTCAAATCATGCAATCGTGCAATCTGATTGATCCAATCATGCAATTCCATTGGTCCAGTCTGATTGGCCCAAGTATGTAATTCAATATATCCAATCTGGTCCAATCTAATTGTTCAAATCATAAAATTGGATTGGACCAAAGTCATTGTAATTGACCAATTGTGCAATTTGATTGGTCCAATATGAGTGGTCCAATCATGCAATGTGATTGGTCCAATCTGGCTGATCCAATTGTGCAATTTAACTGGTCCAATGTGAATGATCCAATCAAGCAATTTCATTGGTCCAGTGTGATTGGTTCAGTCATGCAATCTGATTGGTCCAATATAATTGGAACAATCTAATTGATTCAAGTGTGCAATTCCATTAGTCCAGTTTGATTGGCCTCATCATGGAATTTGAAATTGTGCATGGTTATTAATCCAATCTGATTGATCCAATCATGCAATTTGATTGGTCCATTCTTAATTGGCCCTAGTTAACTGGTTCAATCGTGCAATTCCATTGGTCCAGTCTGATTGGCCCAATCATGCAATTTAATATATCCAATCTGGTCCAATCTAATTGGCCAAATTATAGAATCGAATGGAACCAATGTGATTGGCCCAGTTGTGCAATTTGATTGGTCCAATATGATTGGTCCAATCATGCAATTTGATTGGTTTAATCTCATTGGTCCGATCTAATTGATTCAATCATGCAATTCCATTGGTCCAGTATTATTATCCCAACTGTGCCACATGATTTGTCCAATCTGAATTGTTCAATCATTCAGTTTGTTTGAGGCCATGTGATTGGTCGAATCATGCAATTTGATTTGTCCAATCTGATTGGTCCAACCATGCAATACAATTGAACCAATCTTATTAAGTCAAACATGCAATGTGATAATCTGATAAATTCAATCTGATTGATCTGAATTGTACAATCTAATTGTTACAATCATATAATCCAAGATGGCGTGTGCGACATCCAGAGTGATAATGCGCCCACTCCCACTTTCTCTACCTCCTTCTGACTGTATGTTCTAACATTGTCAGTCAACAGGAATAGAGTCTGAAGAAGGCTTATAAGCCAAATTACTTTTCTATTACTTTACATTAGCCAATAAAGTAGAGCTTATATTTTACAGAAAGAAAGTTTTGAATCAGAACAATAATCCTGATCCAAAACTTCCTGTTTGTAAAATACAAGATCTACTCTCCAGTAATGCTTAGTTACTAATATAAGGAATAACACACACAGTGTTTCTCTCCCTCCTGCCTCTTCCCCCTCCCCTTGCTTGTAGAGTCATCAGACACAGCCTGGGGGCTGGAATGATTTGCCTGTGATCTGTCCACACAGGAGCAGCTTGCTAGCAAGTTAGGATTAAAGCCTTCCCACCAACTATCCAAGTACATCTGTTGGTAACTTTTCTCCAATAATAACACCATCATTTGGACAATCTGCTCTGCTCAAAAGTCTCCGTTTGTGATGTTTATATTTGATTCCTATCATTGCTGTTAGCCTTAGTTTTATGACCTGCGTTAGGCAAAAATTACCTAAATCTCGCCATACAAACATTGATTTTGATCACCCAGATGGGCCCCACCAGCCAGCCATCGTGCCCCCTTGTGCCCCCCCCAAAAAAATTGAAGCTGGAGCCACCACTGGTAACGGTGCTCTTTTAAGATGTAAATCTATAACTGTGTTCGGTCTGCCCCTCTAACATCTCTTGTAGTGGTGCTACAAGGTAGGAATACTGGGGATGTCCCCATTGACAGAGTCCTGCTAAACCCAAAAGTTCTCCTAATTGCTTCAGTGTCAGTGTCAAACTATTTTTGTTTTCAGTCTTAGATGCACATGTTCAATTACTGTCAGTCGCAGAGACTTGATTACAGAGGCGAGAGTTCAGGGCCCAAAGCTGTGCAGACACTTTAATCTGTTATTATGAAAGAGGGCCGTGGTGCTGCACATGGCCTAGAGAGAGGGTAAGAGGGAGGAGCACAAGTCGGGCAGGGCTCAGGAGAGACGGTCTGCCATGACTAACCTCTCACTGACGCATCAGGCAGAGCCGTGGGTCGCTGTACACACACCAGATTGTCTGCAGAGGCTGCTTCTAATGACAGTCTCAGCCTAGAACAAGGTGCATGTGACAGACAGCGGCCCAAGTATTCCAACTTAAAGGACACCCGAGGCGAAAATAAACGAATGAAATAAACGATTGTATCTATCTTCCTTCTCCTAAAAATGACTTTTTAAGATATTCCACAGTTTTATTTTATCTTTAACTCTATTTTTTAAGTTTTAACTGTTTTATTGTTTTTGCTCAATGACACAGTCATCCAAGTATACCAGAGCTGAAATCTATAAACTATTGACCTTTTTTATCTCTTTCTTGCTCTCAGAAGCCATTTTTTGCTAAGAAAGTGTTTTATAGTTGGAATTTCGTATCAGTGAGGGTCACACTGTAGTCTGACCCGGTCCTGACTCAGACAGGAACTGCCACTTGCATACCTGATGTTTAACTCCTTCAGGCAGAGAAAGAAAAAAGGAACACAGCCTAGTTATATGTGTGCTAGGCACTGTACATACACATGTCTATCTCATCATGTCACATCGGGTATCCGCAATCCTGAAGCAAAAATAAACTTATGATATAATGAATTGTGTGTGTAGTACAGCTAAGAAATAGAACATTAGTAGAAAAGAAAAAAAGTCTCATGTTGTTTTCCAGTACAGGAAGAGTTAAAAAAAAACTTCAGTTGTTATCTATGCAAAAGAGCTTCTCTGAGCTATTCGGCCAACTGGGTGGAATGCAGTCCTGTTTTCTGAAGCACTTAAAGGGGAACTTCAGCCTAAACAAACATACTGTTATTAAGTTACATTAGTTATGTTAATTAGAATAGATAGGTAATATAATCTCTTACCCACCCTGTTTTAAAAGAACAGGAAAATTGTGATTCATGGGGGCTGCCATCTTTGTCATGGGGCAGCCATCTTTTTGGTTGAAAGGAGGTGACAGGGAGCATGAGACACAGTTCCAACTGTCCTGTGTCCTGATAACTCCTCCCAGCTACACATGCTAGGCTTCAAATGTCAAATTCAAAATGTAAAAAAAAATTGCACCAAAACAGCAGAACGAGAACAACATCATCAGAAATCCCATCATGCTTTGCACAGCATCAGGGGAAAAAGCCCGGGCAGTTTTCTTCTGTGCAGCTAAAAATGAGGCTTGTATAAGAGAAACAAAGTTCTGATGCTGTGAAACTGTTAAAGAAACACCAAGCCTTTTCAGTGCTGCTGAGTCGATTTTTAGTCTGGAGGTTCACTTTAAACAACAAAGAAACAGTGAGAGACAGTTAATGTTTTACTGCAGGAAAGTTCAAAGGGTCATTTCTTCTTTTTTATATAGTTTAAAAGACAGAGTGTGGTTTGTAAACTGCAAATATGACAGAAAGATGCAATGTTATAAAAAAGCTATGGAACTGAAAATAAAAATATGAAACTATTTTCTTTGCTACTAATGTTCCAATTGCTATCCATACTACACATACAATTCATTATATCATAAGGTTTTTTTTCCCCTTCAGGTTTGCTTTAAGCATGGTACACACTTTCAATTTTGATTGGCCAATCACTGACCAATTATACCATCTCTTTGTAGTGTGAGGGTCAACAGGTATTGAATACTATGTACAGAGTGAGTAGGTAAACCGTTATACTATACTAGTAAAAAGGCCCGCCCGTCAAAAAACATGCGCTAGGTCACAGCCGCTACCCCCTGCAATGCATGCACAGACGCGTCCCGCTTGCTCGTTCCCCACCACTGTCTGAAGTATATGCACACACGGAGCTGCTTGCTTGGCAGTTGGAAAAATCTGTTATTTCCCACAATGCAATGAGAACCTCTGTGAACCACACACAGCAAACTGTCAGATCCGGCCCTGTGTCCTAACTGCCCTGGCTGCGCACATGCTCAGTACAAAAAAGCCAGGGACACACAACCATCTAGTTGATGACGCAGGGACACTTGCATTTTATTGTATAGGATGGAGGTGGTAAAATTGGTCAGTGATTGGCCAATCATAATTGAAAGTGTGTACTTGACCCATTGTACCAATTTCACACATTTTGTCACATTTTTGAATGAATGAATCAGAATTTGTCAGTGCTGCTTTCTGTGAAGTGCAAATCTATGTAGTGTCACTGCAGAGCCACTAGGGGGACATCCACGTGTCTAGCACGCTGCATCACTTTAACCGATTGGTAAACATATTCCAGTCCTTTAAATTGAAAAGCAAATTGATCGTTTGTGTGAATCAGAACAGAGAAGTATGGAGAATACTAATCAGTTACATTAAAACATGAAGATTCTGTATGAGTTGAACTGCAATGGGGCTTAATATACTATATCTATATATATAAAATCAGATGTGTGTATGTATGTATGTATGTATGTGGGTGTGTGTGTGTATGTGCCGCGATCACTCAAAAACGGCTTGACCGATTTGAACGAAACTTGGTACACAGATCCCTTACTACCGGGGATGAATGGTTCTGGGGTTCTCGCATCCCCCCTGCACACCTGGGCGGAGCTACAAACAGCAAATCAGATTTCACCCATTCAAGTAAATGGAAAAATGTAATCAAGCCAGAGTCCCCACACTTGGCACAGTTGGTCACTTGGTGACAGAGGTTACGAATCCAGGAAAAGTGGGAGGAGCATAAAACAGCCAATCAAATTTCAGCCATTCATTTTAAATGGGAAAATGTAAACTGCAACCATTCTTAGACTGTTAATCGCAGGGTTCTCAAACTTGCCACCCTTGGTCACTGGGTGAATGCGATTAAGATTCAAGAAAGTGGGTGGAGCCTACAACAGCCAATCAAAATTCACCTATTGATTTTCAAGGGGAATATTTAAACTGCTGCCATTCTTACACTGTTAATGGCAGAGGCTTCAAACTTGCTACAGTTGGTCATTGGGTGACTGGGGTCCAAATTCACTAAAGGGGCGGGGCCACCTACAGCCAATCAGATTTCCTTGGTGGATAAACTGCTTCCATTCACACATGTTTGATGCCAGGAACCTGAAAGCTCACAAACTTGGTCACTGGGTGACTGTGTGTCAAGGTTAGCTAAAACAAATTTCACTGGAAAATATAAACTGCAGCCATTCTTACACTGTTAATGGCAGGGCTCTCAAACTTTGCACAGTTGGTCACTGGGTGAATGAGATTAAGATTTTGGAAGGTGGGTGGAGCCTACAAAAGCCAATAAAAATTCACCTTTTGATTTTCAAAGGGAATATTTAAGCTGCTACCATTCTTATACTGTTAATAGCAGATGCCTCAAACCTGGTACAGCCAGTCAGTGGGTGACTAGGGTTCAAATTCAGAAAGGGGGTGGAGCACAAACAGCCATATTTGTTTATTTTTCAATGGGAATATACAAAGTATTGATACCAAGGACCCCAAAGCTGATAAACTTGATAACTGAGTGACTGTATGTCAAGGTTAGAAAAAGTGCGCGGTGCCAACAACTACATTTTTAACATGGCAGGGTTCCCAAACTTTACACAATTGGCCACTGGGAGACTGGGATGAATATTCAGAAATGTGGGTGGAGCCTACAACAGCCTATCAAAATTTACCTATTGATTTTCAAGGGGAATATTCACATTGCTACCATTCTTACACTGTTAATGGCAGAGGCCTCAAACCTGATACAGTCAGTCATTGGGTGACTGGGAACCACATTCACTAAAGCGGTGGAGTCACAAACAGCCAATCAGATTTGTTAGATTGATTTCAGCCATTCTGTTATTGGCAGGGTTCTCAAACGTGACACAGTTGGCCACTGGGTGACTGGGACTAATATTCAGGAAAGTGGGTGGAGCCTACAGCAGCCAATTAAAATTTACCTTTTTATTTTCAAGGGGAATATTGCAACTGCAGCCATTTTTACACTGTTAATGGCAGAGGCCTCAAACCTGCTACAGTCGGTCGTTAAGTGTATGGGGTTCCAATTCAGCCAGATTTATTTGCTGGATAAACTGCTTCCATTACCATAATTTTGATGCCAGGAACCCAAAAGCTCACAAACTTGGTCATTGTGTAGTGACTGTGTGTCCAGGTTACAAAAAGTGGGTGGAGTTAAAACAGATTTTTCTGGGAAATTGTAAACTGCAGCCCCTCTTCACTGTTAATGGAAGGGTTCTCAAACTTAGCATAGCTGGTTACTGGGTGACTGGGATTAATATTCAGAAAAGTGGGTGGAACCTAAAAATGCCAATCAGAAATCACATTTCGCTTTTCAAGGAAAATATTACAATTGTTGCCATTCTTGCACTGTTAGTGGCACAACCCTCACACCTGGTACAGTTGGTCATTGGGTCACTGGGGATCAAATTCAGAAAATGGGACAGAGCCACAAACAGCCAATCAGATTTGTTTCATTTCATGGGAAAATACAAATTATTGATGCCAAGGACCCCAAAGTTCACAAACTTGAGCATTAAGTAGTGCCTTTGTGTCCAGGTTACAAAAAGTGGTCGGAGCCAAAAACAAATTTCACTGGGAAAGTGTAAACTGTAGCCCTTCTTACACTGTTAATGGCAGGGTTATCAAACTTTGCCCAGATGGTCACTGAGTGACTGAGATTAATATTCAGGAAAGTGGGTGGAGCCTATAATAGCCAATCAAAATTCACCTGTTGATTTTCAAGTGGAATATTTAAATTGCTGCCATTTTTCCACTGTTAATAGCAGATGCCTCAAACCTGCTACAGTTGGTCATTGGGTGACTGGGGTTCAAATGCTGGAGAGGGGGTGAAGCCACAAACAGCCAGTCTGATTTGTTTTATTTCTATAGGAATATACAAATTATTGATGCCAAGGACCCCAAAGCTCACAAACTTGGTCATTGAGTGTTTGTGCGTTAGGGTTAGAAAGTGGGCGGAGCTAACACCAGCCAAATACATACACGGGCAATGCCGGGTCATCAATGGGTGGAGACAAATACAAATTTCACTGGGAAAATGTAAACTGCAGCCATTCTTATACTGTTAATGGCAGGGTTTTTAAACTTTGCACAGTTGGTCACTGGGTGTCTGGGATTAATATACAGAAAAGTGGGTGGAGCCTACAAAAGTGAATCAAACTTCACCTATTGCTTTTCAAGGGGAATATTTAATTGCTGCTATTCTTGCACTGTTAATGGCACAGGCCTCAAACCTGGTACAGTTGGTTATTGGGTGACTGGGATTCAAATTCAGAAAAGGGGGTGGAGCCACAAACAGCCAATCAGATTTTTTTCATTTCAGTGCAAACTATTGATACCAAAGGACCCCAAAGCTCGCAAACTTGGTCAGTGAGTAATTGTGTGTTAGGGCTAGAAAAAGTATGCAGAGCCAATACCAGCCGAATACATACCCGGGCAACGCCGGGCAATCAACTAGTACATATATATATATATATATATATATATATATATATATATATATATATATATATATATATATCACCAACAACCTCCGTAGCGCTGTACATAATACAAAGCAAATGGAGGAGGTTTTTGGAGCAGCAGAAATATGTTGTTTTATAATTCAAACCACGCTTGTCCTTTCTATCCTGGTTAATTTTCCTTCATGAATTGAAAATTCTTCTTGAAAATAAAAAATATATCTATTTAAAGGATAGGAATAAAGTTTAGAGTCAAACACATTTTTCTGTAGAAAAATACATATATTTACACAGATCTGCAGATCAGCCCTGAAAGAGGGACAACTGAAGAAGAAAGAGAGACAGCGGGACAACTGAGGAAGAAAGAGGGACAGGGTTCCCAAAGAGGGACTGTCCCTCTGAAAGAGGCACAGGTGGGAGCTAGGTGTATGAGTCAGAGGCGGGACAAGGTCCTCCAGCACCCAAGGCTGAGACACCAAAGTGCGCCCCTCCATCCCTCCCACCCCAGCCCTCACACACTGATTGCTATTAGACTAAGAGGCGCCACAGGGCTCACAACCTCCCCAACACCTTAATATCTAGTTATCTGGCTTGCAGTCATTGCTATGTATCCCCTTTTCTTCTTTCTTTCTGCTTCAAACACAATTAGGAATGACAGCTGAATGAATTTTGCGCCCCCTCCTACACTGCGCCCTGAGGCTGAAGCCTCTCCAGCCTATGCCTCGGCCCGGCCCTGGTATGAGTTATACTGCAACGGGGCTTAATATACACTATATACTGTATTTTTTTGACTATAAGACTCACTTTTTCTCCCCCAGAAGTGGGGGGAAAAGTCACTGCATCTTATAGTCCAAATGCAGAGAGTTCCAGACTTGTGAACGCCTGACAATACCAACCTCCAACCCACCGCAATGTCGGGAACTCCCTGTACTGCGCCCATGCAGAGGAGGACACATGGGGACAAACTGAGGACACATGGGGACAAACTGAGGACACAGGGGGACACAAAGGAGCATAGCGCAGGATACAAGGGGGACACAGAGGGTCATAGAGGAGGACACAAGGAGGACTCAGGAGGACACAGGGAGACACAAAAGGTACAAAGGGGCATGAAGTACAAAGGGGGCGTAATCCACAAGATGCCCCTTCACCATGGATGCACCAGGTTTAGTATATATATTTTTTTCCTGTTTTTTGTCCTCTAAACCTAGGTGCGTCTTATGGTCAGGAGCGTCTTATAGTTCTAAAAATATATTATATAGCACCAACAACTTCTGTAGCGCTGTACAAAATACAAAACAAATAGTGGGGAGCATAGTTACATGAGATTTTCAAAACTCTGTGCTTTGTATTGCTGGTTGTCCTATCCAGCAATACAAAAACAGACATGGTTGATCAGGGGTTTGAGACATCACCAACACTGGTACATGTCCATATGATAATTTACAGCACAGTCACTAGGAGGAGGTCCCTGCCTTTGCAAGCTTACAGTCTAGAGCAGGGGTCGAGAATCGGGTCAACATACTTCAGACTGCTGGGGGGCCGGAGTATACATAAGATAATGTAGAAGTCTTTGCGGGCCAGACAGTGAAGCATACCCAGGAGACAACCTGCAGTCCAATTGGACGGCAGTGTCACCTGATGTGGAATTTGATTGGAAACCAGCGAATAACTACTTTCTGGCTTCCATGTGGATGGGTGGTGCCACCACTGCTATTCTATATGCAGACCACCAATATTTAAAGATGTAGCTGACCTCATCTATAAGTAATACATTTTGTGTGTGTGGTGCCGGTAACAAAGCCTCAGGGGGCCACATTCGGCCTGCGGGCCTTAGTTTGAGGACCACTGGTCTAGAGGGTAGTGGGGTGGAGACATTAGGGAAGGAGACACAGGTGTTAGCATATGAGGCAGTGAATTTCCAATACAGTGGATAATAGTGTACAGAGGTTAGGAGCTGAGAGGTCAATTCTATTCGCCTAGCTTCTGGGATTTTGGCACTTGTGGGTAGATTTGTGTATTAGCGTCACTCGTTCATGGTGTTAGAACGCCTTCTTAGAGGAATTGCTCAGTCACAGGAGGAATGCCTTCTTAAAGGACAACTGAAGTGAGAGTGATATGGAGGCTGCCATATTTATTTCCTCTTAAACAATACCAGTTGCCTGGCAGCCCTGCTGATCTATTTGGCTGCAGTAGTGTCTGAATCACACCACAAAAAAGCATGTCAGATCTGACAATAATGTCAGAAACACCTCATATGCTGCATGCTTGTTATGGCTATGGCTAAACGTATTAGAGGCAGAGGATCAGCAGGACAACCAGGCAACTGGTATTGCTTAAAAAGAAATAACTATGGCAGCCTCCATATACCTCTCTCTACAGTTGTACTTTAAAGGGAACCTAAACGGAGAAGGAAATGGATTTTTCCTTTTAAAAATAATACCAGTTGCCTGGTTATCCTGCTGATCCTGTGTCTCTAATACTTTCTGCCACAGCCCCTGAACAAGCATGCAGATCAGGTGCAGCAGATCACTGAAGTCAGACTGGATTGACTGCATGCATGTTTCAGGTGTGTGATTCAGCCACTACTGCAGCCAAAGAGATCAGCAGGACTGCCGGGCAACTGGTATTGTTTAAAAGGAAACATCCAAATCCCTCTCAGTTTAGGTTCCCTTTAAGGCTAGAGTCATGCTGGGGCATAGCGCTGAGTACCCTGCAACAACAACAAGATCACAGAGCGCAATGCAGCGGAGGGGTAAGGTGGCAACACGCAGGACGCAGGCAATGCGCGGCATACAGTGAAGAATACAGTACATAAAAAGTATGCTTCACTGCAACTGTTAACACAAGCGGCATGTGGAACTGCACAGCATGCCTCGCATTATTCGAATGGTTTCAGTCGCATCACGCAGCCAATGCACTGATGTGAAGAGCCTATCACAATATTATTATGTATTTATATAGCGCCGACATCTTACGCAGCGCTGTACAGAGAATATATTCTTGTCACTAACTGTCCCTCAGAGGAGCTCACAATCGAATCCCTACCTTAGTCGTATGTCTATGTATGTATCATGTGGTGCATTTATTGTAGTCTAGGGCCAATTTTAGGGGGAAGCCAATTAACTTATCTGTATGTTTTTGGGATGTGGGAGGAAACCAGAGTGCCCGGAGGAAACCCACGCAGACACGGGGAGAACATACAAACTCCTTGCAGATAGTGCCCTGGCTGGGATTCGAACCAGGGACCCAGCGCTGCAAGGCGAGAGCGCTAACCACTACGCCACCGTGCTGCCCCTGATCACAATATCATGTATTGCCTGCGCCGTGCAATCATATTGTCTAATGCAGCACACTTCAATCCCCCAGTGTGACAGTAGCCTTAAAGTGACACTTAAGCGAAAGAAAAAAATGATATAATGAATTGTATGTGCAGTACGGATAATTACTAGAACATTAGTAGCAAAGAAAATAGTCTCATATTTTTATATTCAGTTATATAGGTTTTTTTCTTATATAACATTGCATCATTCTCTAATAGTTGCAATTTACACATTACACTCAGCATTCTAAATGATTTCACAGAGCAGGCTAATGATATTTTGAACTTTACTCTGCAGAAAAAAGAAAATACAGTGACAGACACTTGAGATAATAAGCTTCAGAAGACAGAGCTCTCTGCCACTTTGAAAGTTGTGGAGCTCAGAGAAGCTCTTTTGCATTGATAACAACTGAAGATTCTTAACTCTTCGGGCCCTTTTCCACTAGAGCGATTGTGATTGCTGAATCGCAAAATCGCAAATCGCTAGTGATTTTTAAATCGCTAGGGTTGTTACTTTATCATAGAAATCACGAGAAGTATTTTCCACTACAGTGATTCAATTTGGAAATCGCTAATCGCAAATCGCAATCGCTTGCTGGAGCGATTTTTACAATGATAATGCAATGCAAATCACAATCGCAATCGCTGGCGTTTGTGATTTGTGATTGCGATTGCTAGTGGAAAAGGGCCCTTCCTGTACTGGAAACAATATTAGACTCCTATCTCTGCTGCTAATGTTCTATTTCTTAGATGTACTACACATACAAATCATACGTTTATTTTCACTTCAGATTCCCTTTAACGTGACCACACACCATACAATTTTTAATATCTATTCAATTCAATAATAGCAATCAATTTTTCTGACTGATTATAACATTTCAAAAATCTGACCAATGTACCACACACCTATGTTCAATTTTTCCCTAATTAGGAAAAAAATAATTGAAAACTCAGAAAAAATTGCTTGCATCTGTACTTCAAGTAACTGACAATCTAACACAGCCCATACAATATTGATAAAAACTGATCGGAATAATCCATCACTCTCAATCTTCTTTTATGGAATAAAAGCGGGAAATTCAATCAGATTTCTCGAACGAATGGAAAAAACAAAGCTTTTGATTTTTCAGGGCAACTGATCGTAATTATCGAATTGGTGTAAAATTGGATCTTTTAGTTTTAGGGTGTGTGGCCACCAGATGTGTCTGGCAAGTGCGTCTAAACATCATACAACAGAGGTGATTACACTATCTCAGCTTGCAAGATACTTCGAGAATTGCGAGTTAAAAATGATGAATACGGGATACCCTGTCATCGTTTGAATCCCAAATTACCTTAGTTACGTTTATAATTTTGTCAGTATGATACCGCTTTTAGAACAGAATAGAGAGAGAATCGAATGGATAACTGCCAAAATGTTTACGGTAAAAAAAAATCGTTTTCTCCACACACAGCACAGCAGTAGACATGCATAATGATCAAATCGCTTTGCAGGCTAAGCGTCTTTTTTTCCCCGTGTGACAGTACATTATTAACCGTTCATAGGACATTGGTGACCATAGCGCATTCAACAAGTGAATGAAAGCTCCCCTGCTCCCTACGGCTAGCCTCGGCCAACCCCAGCAGCCTACCAGGCATCAAATCTCTTGTTAAGAACAAAATTACTCCCAGTGATGAATACAGAGTCTCCTGCTAACAAACACAATGCCGTCACAAGACAGCTGTAAACTGTCAATTACAACTTGTATATAAGTTCATGCAATTTAAAAGAGGGGGAAAAAAGTACTTTTGCACTCATTAAAAATTGTATTAATCCATTATTATTATTATTTAGTATTCATATAGTGCCAACATATTCCACAGCGCTGTACAGAGTATATAGTTTTGTCACTGACGGTCCCTCAGAGGAGCTCCCAATCTAATCCCTACCATAGTCCTATGTGTATGTATGTATCATGTACTGTATGCACCGTAGTCTAGGGCTGATTTACACTTATCTGTATGTTTTTGGGATGTGGGAGGAAACCAGAGTGCCCGGAGGAAACCCACGCGGACACAGGGAGACATTCAGCACAGATTGTGCCCCTGCTGGGATTCGAACTGGGGAGCCAGCACTGCAAGGCGAGAGTGCTGCTAACCACTTCGCCACCATGCTGCCCCATTCACCCATCCATCCTCCCCTTTCATAAACCTCACAGACCGTCACCAACGGGAGTAAATTAAATTAACAAACTCAAAGTCATCAGTAACAAAGAAATGTGAAACAATACTCCAAAAACACTGACAACACTTCTAAATGTCAAACCAAGTCCCCTATCATAGCAAGTCCCCTATCATAGCAAGTCCCCTATCATAGCAAGTCCCCTATCACAGTGTTTCTCAACATTTTATTGGTATGTACCCCTTTTAAAACACTGTACTCACCAAGTACCCCTTAGCATAGTAAACATTATCACAAGTACCCCTTGACAAATATATATTTAAAGCTAGTACATGATGATTGGTTCTAAACTATTTCCAAGCCTTTACTATTGCTTTTAAATAGCTAAAACACTAATTTGGTGTTGTTTAAATAGGATTTATCATTTTCTACAACTCTAAATTTGTTATTCTTGGTTAAATATATAAAGCCCGAGTACCCCCTGGAACCATCAGAAGTACCCCCTGGGGTACGTGTACCACACGTTGAGAACCTAAGTCCCCTATCATACCAAGTCCCCTATCATACCAAGTCCCCTATCATAGCAAGTCCCCTATCATACCAAGTCCCCTATCATACCAAGTCCCCTATCATACCAAGTCCCCTATCATAGCAAGTCCCCTATCATACCAAGTCCCCTATCATAGCAAGTCCCCTATCATAGCAAGTCCCCTATCATAGCAAGTCCCCTATCATAGCAAGTCCCCTATCATACCAAGTCCCCTATCATAGCAAGTCCCCTATCATAGCAAGTCCCCTATCATACCAAGTCCCCTATCATACCAAGTCCCCTATCATAGCAAGTCCCCTATCATACCAAGTCCCCTATCATAGCAAGTCCCCTATCATAGCAAGTCCCCTATCATAGCAAGTCCCCTATCATAGCAAGTCCCCTATCATAGCAAGTCCCCTATCATAGCAAGTCCCCTATCATACCAAGTCCCCTATCATACCAAGTCCCCTATCATAGCAAGTCCCCTATCATAGCAAGTCCCCTATCATAGCAAGTCCCCTATCATACCAAGTCCCCTATCATAGCAAGTCCCCTATCATAGCAAGTCCCCTATCATAGCAAGTCCCCTATCATAGCAAATGACTTCTATACTAAATAATAATAATAACTGGTGAAGAAAAATGAAAGCACAAAGCACAAAGATATAAAGCTTCAATCATTCCTGTGTTACCTCGTTCCATCTGCTGCCTTCAGAGGAGAGAGAGGAATGAATGGAAAGGGGTTTCGGACTCAACTCAAAATGAGGGAAATGGGTGGTCTGAAATTTCTTCAGATTCTGCCTCTTGCTGACGTGAATGCATCAAATGCCGGCCACGTATTTTTACAGGTTGGTCGATTGCACAATCATGCTATGACAACTCCAATGTGCCAATAAGTTAATAATATCATGGACATATGACTGTGGTAGGATTAGAGTGTGAGCTCCTCTGAGGACAGTCAGTGACATGACTATGTACTGTGTAATGGGCTGCAGAAGATGTCAGAGCTATATGAATACATAATAATAATATGGTAGGACATTAGACTAGGACTATGGTAGTGATTAGATTGTGAGCTCCTCTGAGGACAGTCAGTGACATGACTATGTACTCTGTAATGTGCTGCAGAAGATGTCAGTGCTATATAAATACATAATAATAATATGATAGGACATTAGACTATGACAGGATTAGATTGTGAGCTCCTCTGAGGACAGTCAGTGACATGACTATGTACTGTGTAAAGATTTCTAGCTGATGGCCCGGCGTTGCCCGGGCAGGGGCGTAGCAGTAGGGGTTGCAGAGGTTGCGACTGCATCAGAGCCCTTGGGCCAGAGGGGACCCGAAGGGCCCTCCCTCAACTACAGTACTAGCTCTCTATTGGTCCTGTGCTCATAATAATCACTTCTATAGATGCTTTGAATAGTAGTAATCATTAACAAACTCCTCCCCATCCCCTTCTTGCACCTCTGACACTGTAGTTGCCATTGGCAGGTTTTGGTGCCCCGTATCAATTGCTATGTATAGAGTGCTTGGGGGTCCCCATTGTAAAACTTGCATCGGGGCCCACAGCTCCTTAGCTATGGTAGTATGGCTGGTTTTGGCTACGTCTACTTTTTCTAACCTTAACATACAATTACTCAATTACCTAGTTTGTGAGCTTTGCAGTCTTTGGTGTGAATAATTTGCATTGAAATCAAACAAATGTGATTGGCTGTGACTCCGATCCCTTTTCTGAATTTGAACCCCAGTCACCCAATCACCAACTGTACCAGGTTTGAGGCTTGTGCCATAAACAATGCAAGAATGGCAGCAATTAAATATTCTCCTTGAAAAGCAATAGCTGAATTTTGATTGGCTGTTGTAGGCTCCACCCACTTTTCTGAGTATTAATTCCAGTCACTCAGTGACCAACTGTGCAAAGTTTGAGAACCCCGCCATTAACAGTGTAAGAATGGCTGCAGTTTACATTTTCCCATTGAAATTTGTATTTGTTTCCGCCTACTTTTTGGATATGGGGATAAAAACATAAAAAACGTATCCTATATGTTATTCCAGGTAATGTACTATGTGTGTGCCAAATTTCATTCACATTGCGTGATTGAGTAACAAACATCCAAACTTTCGCATTTATAATATTAGTGAGATAATGTGGTAGGACATTAGACTATGACTATGGTGGGATTAGAGTGTGAGCTCCTCTGAGGACAGTCAGTGAGATGACTATGTACTCTGTAAAGTGCTGCAGAAGATACAAGTGCTATCTTACTTAGTAAAGTGGCTACTTTCTGCATCCAGGCGTGCGTGTGTGAGAGTGGGGGTGGTGAGTTGGGGGTTAAGAAGGTGTTTGGGTTTGGGCACAGGAGCACATTTAATATATATTATACAGTGATTCTTTACTGAATATTAAGAAATACCAGTAATATCATCTCAACCAACCTTTACTTTCAGACAGAGTTAGAATTAAAACCGATTAATACAATTATGACAGATAGACCCACTCCCATTGTGGAAGTTTTTGTCACAGTGCCACTAGATGTCGCTGTTGTTCAAGTAACATCATTTTCAAAACTATGTAAATCAAAAAAGACAACTAATTATGAGATATGTCACCTGGGGCAGTAGGCAGTTCCCTTCACTTCCCTTCCCTTCAAAACCTTTACTTTTGATTGGCCAATAAATGACCAATTTTACCACCACCATGTAGTATGAGGGTTTACCTACACAATCTGCTCATAGTATTCAATATTAGGGATGATCAATGAGATGCAAATATTTCTGAGTTATGCAGATTTATGTAAATTGTTTTAATTATTTTAAAAAAAATATGCAAATATATGCATAAAAATGTACATAAATCTGTATGAACTCGGAAATATTTGCATCTCATTGATCATCCCTATCATCAATATCTGTTGACCCTCATACTACATGGAGGTGGTAAAATTGGTCAGTGATTCGCAAATCATAATTGAAAGTGTGTATCGGGCTTTAAGGGGAAACCTGAGACGGCGTTGGTGGGAAAATTCATACATACCTGGAGCTTCTTCCAGTCTCTTTCAGTCTCTTTCAGATCTTTGTAGGAATAGAGCGCTCCATAGTGCATTTATCAAAAGGCAATTTTTATTTAAAAAGTTAAAATGTACTCACAAACATCAAAGTCACAATCGCTTGTCAGCGGTAAGCCAGCCGCTTGAACACCGGGCCCGATGAAGGCGCAGCGCGCCGAAACGCGTAATGACGTCAGACGCACACTAACGACAAGCCACGCCCACCCGGAAGCGAGACGGCAGTCCAGGACAACGGAGATCGCGCTGCTGGCCACAGTGCGTTGCCACCCACCGCCCAGTGTTCAAGCGGCTGGCTTACCGCGGACAAGCGATTGTGACTTTGATGTTTGTGAGTACATTTTAACTTTTTTAATAAAAATCGCCTTTTGATAAATGCACTATGGAGCGCTCTATTCCTACATAGATCCATTTCGTTGACCCCTACATTGAGCGGCACAAGTGCAGAGAAGAGAATCAAAGAGGAGCATCTGTGAGATCTGGTTTGGGAGCGCAAGGAATCTTTATACCTTCTTTCAGATCTTTGTCTCCCTCGTGGTCCTCCCGGTTCACCTAGATCCGCTGCTAGGGTCCTCTGAAGTGTCTCGGGTCGAGGTGTACTGCACCCCCATCACGCTCCCATCAGTGGGCGCACACCATGCCTGCCAGTGGGAGTGCGATGGCGGAGAACATGAAGGCCCCGACTGCAGAAACTTCAGAGGGCATTAGCGCCCGATCGAGGCGGCCCGGGAGGAGGGCGAGGAAGGACGGTTTTAGGTACACTTTAAAGGACAAGTCCAAAAAAACAAATAGAAACCAAAAATCGACTTACCCGGGGCTTTGTCCCTCGCCGCTGCTCCGGTGTCCCGGGGACCCCTCCGTTACAGATGTTGAGCTCGCCAGGTCGGCATCTTCTGCGCCTCCGTGAGCGCGCTCCTGTGGTGCATTCTGCACCTGTGCATAATGTTCCAAGCCATGTCAGCGCGATCGGTGCGACCGCACACAAGCAGCGGGACCCCGGGACACCACAGCTGCGGCGAGGGACCTATCGGCTGCCAGGGGTAGGAGAAAGCCCCGGGTAAGTAGGTCTTGTTTTTTTTTTGTTTCCTTGGATATATCGTTTAAGGCTAGAGAATCCACACCCTTTTTTAATGGTGGGATCGAAAGCAGCTTATGGGAATGTAAATGCTACTTACAGACTCTAGCATAAAAATATTTTAAAACCTAACAGACAATAAAACACAAGATAAACATTAAAAGCTAATAAACAAAACATAAAGAACAAAAGTTAAGAAACAAATTATTTCTGGGGAACCCGAGGCTACCATCCATGACCAGTTACTCTGAGGGTTTGACGCGTATGATTCCCCACTGAGGAAATAAGATGTTGCGACCTGTTCGAAAGTTGGGCTGTAATTTCCCCCGCTGTGTGAGGACCATTAGCCTGCTTCCTACAGGGAGACCGGGCAAGACAAACTAAAGAATACTTACCATATTTTCCATGACAAAGCACAGCCCAGCGCCTCCCTCCGACAATCTGCTATGTTTCAGAACATTTTTACCGGACGCTTTCAGAGTGGTTAAAAAGTCAAATAAAAATGTATTTTAAAAAATGTAAATATATTTGTTAAGTGCTGTTCCCCCGCGGTGTACCACCCGTGACATCAGCCCCTAAGTGCCAAATACAGCCTTGTCCACAACGTGTGGATCCAAAAGGACAGTTCCTTAGCGATTCCCGATCAGCAGCCGCTGTACATGTGCGATTGCCGGCTGAAATTTTTGCCATCGGCCCTTTCGCCTGACGGTAATCATGTGTGTGTATGTGCCTTTACACAATCCCGTATAGACACCTCAATAAATCATAACGCCAACTAAACTATTCCAACTAGACCCTAGGCCCGATAGGGTAACAGGCACTGCCAGTGGCCTCTTGAGAGGCCTTCCGCCGCCCCCGCACCATGGCCTTTATTTAACCACTTCAGGTTCCTGAGTTTTTACCCCTTAAAAGACACCCGAGGTGACATGTGACATGATGAGATAGACATGTGTATGTACAGTGCCAAGCACACAAATAACTAGGCTGTGTTCCTTTTTTTTTATTTTTCTGCCTGAAATAGTTAAACATCAGGTATGTAAGTGGCAGTTCCTGTAGTCAGGACCGGGTCAGACTGCAGTGTGACCCTCACTGATAAGAAATTACAACTATAAAACACTTTCCTAGCAGAAAATGGCTTCTGAGAGCAGGAAAGAGATAAAAGGGTCAAAAGTTCATAGATTTTAGCTCTGGTATACTTTAATGAATTTGTCATTGAGCAAAACAATAAAACAGTAAAAACTTAAATAGTAGATTTAAATATAAAATAAAACTGTGGAATATCTTAAAAAGTCATTTTTAGGAGGAGGACAGATACAATTGTGTATTTCATAAGTTTATTTTCTGAGAAATAATGCATTTTTTTCTAATTTTTTCTTATTATTGTCATTACAATGAAATTCCAATAAAATAACTCTTAGCAAAATGTACCACCTAAAAAAAGCCTAATTGGTGGTGAAAAACAAGATGTAGATGATTTTGTTGTGATAAGTAGTGATAAAGTTATAGGCGAATGAAAGGGAGGAGCTCTGAAATGTGAAAAGTGGTCTGGTCCATAAGGAAAAAAAAAACCTCAGTAGCGAACTAGTTAAAGAGACACTGAAGCCTCCATAAAACTCAGTTTTTATTGCAGATTAATGTTTAGCATGAATACCCTTCCTAAAACGCTGCATCCCTTCGGCTAATCTCGCAATCCCAAACTCCCAGGGCAAAAATCCATGACTTTCCTGGTCGTGGATTTTGCTGCCCGGGGAGGCGGAGCTTTAGGCTGTAGCTCTGCCTCCATGCGCATCAATCAGCGCTGATCGCCGCCTCTCCCCGCCCCTCTCAGTGAAAGAAGACTGAGAGGGGAGGAGGAGAGGCGGCGATT
Source organism: Hyperolius riggenbachi (assembly GCF_040937935.1). Lineage (NCBI taxonomy): Eukaryota > Metazoa > Chordata > Amphibia > Anura > Hyperoliidae > Hyperolius > Hyperolius riggenbachi. Next base: position 27,889,571 of record NC_090652.1, read on the forward strand.
AGCGCAGATGGATGCGTATAGAGGCAGAGTTACAGCCCAAAGCTCTGCCTTTACTAGGAAGTGCTGTCCAAACGTCCCTCCAGGGATTTCGGGGGTGTTAATTGCGAGATCAGCCACAGGGATGCAGCGTTTTAGGAAGGGCATTCATGCTAAACAATAATCTGCAATAATAACTGAGTTTTATGGAGGCTTCAGTGTCTAGCCACACAGTGCAGTACTTCGATGCATGCAATGGAGAACTGACTTGCACAGGGCCGGTTCAAGTAACAATTAGGCCCTAGGGCAAAATTAGCCTGGGGGCCCCCCAACAGACAACCCCCGACCAAAAAACGTCCTTAGGGGCCCTTTGTTGCAGCCACATTTACCTCCTGGGCCCCTGAGCTGGCTGCTGATCCTCCCCCCATCACCTCCCAACTTAACAGACTCTGCAGAGTCTCTGGGGAGCAACAGTTAAGATGGGGGGCCCCTACAGGCTCTAGAGCCCTGGGGCAATTGCCCATTTTTTCCTATGGTAGCTCCGGCTCTGGACCTGCATAAAAATCACGGTCTTCTTGAATGATGTTGACTTTTTTCTGTACCAATGCTTTAAGAAAGTTATCTAAAAATGGCAGTAGGTCTGGGGGGGGGGGGTTCATTTTGAGTCCACCTTCAGCCAAAAAGTTTCATCTAGACTAGATATTGCCCGCACGCTGCATGTGGGTACCTGGCATTACTATGGGCTATGGCTTGGCATTTAAGATTCTCGGAATGGTTGTCGAAATAAAATGTTGTGACCTACTGTATTCAATGTTACAAAATGTACCAAAGTTCTGAAGACAGGCAGAGGCTGTAATTTCACCTGCCGTGGAAAGAGCATTAGAGGGTCCAGGCAGGACAAGGCACAGAACACTTATTGTTAACTGATTTCTAAACAATTTTTTTTTTTAAATGTAAATCTTACTGTTAAGTACTGCCTCCCATGATGGCATTGGCCCTTAAGTGCCAGGCAATGAATACAGCCCTCTCGGCAATGTGTGCAATTATGTCAGTAAAAGTTTAACAGAACTGCAGGACAAAAAGCAGAGGGCCTTCTGGTAAAAGGTTTAACAAGCAGGTATTTTATTGCCATGAAGAACACTCCAGTACCACAAACAATATATACAGTTCACTGTAGTGTCTCAAAGCTCTGCACACTACAAGAAGTAAGTTAAAATCTTTTATTTTCCCTTTAGTCTAGGTTCACTTTAAGTTGTGTGGAACAGGACAGGTAATCCACCATCATAAGACACCTTTGCAAGTCTACATTCGTCCTTTAATCCTCTTAACGGTTCCAGGGCATTTAAATGCATTGTGCGCCTCTGCTAACCGATCAGGACTTGGAGATCAGAGAAGGGGAACAAGTGTTCCCCTAACCCATACATGTCAAACTACGGCCCACAGCAAAATCTGGCCCTCAGAGCCTTTAAATTTGGCCCCCAAGTGGTTTCCCCATTTTACATTTTATTTGGCCCACTTTAGACCACCAGGGAAGCTATACTGAAAGTGAAGCCCTAGATCACCAGGAAAGCCACATGGGGGAGGTAGGGGGAAAGCACTAAACACTAGGGAACTGTATAAGGGATGCAGAAGGGCCACTAGACACCAGGGAACTGTATAGGGGAAGGAGATGGACCACTAGACACCAGGGAACTATATAGGGGAAGGAGGTGGACCACTAGACACCTGTACTAGGTGCTGGCTATGGGTGGGCATTGGGAGTCACATGTGTTTTGCAAGTACTTTGGAGGTGGGTACTGGTTATGTGGCTGCTTGGTGCAGATAGTGGGTTCCATGTGGAGGCTGTATGCAGGTGTGAGTACTCGGTGCAATGTTAGGCCTGGGTGCAGGTACTTGGTGTCATGTGAGTACTGGGTGCCAACTATGGGGGAAAGGGGTGTGGGTGGATGTTGGGATTAGTAGAGATCAGAAGACGTCAGTTTGGGTGATGCAGGAAGGGGAAGTAATTGAGGGTGCTGGGTGAGGAAGAGGTCACTGGGGGTGCTGGGCGGGGGGAGGGAAGGTCACTGGGGTGCTGGGGGAGGGAGAGGTCAGTTTAGGTGCTGAGTGAGGTCACTATGGGTGCTGCTGGGGACAAGAAGGGTGCCATTGGGGGAGGGGTCAGTTTGGGTGCTGGGGGAGGCAGGATCACCGCAGTGCTTATGCTGGGGAGTAGTGATGGATCGTTCGTGAACGAGCCGGCTCTTTGCTGCGAACGACAAGAGCCGGGTCTCAGTTTTGAAAGAGCCGATGCCTCAGCCGCCCCACACAGCTCTGATTTGCTGTGTAATAAAGGGCACTGAGGCATGCTGGGAGATGTAGTCCTCCTCTTGCAGCTTGTAGGAGTGTATGGGGCGGAGCAGAACAGTAGTAGGAGGGATTGCCCAGTCAGAGAAGCAGTCTGGAGTTGTCATGGAGACGGGGGTGGGGCTTTTACTCCGATTCTGAGTGGTGTCTAGTGAATTTTAATGAAGAGCCGTTTCAGAGCCGTAAGAGTCGGCTCTTTAATGGGAGCCGATTCAGAAGAGCCGATTCTCCGAGAAGAGCTGGAATTCCCATCACTACTGGGGAGGGAGAGGTCAGTATGGGTCCTAGGTGGAGGAAGAGGTCACTGCTGTCAGGGAGACACCATCTTACCTGCTACCACACAGCTGCAAGGATGGTTACACTAGGAATCCTGTAGCAGGGGTCTTCAACCACCGGGCCACGGCCCACTGCCAGTCCATGAGCAGTTTTCCATGGGACTGGCCAGGCGCTCCCCCTCCCCCTCCTGTTACCTTATAAGCTGGCAACTGCTTTCTCTTATATTCCCTGGTGGCACCTCTCCTCCATGCACCATCTTCTAAAACAGCAACACGTCCTGCGGCTGCTGTAAGGAGGAAGGAAGCGGGACAGCGGTTGTCATTGCGCCGCCACAGGAAGCCGCTGTCCCGCTTCCTTCCTCCTTACAGCAGCTGCTGTTATAGAAGATGGTGATTGGAGGAGAGGTGCCACCAGGGAGTATAAGAGGACGCCAGCTCATAAGGTAACAGAAACCCCCGACCCCCAAGTGTCTGCCAGAGGAAACATCTTTAGTTCTGCCAGGTGATCTATACGGAATGTTCCTTACTGAGAGTTCTATGCACAGAGGGAGATCCTGCTTGCTTGGTAGTTGGGAAAAGCTGTTATTTCCAAGAAGGCAACGAAGTTCACAGATAGATAACAGTCAGGACCATGGTCATGACATCACACTGTGGGAGGGATCAGGGACGGATCTAGGGGGGGGCAAGCGGGTCTCTTGCCCCAGGCGCAGATTGTTGAATTCTTAAAAAGGCGGCAAAATTTGGATGGGGAATGGCAGTTTAGGCGCCAAAACCTGACCTTGCCCCAGGCGCAACTTGGGGCAACTTGGTCTAGATCCGTCCCTGGGAGGGATTTCACCACAATATCAGCCACACACAGACCCCCTAGTGAACTTTTTGAGAAAAGGAATAGATTTCTCATGGGAAAGAGGGTATCAGCTACTGATTGGGATGAAGTTCTATTCTGGGTTAAATTTGTGTGTGAGAAGGTGAGTGGTGTAGTAGGTGAGTGGTGTAGTAGGTGAGGTGGGTGGGGTGTACAGTAGTGTTGTCCGGATCATGAACGATTCGGATCTTTGATCCGAATCTATTTTATGAGTCGATCATCCGAATCATCAAAATGAGTGATTCGGATCGCAAAAGGGGCGGGGCCAGGAGCGACACGCCCCCTCTCAGCGGGCAGCGGGGTCCTGGAAGCAGAGCTGAGATGGATCGCTCTGTTGTATGGGAGGCAGCCTTGCAGGGAGACAGGTAGATGAGAGAGAGGGGACATGGGTGCCACTGCCAGATATGTGTAGAGCACACATACTGGCTATAACGTGCTGCCCATTACAGGCTCGCTGTTCCGTAGTGCTGCACAGTGATCACATGGGAAGCTTTTGGCTCAGCACAGCTCAGTAACTTTGCAGACCGGAGCAGTGCTTTTCAGCGCTGCTAGATTTGGGCGCAGCCAGCGCCGCCATAGACTGTAATGGGAATCAGTCTATAGCGGCGCTCAGTGAGGAAGGTCGGCTCCGTCAGAAGACGGAGCCGAAGTTGCTTAAAAAACACAATAATTCGGCCTCCAGCAATCGCTGGAAGCCGAATTATTTCATTCCCCCACTATCCATGTCGGCCTGGAGGGGGAATAGTAATTAAAACGCCCCGGACTTGTGCAGAAGCAGGACCAGCCATTTAACAGCTGGATCCTGCGCCCAAGTCTACCAGCGCCGTATTCAAATGTACGCTTGCAGACAGTGTGATTGAAAGGCAATGTAATCCTCCTGCACTCCGCACTAAACAGCTGCACTTATCTTCTGGGAATGCTTTCTTTCACTGTGTACAGATAAACATATATGTGAAATATATGTAAAGCATATGACTTCAGCATGTGGGTATTACGTGCAAACATTTCTGCTCGTCCCTCCTCCCTTCCCTGTCCACTCCCCGCCCTCTGTCCATCTTCTCCCCTTCTCTGTGTGTCCACTCCCTCCCCTTCTCCTGTCCACAGACCTGTCCTGCTGTTCATTTCACCCCGAATGCTTCCGGTAGTAAAATGATCCGAGATTCGAATCAAAGATCCGGATCTCTTCAATGATCCGATTCGAATCATCCGGATCATTGAAAAGATCCGAACTTCCCATCTCTAGTGTACAGAGGACACAGGTGAGCATGGTAGGTAGTGTGCACTGTGCACAGGGGCAGGCGAGGGGCGCTCTGCTGACGTCACTTTGATGCACGCGGCACCTGTTCAGCGTATAGAGAAGTCGCGCGCCGCAGCATTGACAGTCTCGTTACCCGGGCAACGCGCGTGACGTCATAATGCGAGCTGCTGCGCTGAGATTGGTCGGCTCCGGGCAGTCGGAGAGGGCGGCTGGGGATGAGCGGTCCGGCGTTGGCTGCGCGGCGAGTGAGGAGAGAGAGCGGCGCCCGGCTGGCAGGTGAGAGGGGTGCGGAGAGGGGTACACGGGGCGCCTCTGTGCTGGCCGGACTCGGGGTACAGAGGAGGAGGGGCGCTGCCTCGCGCTGCCACTGCTGTATACCGGGGGCTCCTCCCCTATCATGTGTGCTGAGAGTCTGGGACTGACTTCCAACAGAACCTCTTGTGGTGTTCAGCGCCCCATCCTGGCTATACCCCTCCCACCTGAACTGACCACACCTCCTGCTCACCCTTCTTGACCACACACCCCTTCCACCTGTACTGACCACACCTCCTGCTCAACCTTCCCGACTACACCCCCACCTGGCCCTCCTGGCCACACACCCCTGACCACACCTTCTCCTGACCATACCTCCACCTCCCAACCCTCCTGACAACACCTTACAGCCTCTGCCCTCCCCTCCTGACCACACCTCTCCCTTCTGCCTGCCCCACCTGGCCACACCCTCTCCTACCTATCCTGACCACACTTGCCCCTCCTGACCACACCTCCCCTTGCCCCTCCTGACTACACCTTCTGCCCTCCCCTCCTGACCAGAGCCCTCCTGACCACACCCCCACCTACCCCTCCTGACCTTAGCCCTCCCTTCTGCCTGTCCCTCCTGGCCATACCCCTCCCTTCTGCCTACCCCTCCTGGACACACCCCCTCCTACCTATCCTGGCCACACTTCTTCCTGACTATGCCTCCACCACCCACCCCTCCTGACCACACCTTCTGCTCACCCCTCCTGACCACACCCCCACCTGCCCCTCCTGACCACAACCCTCCCTTCTGCCTGTCCCTCCTGGCCATATCCCCTCCCACCTTCTCCTGACCATACCTCCCCTGTCTCTCCTGGTCACACCTTCTCCTCCTGACCATGACCACACCTTCTGCCCTTCCCTCCTGACCACAGCCCTCTTGCTCACTTTTTCTGACCAAAATCTCCCACCCCTCTCCTGACCACACCTCCCACCTGCCCCTCCTGACCACAACCCTCCATTCCGATTGCCCCTCCTAACCACACCTTGACTGCCTCTAATGACCACACCCCCTGCCTGCCCCCCCGCCCACACCTTCTGACCACAGTCCCTCCGCCCCTCCTGACCACAGTCCTTTCTAACTCACCCTCTCCTGCCAGCCCCTTCTGACCACAGCCCCCCCATCCGCCTCTTCTGACCACAGTCCTCTCTAACTCTCCCTCTCTCCTGCCTGCCCCTTCTGACCACAGCCCTCCCATCCGCCTCTTCTGCCCACAGCTGCTCCTCCTGACCACTAGCCACCCTCCCCCCGTCCCTCCTGACCACAGCTCTCTCTCCTGCCTGCCCCTTCTGACCACTTCTCCCGCCCTCCCTTTCTGACGACAGCCCTCCTGACCACACTTCCCTCAGCTACTCCTGACCACAGCCCTCTCTCTTACCTGCCCCGCCCCCCCTGACCACAGCCCACCCACCCCTCCTAAGCACACCTTCTGCCCACACCTTCCACCTGCCCCTCCTGACCACAGCCCGCCCGCCCGCCAATCCTGACCATAACCCCTCTCCCTCATGACCACAGTCCCCTGCCACTTTTGACCACAGCCCTCCCACACTCGCCTCCTAAGTACACCTCTCAATCCTCTAGCCCTCCCCTCCTGACCACAGATTTGAATTGAATTGGAGTTATTTGTAGTTGCACCACTGAATGCAATGCTCCGGTGGTGGCACAAAGGGGGACAGAGGGACACGGTGGAGGCACAGAGGGGGACAGATGACTTCACTCCAATCCTCAGCAGTCTAATGCCTGTGGTTTTTCAGCCTGACTCTTTGCTTCGCTGATGAGGGTCTGTTTTCATACTTTGCATGACTTCAGCCCGGCCTGTATGAGCCAGTAGAACTGTTCTTGTTGTGCACTTCACTCCAGTCTCAGTCTACCACTGTGTTTGAGGGTTCTTTAGTGACATTCGAATGAGTTTGCTGTCATTGCTGATTTGTCTTATTCCTCTGCAGGGTTGTATTTTTGCTGCCTTCAGTGCCTGTGTACTGCTGTCTTCGAAAATTAAAGGGGAACTGAAGTAAGAGGTATACGGAGGCTGCCATATTTATTTCCTTTTAATCAATACCAGTTGCCTGGCAGCCCTGCTGGTCTATTTCTCTGCAGTAGTATCTGAATAACACCAGAAACAAGCATGCAGCTAGTCTTGTCAGATCTGACAATAATGTCAGAAACGCCTGATCTGCTGCATGCTTGTTCAGGGGCTATGGCTAATAGTATTAGAGGCAGAGGATCAGCAGGGCTGTCAGGCAACTGGTATTGCTTAAAGTGGATCCAAATTAAAAATACAAGATTTCAGAAATGAAATCTATTTTCTAAATTATAATAATAAATAGCAGCCTTTTTTCAGCTGCATGATGACAAATCTAAAATATTTTACATTTATTGGAGGAACCCCTCCCTTCCTTTCATATTGCCGGGACAGAATCCAGGCAAACTGGTGGAGTAAGAGGTGTCCAGCAAACTAGGAATTGCTAATGGCTGCCACCTGTATAACCCTAGTTATGAAAAGAGAAGGGTGAAAAGCATGCACTGAAATGCTCATAGGTTTAAAGGAGTGTTTATTTATCTTTGTATGTGTCAGAGTGGTGCAACTAAATATTTTGAATTAAAAAAAATGTTTGGTTTCGGTCCGCTTTAAAAGGAAATAAACATGGCAGCCTCCAATTACCTCTCTCTTCAGTTGCCCTTTAAACGGATTCGGGGCCTCTGTACTAAACGCTACACTGCCCTTGTGGCAGCTTAAAGGCTACCCGAGGTGTCATGTGACCTGATGAGATAGACGTGTATGTACAGTGCCTAGCACACTAATTACTATTCTGTGTTGCTTGTTTCCTTTCTCTGCCTGAAAGGTTTAAAAAGCAGGTATGCAAGTGACAGTTTCTGTCTGAATTAGGACTGGGTCAGACTACAGCATAACCCCCACTGATAAGGAAATACAGCCATAAGACACTTCCCTAGCAGAAAATGGCTTCTGAGATCAGAAAAGAGATATTCAATAGTTCATAAATTTGAGCTCTGGCATATTTCAATGAATGTGTCATTGAGCAAAAACAATGAAACAGTAAAAACTTTAAAATTAGATTTAAATATAAAATAAATCTGTGGGGTAGTTACAAATATCCTTTCTAGAAGAAAGAGGATAGATGCAATTGTTTATCATTAATTGTTAATTTTCACCTCGTGTGTCCTTTAAGCAATACCAGTTGCCTGGCAGCCTTGCTGATCCTCTGCCACTAATACTTTTAGCCATAGCCCCTGAATAAGCGTGCGGCAGATTAGGTGTTTCTGACAGTATTGTCAGATCTTACAAGATTAGCTGCATGCTTGTTTCTGGTGTTACTCAAACACTACTGTTTCCAAATAGATCAGAAGGGCTGCCAGGTAACTGGTGTTGTTTAAAATGAAATAAATACGGCAGCCTTCTTATCACTCACGCCTCGGGTTCATTTTAAGTGTATGAGATCCATCGTTGCCATTCCGGTCTCCTCCAGGGTCCCACTTTCAGGCCTGGTGCACACCAGAGGAGTTTTTCTGAGCGTTTTGAGTTTTTAAATCTGCTGCTAATGTTATCCTATGTGTCTGTGCACACTGGAGCAATGAGGTTTTGTAAAAAACCCCATAGCATTACATTGGGAAGAGCTTTTAGAGGTTTCAAAAGCTCTTCCCAATGTAATGCTATGGGGTTTTTTTTTACAAAACCTCATTGCTCCAGTGTGCACAGACACATAGGATAACATTAGCAGCAGATTTAAAAACTCAAAACGCTCAGAAAAACTCCTCTGGTGTGCACCAGGCCTCATAAGCTCTGTATCCCAGGCCCGGGTTGCCAGGCTTCCCAAAGTGAACTGCAAAATGTTGTATTATCTATTGATGATACATTTCTGTGTATAAATTAACCACTTCACTACTGAGGGTTTTTTCCCCTTCTGTACCAGAGCAATTGTCATCTTTCAGTGCTCCTTCCATTCATTCACCTATAACTTTATTACTACTTATCGCAATGAAACGATATTTATTTTGTATGTTTTCTCCACCAATTAAGCTTTCTTTGGGCGGTACATTTTTGCTAAGAATTATTTTATTCAGAGTGCATTTTAACAAAAAAATAAGAAACAAATTCATTATTTCGCAGTTTTCGGCCATTATATTTTTAAAATAATACATGCTACCATAATTAAAACCCACACATTTTATTTGCCAATTTTTCCCAGTTATTAGAACATTTAAAATATTTCCCTAGTACAATGTATGGTGCCAATTTTTTTATTTGGAAATATTTTGCGTCCATCACTAATTACAAGCCCATAGTTTAATAAATAAAATGAATATACCCTTTTGACATGCATATTAAAAAAAAGTTCAATCCCTACGGTACTTATTTATATATATTTTTTATTTATTTCTGTGGAGTTTTTTTTTTTTTTTTTCTGTTATTATTATTATTATTATTATTATTATTATATGCTTATAATTTATTTAGATAACTATGGGAGAGGATGGGAAGGAAATAGTTAATTTTTAATGTAAGTGTGGGTCTTTTTATTAAAATAAATGAATGTAGGTGTAATTTTACTATTTGGCCACAAGATGTCCTCGTGCATCATTACCTATTAGGGACTATAAGTATGCTAAACAGGTAGTAATGTGTTGACGTGTTACTACGAAAGTTAGAGATGATAGCGGTATCTCATTGATGCCAGCAATGCTTGACACAGTGACTTAGATCAATGAATGGGAACTGCGTTCCCATTCATTCATCTCCCCCTCTAACAGACGGTGGCGGGAGTGAGCGCAGGAGATACTGCACAGGCGCAGACTCCACCCCCCCCGCCCCCCCCCCCTCCCCCCCATGAGCCCGAATGGAGAGCAGCTAGTGCGCAATAGGTAAGTAGTACTGTCTCTCTGTATATGGGGTTCCATCGCTGGAACGTGCTGGTGGAGGAGGACAGAGTAAGCCTCATTAGGATACAGAGGTTTTCCCCCTCCCGAGGTAAGTACCTCCTGGGGCACATTTTTTCATTACAGATTTACTGAAAGGGAAGATCCGAGAAATAAAAAAAAAAACAAGCTCTACTTACCCGGGGCTTCCTCCAGCCCCTGACAGCCGATATGTCCCTCGCTGCAGCTCCGGGGTCCCCTCCGTTGCAGCTGCTGACCTTGCCAGTTGCAGCTGCCTGCGCAGAACACTCCAGACCACATGAGCGCGATCACAAACACAGCACAGAAGATGCCGACCTGGCGAGGCCGGCATCTGCAATAGAGGGGACCTCGGGACACCAGAGCTGCGGAGAGGGACATATCAGCTGCCAGGGGCTGGAGGAAGCCCCGGGTAAGTAGATCTTGTTTTGTTTTTTCCCCCTTGGATCTTCCCTTTAAATGTGCTATACTATGGCAGAAAGTGTATTCTCGTGAAATGGAAAGACACTGAAACCTTGTCCATTGACACGTAGTGTATGCTTGTTAAAGAGGAACTTTTAACCAAGGATTGAACTTCATCCCAGTCAGTAACCGATACCCCCTTTCCTACAAGAAATCTTTGCCTTTTCTCGAATAGATCATCAGGGGGGTCTGTATGGCTGATATTGTGGTGAAACCCCTCCTACAGTGTGATGTCATGACTAGGGTTAACGCGGTATACCGGTATGACGATATACCACGGTATGATTGTGCAAGGTAATCGTACCGTGCACAATCTCGTTTTTACCGGTTTTCGGGGGGCGGGGCTACCGGGGGCGGAGCGATGTAGCGGCGGCGCACGAACAGCGGTGGGGATAAATACTCACTTGCCGGCAATCAGGTCTGTCCTCCACGCTGTACTAGGCTTCATTGTTCTTCCTGTGCTTGCATCACATTTCCCTGAAACAGCGCCCCCTGGGTGCTATTACAAGGAGATGATGCAAGCAAAAACAGGAAGTAGAATGAAGCCCAGTACACGCCTGAGGACTTGGCTGCCAACGAGTGAGTATTTGTCCCCCCTCTCCCTCAGGCTCTCTGTGCTGCTGCCACCTAATTCTAGCTATACCTACTACTGGCTACACCTACCCTGGCTACTACTGGCTACACCTATCCCTGGCTACCTTTGCTGCGCCACCTACTACTGGCTACACCTATCCCTGGCTACCTGTGCTGCGCCACCTACTACTGGCTACACCTATCCCTGGCTACCTACTACTGGCTACACCTATCCCTGGCTACCTACTACTGGCTACACCTATCCCTGGCTACCTACTACTGGCTACACCTATCCCTGGCTACCTACTACTGGCTACACCTATCCCTGGCTACCTACTACTGGCTACACCTATCCCTGGCTACCTACTACTGGCTACACCTATCCCTGGCTACCTGTGCTGCGGCCACCTATTACTGGCTACACCTATCCCTGGCTACCTATGCTGCGGCCACCTACTACTGGCTACACCTGTCCCTGTCTACTTATGCTGCGGCCACCTACTGCTGACTACACCTATCTATAGCTACCTATACTGCGACCATTTACTACTGGCTACACCTATCCCTGGCTACCTATGCTGCGGCCACGTACCACTGGCTACACCTATCCCTGGCTACCTATGCTGCGGCCACCTACCACTGGCTACACCTATCCCTGGCTACCTATGCTGCGGCCACCTACTACTGTCTACCTATGCTGCCGCCACCTACTACTGTCTACCTATGCTGCCGCCACCTACTACTGTCTACCTATGCTGCCGCCACCTACTACTGGCTACACCTATCCCTGGCTACCTATGCTGCCGCCACCTACTACTGGCTACACCTATCCCTGTCTACCTATGCTGCGGCCACCTATTACTGGCTACACCTATCCCTGGCTACCTATGCTGCGGCCACGTACCACTGGCTACACCTATCCCTGGCTACCTATGCTGCGGCCACCTACCACTGGCTACACCTATCCCTGGCTACCTATGCTGCGGCCACCTACTACTGTCTACCTATGCTGCGGCCACCTACTACTGTCTACCTATGCTGCGGCCACCTACTACTGTCTACCTATGCTGCCGCCACCTACTACTGTCTACCTATGCTGCCGCCACCTACTACTGGCTACACCTATCCCTGGCTACCTATGCTGCAGCCACCTATTACTGGCTACACCTATCCCTGGCTACCTATGCTGCCGCCACCTACTACTGGCTACACCTAGGGTTGCCGCGATTTACCGGTATTACGGTATATCACGGTTTTACAATGCACGGTAATCACGGTAAGCACTTTTAGGAAATACTGGTTTTTGCTGTATTTCTGCATCCCCGCCACTGCTCCGGCATTGCCCTGCTCTGTGTCTCCCTTCCTAACAAAGACAAGCTCCCAAAGCTTGTTCTTGATTGCGGGAGGCTTGCCGATATGAGTGCAGGAGCTGGGCGGTGATGCGCGTCCTGTAATGACGCGGCCACGGCTGGAGCGCACACGGCGAATGATTTTCCCGGCAATGTATCTGCTTGTATTTTTTTTTTTTTGTATTGTGGACTGTACCACAAAGGCAGAGGGGGAGTCACCAGGTCATTCCTGCAAAATAAATAGGCAAATGAGAAAAGGCTACAGCCCGTTCTCCCTTCTGCTAGATGCATGCAGCCCCCTGCCTCCCCCGACTGCAGAGCTGACATAAACACTGATACAGATCAGTGTTCAAAGGAATGTCCAGCGCTCCTCCCCCATGAAAATGATGAGTATGCCGCCCGCCTGGGAGAAGGAGCGAGAGACACACTGCACGTGGGGAGCTGAAGCTTGCGACACCAGATAAGCAGTGCTACTGAGTGAGAGGTGCTGTGTTTGTATGAATGCAGCCAGTGTGTATACGTACTATGGCGTGTGTGTGTGTGTGTGTGTGTGTGTGTGTGTGTGTGTGTGTGTGTGTGTGTGTGTGTGTGTGTGTGTGTGTGTGTGTGTGTGTGTGTGTGTGTGTGTGTGTGTGTGTGTGTGCTCATGCCCAACGCTCCCCCCTGTTCTACTGTCCCCCTACTTTTTAATGAAATTGCCCGCAGTGGCTTAGCACAGGACTTCACCTAATTCATGTCCTCTCCACCCATTTGCATTTTATTTTTCAGCTCTGGTATCCTTTAAAGGAAACCAGAGACGCAACATAGTGAAAGTTTTATACATAACTGCGGCTTCCTCCAACCCATTATGCGCACAGATCCCTCCCTCGCTGCCATCCTCAGCCTCTTCTATCGCTGTTACTGAGTCCCGTAACTTTGGCCAGTCGCGGCCAGTTTTACGCATGCGCAGTGCGCTCCCTCTGTCTCTGGCAGAAAATATTACTATGCCTGCGTAGTATTATTCTCTGCTGTAGAGAACGCACTGCGCATGCTCAGACTGGCCGTGACTGGCTCAAGTTACCGGACTCAATACCAGCGATAGAAAAGGCTGAGTATGGCGGCGTGGGAGGGATCTGTGCGCATAATGGGTTGGAGGAAGCCGCAGTTATGTATAAAACTTTCACTATGCTTCACCAACATTTTTGAAGTGGACCTGAATTCAAAACGTCCTCTCTGCTCAAAGATATGCAACAGCAATTTCTTTCTTTGCTACAGCTGATACAAATCCTAAAATAAATCTGCACAGTTTCTACTTCCTGTTTCATGGAAGCACACATATTAACCTTCTGTGCTTTCCAATGGCCTTATTATCTGCCCTCTCTGCCATAGGCAGTCATGTGACACGAGAGATTGAGATTTACTTTTGGTATTGTTTTTTTGACATGTAGAAGAGTAAATATTTCAAGCATGACAGGAGGACCCTAACCATTAAGAGTTTAATAAAGAAGAGTTTGTTCAACTTTGACATTTTCTCATTTTTATAAGGGTAATTGTAATGAGAATAATTGCGCAATACCGTATACCGTAATACCGTCATACCGTGGTATTTTTTTTGACGGTTATCATACCGTGAATTTTCATACCGTTGCAACCCTAGCTACACCTATCCCTGGCTACCTATGCTGCGTCCACCTACTACTGGCTACACCTATCCCTGGCTATCTATGCTGCAGCCACCTATTACTGGCGGGTAGGGGCACATTATTTAATGTAAGGGGGTGGGGCCCAGGTCCAAATAATTGTTTAATACTGTCATACCGTGGTTTTTTTTCGTTTGTTTGTTTGTTTTCTACGGTTATCATACCGTGGAATTTCATACCGTTGCAACCCTTAGTCATGACCATGGTCCTGACAGTTTCCTGTCTGTTCCCTTGTTGCATTGTAGGAAATAACTGCTTTTTCCAACTGCCAAGCAAGCAGTATCTCCCTGTGTGCATAGAACTCTCAGTAACGAACATTCCGTACAGATCACCTGGCAGAACTAAAGATGTCACCACCAGTGATACATTTCAGAATGTAAATCAGGGAGATGAAAGATTTTACAATGGGCAAACATTGACTAAATAATCTATAAATAAATACCTGTATCATAAAAATAAGCAACTTTATGCATTATTATTTACTCTACAGTTCCTCATTAAAGTGTACCTGAGATTGCCAAATACAATTTAAAGATTTTATACTTACCCGGTGCTTCCTCCAGCCCCATGAGCACGGGTGCATCCCTTGCTGTCCTCCCGCGTGCCTCCACTCTCATGGAATGCGCATGAGCAGAAGAGCTGACTGGCATGAGCCAGATTACCGGACTGATAACAGGAGGGTGACGAGGGATGCATCGGTGCTCAGGGGGGTTGGAGGAAGCCCCAGGTGAGTATAAAATCTTTTTAGTGGGCAATCTCAGGTTTACTTTAATATCGTAACAAAAACCAAACATTTGTAAAGCGCCTTCCATCTGCATATGCTGACCTCAGATCTGTACATGGTTGCAGTTTGTGGTGTGTTACTGGGGAACAGTTATGGGATCATAAGTGCCAGACTAAACAGGTGACTTTTCAGTTTTTATTTAAACAGGTAGTCAGACACGCCCATGTAGCCTCACCCTTCACTTAGTTTCCAGGATTCTGGACCACAAGTTGTGTACCAGCCAGCTGAGATCAGGGACACAGACAACCGTTACGCACACATAGTCCAAATACTCGTTATCACGCGTCTAGACATGACCTGAAAAGAAACTGCCATGCACAACAACGTTTGTTTAACCCCTTCTGCTCTATGCAAGCACACACGCGCTCATATGCAATTAACAATAATATTTTCATAGCGCTTTTCTCCCTGGTGACTCAAAGCGCTGTGACCCTGCATTATGCAGTCTCAAAAGCTCAGGAAAAGAGGTGAGTTTTTAGCCTTTTTTTTTTAAAGCTGTACAGAGAGGGAGCCTCTCGTACTGATTGTGGAAGTGAGTTCCATAGAGTAGGGGCTGCATAGGAAAAGGCCCGAGCACCAAATGTTAAGTGTATCCTGGGAATAATCAGCTTCATCTTGTTGGCAGAGCGGAGGGTGCGTGGAGGGGCATATAGCTCCAATAGATCCGCTATGTATTTTGGTCCCATGTGGTGTAGAGCCTTGAATGTCAGCAGGCAGATCTTACAATTGATTCTCCATTTTACTGGCAACCAGTGAAGAGTTTGCAGTACTGGGGTGATGTGTGAGCTGCGGGGGGCATTGCAGTACTGGGGTGATGTGTGAGCTGCTGGGGGCATTGGCTAGGAGTCTGGCTGCAGCATTCTGTACTAGCTGTAAGGGGCGCAGAACCTTTTCTGTAGATCCGATGAACAGGGCGTTGCAGTAGTCTAGGCGGGAGGATACAAATGCATGAACCAGGGCAGATAGGTCTTCAGCTGGGATAAGGTGTTTGATTTTCGCTATATTTCTTAAGGCTCATACACACATCAGACTATAGTCTTTGGAAAATGAAAGATCACAGACCAATCTTACCACCCTTCATGTAGTATGAGAGCCATACTCTACACAGTCTTTTCTATGGAGCTGAACTTCACATCAGAAAAAAATCTTTGCAAGATGCTGCACACACAGATGCTGTACAGACACAAAAGATCAGTATCTGCAAAAGATCTGTTCCTGCCAAAAATCCACTCCTGCAAATTGCAATGATAGTCTATGAGATCTGCAGATCATCATACACACATGATTTAACTGACATTGATCTGCAGATCAAGCAATCATCTGCAGATCTAAAAATCCATCCTGGTGGATCGGATCTGCAGATGAATGTCAGTTAAATCATGTGTGTATGATGATCTGCAGATCTCATAGACTATCATTGCAATTTGCAGGAACGGATCTCTTGCAGGGACTGATCTTTTGCAGATACTGATCTTTTGTGTCTGTACAGCATCTTTGTGTGCAGCATCTTGAAAAGATTTTTTTCTGATGTGGAGTTCAGCTCCATAGAATAGACTGTGTAGAGTATGGCTCTCATACTACATGAAGGGTGGTAAGATTGGTCTGTGATCTTTCATTTTTCTAAGACTATGGTCTGATGTGTGTATGTGGCCTTAGATGGAAGAAGGAAGACTTGACGACAGCTGATATCTGCTGTTTGAGTTTTAGATTTCCATCCAGGATCACCCCAAGGTTTCGCACAGAGTCTTTATACTGTACAGTATCTCCCCCAATTGCTAGTTTGAGGTGGTGAGCGTTTTGAACTTTATCCATCATGTGTGGATCTCCTACCACATTTTCTCCTAGGAGATAATTTTTCATCTTCTATTTTGAATAACTTTTTAGCACTTTAAAGGAGTCCTCAGGCTATTTATCCTACCCCCAATCTACTTACCTTCCTCCAGCCCCTTGCAGCTGACATGTCCCACACCGCAGCTCCTCTCTCAGCTGCCCGCCCGGAGTCGTAGCTGGAGAGGAGCTTTCTTCCCCCGCTGCATCTCTTGATATAACGGCTTGGACGCTGCGATACGGATGGAGTTGTCCGCCGAGGGCTCCCTCCTACTCTCCTCGCCCATCCATCCATATTCAGGTCCTGGGTAATAGTATCGCCTCTTGATTGTTGTTCACCTTGGTGCATGCCATTATAGTCACTTCCAGCACTATCACTGGTCAATCTTGTTTTTGCTTTGTTTTTTTTTTTTTTTTTTCTTGTTTGTTTCACTGTATGTTCTGCATATTGGTCTATATGACCTCCTGAGTCCTCACTATTGCACTTTAGGTGTATACTATTTGAACCTGGGTTCTAAACCTGTCGCAGGTGTTCGCTATACAATAATATGGATTCATATCAGAAATATATATTTATATGATACTCCACCTTTTCTATGATACAGGATGTGATGTTACTGTGGCCATTGTGGAGAGAAATATTTTAAGTGTATTTAGAATACTATATAGTGTATTGTTTATTGATGA
The DNA here is from genome assembly GCF_040937935.1 of Hyperolius riggenbachi. Lineage (NCBI taxonomy): Eukaryota > Metazoa > Chordata > Amphibia > Anura > Hyperoliidae > Hyperolius > Hyperolius riggenbachi. The sequence goes on from NC_090652.1 coordinate 27,906,861, forward strand.
GCAAATTGTTATTTTTTAATCCTAGTGTAGTGCACTTTATGGGCCACTAAAAGTGGTGTTTCACTTAAGGAATTTCAGTGTCTAGGCCCTTGCACACACTTATTACTGTGTGCTGGTGTCCAATACAAACTGGAGGGGAGGAGGAGGGGGAATTAGGTTTTCACAGGCTGAAGGTTGGAGATGCAGATCAGCCTGCCTCTGTAATGTTTACAAACATAGCTGCTGTCATTGTATCACTGGAAGAAATAATCATATTCTGTTGAAGCAGTTTGAAGCTAGACTTGCTGTATAAAAAAAAAAAAAAATATATATATATATATATATATATATATATATATATATATATATATATATATATATATATATATATATATATATATATATATATATATATATATATATATATATATATATATATATATATATATATATATATATATATATATATATATATATATATATATATATATATATACATATATATATATATACATACATACATACATACATACATACATACATACATACATACATACATACATACATACATACATACATACATACATACATACATACATACATACATACATACATACATACATAATTATTTGACCCCTCACTGATTTTGTAAGTTTGTCCAATGACAAAGAAATGAAAGTCTCAGAACAGTATCATTTCAATGGTAGATTTATTTTAACAGTGGCAGATAGCACATCAAAAGGAAAATCGAAAAAATAACCTTAAATAAAAGATAGCAACTGATTTGCATTTCATTGAGTGAAATAAGTTTTTGAACCCTCTAACAATAAAAGACTTAATACTTAGTGGAAAAACCCTTGTTTGCAAGCACAGAGGTCAAACGTTTCTTGTAATTGATGACCAAGTTTGCACACATTTTAGGAGGAATGTTGGTCCACTCCTCTTTGCAGATCATCTCTAAATCCCTAAGGTTTCAAGGCTGTCTCTGTGCAACTCTGAGCTTGAGCTCCCTCCATAGGTTTTCTATTGGATTAAGGTCCGGAGACTGACTAGGCCACTCCATGACCTTAATGTGCTTCTTCTTGAGCCACTCCTTTGTTGCCTTTGCTGTATGTTTTGGGTCATTGTCGTGCTGGAACACCCATCCACGACCCATTTTCAGTTTCCTGGCAGAGGGAAGGAGGTTGTCGTTCAGGATTTCACGATACATGGCTCCGTCCATTTTCCCGTTAATGCGATTAAGTTGTCCTGTGCCCTTAGCAGAAAAACACCCCCAAAGCAAAATGTTTCCACCCCCATGCTTGACGGTGGGGACGGTGTTTTGGGGGTCATAGGCAGCATTTTTCTTCCTCCAAACACAGCGAGTTGAGTTAATGCCAAAGAGCTCTATTTTGGTCTCATCAGACCACAGCACCTTCTCCCAGTCACTCACAGAATCATTCAGGTGTTCATTGGCAAACTTCAGACGGGCCTGCACATGTGCCTTCTTGAGCAGGGGGACCTTGCGAGCCCTGCAGGATTTTAATCCATTGCGGTGTAATGTGTTTCCAATGGTTTTCTTGGTGACTGTGGTCCCTGCTAATTTGAGGTAATTCACTAACTCCTCCCGTGTAGTTCTAGGATGCTTTTTCACCTTTCTCAGAACCATTGACACCCCACGAGGTGAGATCTTGAGCCCCAGAGCGAGGTCGATTGATGGTCATTTTGTGCTCCTTCCATTTTCGAACAATCGCACCAACAGTTGTCACCTTCTCTCCCAGCTTCTTGCTAATGGTTTTGTAGCCCATTCCAGCCTTGTGCAGGTCTACAATTTTGTCTCTGACATCCTTGGACAGCTCTTTGGTCTTTCCCATGTTGGAGAGTTTGGAGTCTGCTTGATTGATTGATTCTGTGGACAGGTGTCTTTTATACAGGTGACTAGTTAAGACAGGTGTCCTTAATGAGGGTGACTAATTGAGTAGAAGTGTCTAACCACTCAGTGGGAGCCAGAACTCTTAGGGCCCTTTTCCACTAGCAGTCGCTAGCGTTCGCGCTGAACGCTAGCGATTGCTGAATCGCAATTCCGCCGTTTTCCCGACGTTTGCGGCCGCGATTTTGCTATGCTATGCACTGCATAGCAAAATTGCGGCAAAAGTCGCTCCGCGGCGCGATCGCAATCAAGTAAAAAACGAATCGCGGTAGTGGAAATGACCTACCGCGATTCCTATGTTAAAAAGCAAACCGTAGCGATTGTAAAATCGCTAGCGGTTTGCGGTTTTGCGATTTGCGCTAGTGGAAAAGGGCCCTTAATGGCTGGTAGGGGTTCAAAAACTTATTTCACTCAATGAAATGCAAATCAGTTGCTATCTTTTATTTAAGGTTATTTTTTCGATTTTCCTTTTGATGTGCTATCTGCCACTGTTAAAATAAACCTACCAATGAAATGATACTGTTCTGAGACTTTTCATTTCTTTGTCATTGGACAAACTTACAAAATCAGTGAGGGGTCAAATAATTATTTCCTCCACTGTGTATGTATTATATATATATATATATATATATATATATATATATATATATATATATATATATATATATATATATATATATATATATATATATATATATATATATATATATATATATATATATATATATATATATATATGTTACTTGTTATAGTTAGTTTTTCATCTCGGATCCGCTTTAAAGGGGAACTCCAGTGAAAATAATGTAATAAAAAGTGCTTAATTTTTATAACAATTATATATAAATGATTGAATCAGTGTTTGCCCATTGTAAAATCTTTCCTCTCCCTGATTTACATTCTGACATTTATCACTTGGTGACATCTTTACTGCTGGCGGGTGATGTCAGTGGAAATAGCTGTAAACAGCTGTTATTTCTCACAATGCAACAAGGCTCCCACAGAAACAGTGCCAAAAAAGCAGTGCCAGTGTCAGGACCATGGTCCTGACATCACACTGTGGGAGGGGTTTTACCACTATATCCGCCATACAGAGCCCCCTGATGATCTGTTTGTGAAAAGGAAAGATTTCTCATGGGAAAGGGAGTATCAGCTACTGATTGGGATGAAGTTCAATTCTTCGTTACGGTTTCTCTATAAAGTAATCATGCAACCTTAGAAAAAAAAAAAATCAGATACCTCAGGAGGGTGAAGTTTCTGGATCCTAATGAGGCTTCCCCCATTCTCCTCACCCAGCTGGATCCAGCCCTGGTGCAACAGTGCAGAACAATAATATTTACAGCAGCCCTGCATGAGGCGTCCGCACAGTGGAGCAGACCCGATGGGGCTCAGGTATTTCTGCCGGAGCCTGAGGAGAAGCTGATACCGCGCCTGCGGGAGGCGCCGGACAAGCGGGGGTTCCAGGACGAGGGTAACTTCTTAGGGATCCAGAGATTTCCACCTCCCTAGTGTTTTTGTTTTTTTTTTTTATATTTTTTTTCTCCCTTTCAGGGACACCTTAAAGAGAACCCGAGGTGGGTTTTAAGAATGCTATTTGGACACAGAGGCTGGTTCTGCATACTATCACCAGCCCCTGTTACGATACTGTGTCCCCCTGCGCTCTGCTGTCCCCCAGAAAAAAACGACATGCTAGCGACATGCAGCTTGTTGCTAGCCGGCTGTTTACATCCAGGCTGTCATTTACTGCCACTCCCCTGCCTCCTCTATAGCGCCGTTCCCCGCCTGCAGCCCTTCCCTCCCCGCCTCCATAAGCTGATTGGAGGGAAGGGATGCAGGCGGGGAGCTAGCAACAACAGCATTTTTTTTTTCCGTGGGTCCTGGGGGGGCATGGTGTTGTAACAGAGGCTAGTCATTGTATGCAGACCCAGCCTCTGTGTGCTAATAGCATTCTTAAAACCCACCTCGGGTTCTCAATAAAGGGACTCCGAGCACCTCTCATGGGCATGCCTTTAAGACAGACGACTTCCAACAAAGTGGTGCTATGACCCCTCTGGAGGAGCCTCTTGCAATGGCCATGTATGTCACTTCCTCTTCCTGCTTCATTCAGTGATGCAGTTCTTTAACAGAGAAGACAGGGGTGACTCAGAAGTTATAAAATAGCCAAGATGGCAGCTACGATTTTTAAATTGAAATCGAATGAAAACTATTTGGTGTAGAACGGCGATTCAGGCATCAAATGAAAGAGGAGAGCACAAGCTACATAAAGGTATGCATCTGTAAGTACTTTGCAGTACTGGTCAGAGTCTTAAAGGCATACCCATGAGAGGTGCTTGGAGTCCCTTTAAAGAGAGTCTGAAGCGAGAATAGATCTCGCTTCAGGCCTCATAGCTAGCAGGGGCATGCGTGCCCCTGCTAAAACGCCGCTATCCCGCGGCTTAACGGGGGTCCCTGTCCCCCCAAACCCCCTCCGTGCAGCGGGGGAGCGCTTCCTGGTTGGGGCAGGGCTAACCGCCGCAGCCCTGCCCCATGCGCGTCTGTCAGACGCGTATCTCCGCCTCTCCCCTGCCCCTCTCAGTCTTCCTTCACTGAGAGGGGCGGGGGAGAGGCGGCGATGCGCGTCTGATAGACGCGCTGGGAGGCAGGGCTGCAGCCGTTAGCCCTGCCTCCAGGAAGAGTTTTCCCTACGACCATTTTACGACCAACTTTTGCGGGGGGTGGGTTGGGGGTGAAGGGACCCCCGTTAAGCCGCGGGATAGCGGCGTTTTAGCAGGGGCACACGTGCCCCTGCTATATATAAGACCTGAAGCGAGATTTAGTCTCGCTTCAGTGTCTCTTTAAAGAACAGTAGTGAAAATTAAGTAATGCATAAAACATTTTTTTACAGTATTCATTGATAAATAGTTTAGTCCATTGTAAAATTGTTCCTCACCGGTTTACATTCTGAAATGTATCACAGACGGCATTATCTTTAGCCCTTTCAAGTGATCTCTACGGAATGTTTGTTTACTGAGAGTTCCGAAGCCAGTCCAAAATATACCTGGTCCAATATAAAGCAATACATATTGTAGATACAGGAAGTGTGTAGGATACTGAAACCAGGATAAAAATAATGTAAAAGTGGGTATCCTGAATAACAGGGCTTCTTAAAGAGAAACCATAACCAAGAATTGAACTTCATCCCAATCAGTAGCTGATATCCCCTTTCCCATGAGAAATCTATTCCTTTTCACAAACAGACCATCAGGGGGCGCTGTATGGCTGATATTGTGGTGAAACCCCTCCCGCAGTGTGATGTCCTGACAGTTACCTGTCTGTGGGAGCCTCATTGCATTGTGGGAAATAACAGATGTTTCCAACTGCCAAAAAAGCAAGCAACATCTCCTTCCAGTGACATCACCTTCCAGTAGTAAAAAATGTCACCATGTGTTAAATGTCAGAATGTCAATCAGGGAGAGGAAAGCTTTTAAGGTGCCCATATATGGTACAATTTTTCATTTTTCCGATTTAGATATTTTAGTTCGATTATTCGAATATAAAATTTTTTCCATCATGTCCGATCAGGTTTTTCTCGAAAAAACGGGATAATCGTTCAAATTTCTTGATCGAAAATTTTTTTTCAACTTTCATTCGATTCGATCATTTAGATCGAATAAACGGGAAAATCAAACATTTTTATTGTATCGTGTATGGGCAGCATTACAACGGGCAAACACTGACTAAATCATTTATACATAATTATTTTAAAAGTGAAGCACTTTTTTATTACATTATTTTCACTGGAGTTCCTCTTTAAAGTTTCTGTCTGTTCCAATTTTGGGGGTTACTCTGGATACTGGGATCCTTACAGTTTTTTTGGAATTACTGGTAGTCTTGCAGTAACCTTCCTGAGACTCTGTGTGTCTAGGCCAAGCATGGGCAAACTTGGCCCCCCAGCTGTTAAGGAACTACAAATCCCACAATGCATTTGCCTTTATGAGTCATGACTGTGGCTGTTAGACTCCTTCAATGCATTGTGGGACTTTTAGTTTTAGCTGGACTTTTAGCTGGAGGGCCAAGTTTGCCCATGCTTGGTCTAGCTCTACTTGAGATGTTGAATTGGAAAGCCCTTTTGCAATCGCAAACAAACCTTCTAGAGACTCCAAACTGTTAAGCCTGGTACACACTTTCAACTATGATTGGCCAATCACTGACCAATTTTATCACCTCTATGTATTATGAGGATTTAACTTCACAATCTGCTCATAGTATTCGATATCTGTTGACCCTCATAGTATATGGAGGTGATTTTATGCCTGGAATAGACAATGAGGTTTTTTTTTTTTTTTTTTTTTGCAGATTTACTGGCCTACCTTGTATGCTAACCCATTTATCCATTGTGCAGCGATGTGTAATATGTTGGCGCTTTATAAGGACAATAAATAACAACCCTATGGGCCTGATTCACAAAGTGGTGATAACTCAGTTATCACGCCTAAAAGACTTTAGGCGTGATAACCTTTGCACCGCTGAGTTAGCACCGCTTTGTGCTCTTTATCGCGCGCAAAGTCCCCTGCGCAAAGTTTTGCGCATAGGGTTTAATGGGCCCTTCACACGAGTTTCTTCTTATCATGCCTGAACTGAGATTAGGCGTGATAAAGGGCTTTTCACTGGCGTGCAAAGTGTTTGCACTGCTTTGTGAATCAGGCCCTATGTCTGCTTCCAGGAAAGCAGGGAGTAGACACACTGCATATTTATTGCAGGATTTGTATCATCTGTAACACAGAGGTGTTTTTCTTTAAAGGTTAGTTTGCTGTTGCTTATCTTTTAGAACAGAGAGGATCTTCTGAGTTCAGGTCTTCTTTAAATACAAAAAAAATGAAGCTGGAAACTATTTAATTAACTCTCTTCTGGGAGGGATTGCTTTCAGGCAACACTAGATTTATTAAACTAGTATTACCACATTCCTATTCACCTTGTTTTTTCGAGATTTCCAAGAGCTTCAATTTTGATAAAAGATCAGTTTGTCTATATTCAGTTCACAGCGTTGCCCTTTGGGTTAGCAGCAGCTTGTTCCAGACCTGGACTGCTTCCTTTTGGTAGCCTTTTCTTGGGAGTCTGTGATCTCTCACATGGATGGTGTCATTCACTGTGAGGGTCGGTGCACACATAACATGAAAAGCTGTTTGTTTTTTGTCATGTTTTATGTTAATGTTGTGTGTGTTTTTTGGTGCGTTTGCAGTAATTTTCTTTTCTGCATATGCGCTTTTCAAGCGTTTTGTGTGCGTTTTAATGCATTTGTGGTTCGCATATAAACAAGGCATATGCATTTTGTATGCGTTTTCATTTTGCATTTTATGCAAATCGCTAGGAAGACAACCGGAAGCAGAAAGACATCACAAAACCATTTTTTTAAGCAAAAACGCATAGGAAAATGCATGGAAAACGCATACCATTGCGCTTCCATTGACTGTCAATATGTGCGTTTTTCATGCGATTTTTGCAGATTATGCAACAAAACCTGCGCTTTACAAAACGCACACATCAAAAACGCATATGCGTTTTTGATATGCGTTTTTTTTCCTGCAGCCCATAGACTTCCATTAGCAGCAAAAAGGCAGCGTTTTCCAGAATGCTAGCGTTTCTGCTAAGTGTGCACCCAGCCTGAAGGATTTAGGATGGGTCATGAATCAGGAAAAATCGGTTCTTCTGGACACGGGATTCAGACTTTACTTCTTCCTCTCGAGAAACTATCCCTCCTGATTTAGAAACCAGCCAAGAGTATAACAATAATGAAAATGATGTCCCCTCAAGGAAACCTTACAGCTTGAATTCAGCAGTAAGGAGGGCCCAGGGCAGGAGCAGAGTTCTTCAGTTGTAAGTTCTTACCCAATGGGAGGGCACTTAGCCAAAAGGTCTTGTCTAGAGATTTCTATCAGACCCTGTAGTGTGGAGGATTCCCTTTTGTGGTGGATAATTCCACAAAAATCTACAGTGAGGGGTAGAATGGTCAGTGAGGATTCCAATAGTCTTCTCTCCCCTCATTTTAATTCCCGGGTCTTTCAGAAGACAGTTTTATCCTGATCGCACTGTGTTGGCCAAATAAGGTCTGTTTTTTCCTACTCCATTCCCTGACTGTAGATTGTCCATGGCATCTTCCCCCTGCAACAGGATATGTTGCGTCAGGGTCCGGCATTTCATCCGATCTTCATCCACTAATGAGGAGAGGAACGGACAACGCACAGAGTTGTGTAGAACCAGCATGAACCTAACTTTGTACTCACCTTGGGCAGCTCTTCTTCAGGTCAGGTATATTAAAGCTTTGATTAAAAGGCCAGGATGTTCGGGATCAGTTCTGAGCAAGATATCTAGGCCTCACAGAGCAATACCTGCCTGTAGGGGGTACCTGATCCTAATGTCCTCTTCATAGGTGTTCAGGAGCAGCTTTGAGCCTTGCCTCGGTCGGCAGTGCAAGCGTGTGTGACTTGCACGGCACAGAATGAGCGGTACATGACTATTATCTCACGTTAAAAGAGAAAGGTACCATGCTTTATTTTTTTCAGTCACATTGTTGGTGGAAAGTAGAATGGCAATGAGCCATGTTTAGGCGGGGCTTACACTGCAGTGCTCTCCTCAGAAACCCTTTCAGCCGGGAGACATGAAATAGTAGCTGGGGGAGGGGGGGGGGGGGGGAATTTAGCCAGGTGGAGCTCCTAGGTAAAAGAGCCTGGGAAGAACAGTGAAAATAATTGGGGGGGGGGGGGGAGGGCGGGGGCAGAAACCACTTGCCAGTATCATGTACATTCTACCCACATTCAAATTCACATGACCATGCAAGTCAATGAAAAGACTTGCGCTTGGCACATAATTTTGGATGTGGGGAAAAAAACAAACAGCAGTCAGGATAAAATGGCAGACCACTTGCAATTCCTGTCGCCGAAGTGTAGCTGCCGTCAGCGGATCGTCAGTGACCCGTGTCACAGGGTTAAAAATGAACTGCATGGAAAATCGTCATTTTCAGGACTGATAGGTGTGCACCGTGCTTCACCTGCATTGTGCTGTGCACGGTAGCCAAGAATTGCACACGGTCCCCGATCCTATCCTGCTTGTTCATTTTCTCCTGCACCTGAAATCTCGTGGCAAGTGTGAGTTATTTTGTTGATTTATATTGTCTTGTGAATTTGGATGCTGGGAAACAGCCAGTGTTCTCTCCAGGCCTTTTTAGCCGGGTGCTCCACCCGGCTAGTTTTGGTGAGCACCCAGCTCATTGGCTCACCTCCACCTATGCCTTAAGCAGAATTGTGCAGGGAAGCGCCAGCCCTGCATTCTCTCATCTTGCCCCACCCAGCTACTTTTTCATGCCACCCGGCTGGAAAAAATTCTGGGGAGAACACTGCTTATGGTTACACTGTATGATTCCGAGGATGTCCTTGCCTGCTGTGTCTGGTGCGCAGGGATCCTTTAGTTGGGGGAGACTTGTGAGCGATATCTGTAGGAAAATTGATCAAACTGCCACTACATCTAGCATTGTCCTCATCCATGAGGTAGAGTTATACAGTAGGTGTTCTCTGTATGCCATTTTGTGGTCTGAACCAATGGGAACGGTATCTCTACCGTTATGTCAATGGTCAGGAGTACGGTGGTATCTTGTTGGTTTACTTTTCCACCATTGGTTGGTGTAGACGAGCGCAAAACGGCATCCCTCTCGTCTTAGCGATGTTACTGTTCCTTGAGGAAGCCCAGCCTGGCAAAACGCGACGCATCTGTGGCGGGGATCTGAACAGAGGCTCATACTTACCTATTGCACCTTGCACTTTCTCTGGCTATTCATGTTGGGTTCCTAGTAGTCTTCCATTATTTTCACCTACTGTTTTCAGGCACACCACCTTTATGTTGGTCTCTTCACTGGTACTCTTTGTCAGTGCATGCTCTTATTTCTTGTGGTTTTTTTTTTTGTTTTTACTCACCTGTCCATAGTGAGCTGTCTCGCTATTCTATGATATGTATGTACTGTACGTATATTACCTACTTTTGTTTGTTCAGGTCACTGCAGTTTCACAGCACTTGTTCTGATATAATGCAATGTTATTGGTTGTATATGGCATTCCTGGATTATTGTACTAAGCACTTTGGATTTCCTACCAAGGTACCTCTCGTTATAACCTTGATGACATGTTACATATTGATGGCCCCGCCTTGCTTAGCTCTGCTATTTTAAGTGGTTTTTATTCTTGTGGCTGTTAAATAAAGTTGCTGTTCTGATTTTTCATTATTATACCAGTTTGGTGCGTTTTTGTTTTTTTTTGTTTTTTTTTTAAGGCATAGCCCTTTTACACTGGCGCAGTGCGGTGGTTCATTTTTACCGCACCTTACCGCTATGCTAATGAAAGCCTATGGGTACAAGTCGCTGATCTTCTCATACCGAAGTTACCGTGCAACCTCTGCGATGAAGTGCAGCAGACTGGAAGTCATGTAAGTCTATGGCGACGCAGGGTTTGTCATAATGTTGACGTAGTGGTGCATATGCGCGGAAGCGTATCTTTACAATACTCTTATCTCCAAAACAGGAAGTGACCGCAATCAAGCGTCACTTCCTGTTTGGATCCCGGCCAGAAGGGGATTGCCACATACTAACGTGGTAATCCCCGAAGTCCTGTTTTTAGGGGGCGAGGTGTGGCCTCTGGTTGTCCGCAACGCTGCTGCCAATACACAGTCTGAAGTCGGCCTCAGTTTTTATGGTCTGTATGTTTCTTATGCCGTTCTGCACATCCTGGTTGGTTACATATTTAAAGTGATTATTTCATGAGATGGTGCTTGTCCAATCAGGTGTGTGGCAGTTAGCGATGTTACCAGTCAGCAGATCCATTTTGTATCTCCATGGTTTCCTATTTAAACCATTCTGTGGCGTAGACCAGCGCAAAATTGCTTCCCTCTCACCAGGGCTGTGGAGCAGTTTTTGGGTGCCTGGAGTCGGTGGTTTCATATACTGAGGAGTTGGATGATTTTTGTATCGACTTCACAGCCTTGCCTCTCACCTCAGACGCTACACTACTCTCTTCATAGACCAGCAGACTACTCTCCTATTGTCATGGATTTCCATGGAAGCCATTTTGTTGTCTGAATCGGCACAAAATGGCTGTATTCTTGCCTGTGTCCCATCACTGACTGACAGCTTTACCTCCTCAGGAAACAAAATGGTTGTTAACACAGGCAGCCAGCCCCCCTTCAGTCTGCCGCGGCGGGATCGGGGACCTCTTTAATGATTTGCTTAAACACGTCTTCCATTCATTAATAACCATTTTTTCCCCATTTTAATGAAGGCGGATGACACAAAGCAATTTGCGTATCCGTGAATGAATTACGCTGGATTCCCGTGAAGTCCGGGGCGTCTCCCAGCCTCCGTATTTAGCGGCGATCCTCCCCTGATGTGGTGAATGCATCACGCCACGTTATCGTATTATCCTTCTTCACGCTCATTTCCATTTTAAACCAGAGTGAGAGGGGCTGTCAGGCTCAGTTACCATGGAAATACAAATAATCTGATGACATCTTCTGGAATGCGTCTGTGATTGGCCTCTCCGGTGATGTCACGGATGCTAGCACCTTAACCCTTGTGCCGCACTGGAGCCGTGACATGCCGGAAGAAAGATCGGCAGCAGGTGTAACACTGTGTGGCACGTAGAGAGGGTGGCGATACTCTGCAAGGGAAGTGAGGGGGGGCGATGCTCTGCAGAGGAAGAGAGGGGGCGCAGGCTCTGCAGGAGGTGCGATGCTCTGCAGAGGAAGCGAAGGGGTGCGATGCTCTGCAGAGGAAGCGAGGGGGCGCAGGCTCTGCAGGAGGCGCGATGCTCTGCAGAGGAAGCAAGGGGGTGCGATACTCCGCAGGGGGTGTGATGCTCTGCAGAGCAAGAGAGGGGTTGCAGACTCCGCAGGGGGTGTGATGCTCTGCAGAGGAAGAGAGAGGCGCAGGCTCCGCAGGAGGTGCGATGCTCTGCAGAGGAAGAGAGAGGCGCAGGCTCCGCAGGAGGTGCAATGCATGCTATGCAGAGGAAGCGAAGGGGCGCGATGCTCCGCAGAGGAAGCAAAGGGGTGCGATGCTCTGCAGAGGAAGAGGGGGGGCACAGGCTCCACAGGAGGCACAATGCTCTGTAGAGGAAGAGGGGGGGGCACAGGCTCCGCAGGAGGCTCGATGCTCTGTAGAGGAAGAGAGGGGGGCACAGGCTCCGCAGGAGGCTCGATGCTCTGTAGAGGAAGAGAGGGGGGCACAGGCTCCGCAGGAGGCTCGATGCTCTGCAGAGGAAGAGGGGGGGCACAGGCTCCACAGGAGGCACAATGCTCTGTAGAGGAAGAGGGGGGGGCACAGGCTCCGCAGGAGGCTCGATGCTCTGTAGAGGAAGAGAGGGGGGCACAGGCTCCGCAGGAGGCGCGATGCTCTGTAGAGGAAGAGGGGGGGCACAGGCTCCGCAGGAGGCGCGATGCTTTGCAGAGGAAGAGGGGGAGGCACAGGCTCCGCAGGAGACGCGATGCTCTGCAGAGGAAGAGAGAGGCGCAGGCTCCTCAGGAGGTGTGACCCTCTGCTGTGCGCTTTGCTGGTGAGGCAATGCTCTGCAGAGGGCACTGTGCCATGCACCAGGCCCGGGGCCAGCGCTCTGCCAGAAATAGGGGGCTACTCTGTAGTGAAAGAAAAGCTAGCAGCCTGTAGGCAGTCTTGTATTTTCTCTGTGTTGCAGGGGATGCTCTGCAGAAGGGGGAACAATGCTCTGCAGCACACAAGGGGGCGTGTCAGGATCGTATAATAGGTCTTATGACTGTACATTTAACCTGTTGTGGAGCCAGCATGGCCCGGTGACCAGCACCAGGTGCAATGCTCTGTCCTGTCTCTCTGGCAGTGCCGGGTCACCGCCGCCGTATAACAGAGGATCCCTGACAGACATAGGAGGGGTGCCTAGCAATGCTGTGCAGCGTAATGTCTTGCCCCGCAGTCAGCGATGGGTTAACGGAAGCAGCGAGCAGCTCCTGGCATGAATATCTATAGCAGTGAGGGGGCAGTGTGTGTGTGTGTATCTCTCTCTCACGCCCCCCTCACACCCTGCATCATCTCTTTCCGCAGAGCCTTCAGATAAAGGCAGAGGAGCAGCAGAGGCAGCCACTCTCTATCCAGCCACGCTCCCAAGACATGACAGCACGCTGCAAAGGTAAGATAGGCTTCTGCTATCAGGGGGTGGATGGAGAATGCTGTGCTGGGGGCCTCCTGTACCCCGAGTCTCACATATAATCCAAAGTGCAGAGGTTCCAGCAAACCCTCGCTGCAGGCCACATCTAGACATGTCCTAACTGCACACATAACCGTACCTGCATACAGAACCAGAGATTGAGTAATAGCCTCTATCTATACTTACCTGGGACTTCCTCCAGCCTCACGAAATCCATGGGTTCCCTCGCTGTCCTCCCCGGCCGCTCCATTCTGCTATCTGGCCCAGTAATTGGACCAGCCTCGCTCTTTAGCACATGCCTCACTCGGCCGGTAGCGTCCTGTGCCTGCGCATGACGGCAGGAAGGTGAAGAATAATACGCGTAGCCGAGGCCAACTCTTAGTCGGCCGAAAACTATACTAACCCGCGGCGGGGACCAGAGGACACTGCAGGGGGCTTCGGGTAAGTGAAACTTTTGTTTCTTTGCCAGGGTTAAGGTTCCCTTTAATCTCCCGTACCCTTTAAAGGACAACTGTAGTGAGAGGCATATGGAGGCTGCCATATTTACTTCATTTTAAAGGGAACCTAAACTGAGAAGGATATGGATTTTTCCTTGTAAAATAATACCAGTTGCCTGACTCTCCTGCTGATCCTATGTCTCTAATACTTTTAGCCACAGCCCCTGAACAAGCATACAGATCAGGTGCTCTGACTGAAGTCAGACTGGATTAGCTGCATGCTTGTTTCAGGTGTGTGATACAGCCACAGAGATCAGTAGGACTGCCGGGCAACTGGTGTTGTCTAAAAGGAAACATCCATATCCCTCTCAGTTAAGGTTCCCTTAAAACAATAGAAGTTTTCTGGCAGCCCTGCTGATCTATTTGGCTGAAATAGTGTTTGACTCACACACCTGAAACAAGAATGCAGCTAATCCAGTCAGACTTCTGATCTGCATGCTTGTTCAGGGTCTATGGCTAAATGTATTAGAGGCACAGGAGCAGCAGGGCCGCCAGGTACAAATATGGCAGCCTCCATAGCCCTCTTGTTACAGCTCTTTATACCTTGCAGGTGGTTCTGGGTCACCCTGAGCTGTCTCGGTATTGCTATGTTTTTAGTGTTTGATCTGATCATCCCATCAAGGTTCCCATACACTTACCAATGTTCCTATTTGATTCCCTGCCAGTTGAATTGACCTGCAGAAAATCCCTCTTTTGGAATCCAGTCTCTCTTTCTTCCCCATTTGTCTCTCTCAGGACTGATGTACAGATCTGTGTGAATACAGTAGGATCTCGTTACAGTGATCTCTGGTATAGTAAACTGAGTCTTCAGGTCCCAGCAACTGTGTCTGTATTAATATACTCTGTATGACCAGTTCTGAACTTCTGAAATAGTAAACTACCGGTACTTTTCCTGGTCCCTTGGCGTTTACTATAAAGGGATTCTGCTGTATATTTATTGGTCTACTGCAAAATGTGTTTAATTGGCTCTAAACTTTATTCCCATACTTTTAAATTGATATGTTTTATTTTCACGAGTTAATATGAAGTAAAATGAGTCAGGATAGAAAGAACCAGTGTGGTCTCAATTGTAAAACCTATTTTACTTCGTAAATTGTTATGGTATGTGTGACTTTGGGTGTGTTGGGAGTGTGATTAGGGGTGTGGCAGGAGCGTGGCTCAAGTGTCCTTACTTTTACTCCTTACTCTCCATGACACAGCCAGGCCTAGTATATACACTGTGCACCCCATATCACAGCCAGGCCTAGTATATACACTGTGCAGCCCATGACACAGCCAGGCCTAGTGTATACACTGTGCAGCCCATGACACAGCCAGGCCTAGTATATACACTGTGCACCCCATGACACAGACGGGCCTAGTGTATACACTGTGCACCCCATGGCACAGCCAGGCCTAGTATATACACTGTGCACCCCATGGCACAGCCAGGCCTAGTGTATATACTGTGCACCCCATGTCACAGCCAGGCCTAGTGCATACACTGTGCACCCCATGGCACAGCCAGGCCTAGTGTATATACTGTGCACCCCATGTCACAGCCAGGCCTAGTGTATACACTGTGCACCCCATGGCACAGCCAGGCCTAGTGTATACACTGTGCAGCCCATGACACAGCCAGGCCTAGTGTATATACTGTGCACCCCATGACACAGCCAGGCCTAGTGTATACACTGTGCACCCCATGACACAGCCAGGCCTAGTGTATACACTGTGCACCCCATGACACAGCCAGGCCTAGTGTATACACTGTGCACTCCATGACACAGCCAGGCCTAGTGTATACACTGTGCACCCCATGACACAGCCAGGCCTAGTGTATACACTGTGCAGCCCATGACACAGCCAGGCCTAGTGTATACACTGTGCAGCCCATGACACAGCCAGGCCTAGTGTATACACTGTGCACCCCATGACACAGCCAGGCCTAGTGTATACACTGTGCAGCCCATGACACAGCCAGGCCTAGTGTATACACTGTGCAGCCCATGACACAGCCAGGCCTAGTGTATACACTGTGCAGCCCATGACACAGCCAGGCCTAGTGTATACACTGTGCACCCCATGACACAGCCAGGCCTAGTGTATACACTGTGCACCCCATGACACAGCCAGGCCTAGTGTATACACTGTGCACCCCATGACACAGCCAGGCCTAGTGTATACACTGTGCACTCCATGACACAGCCAGGCCTAGTGTATACACTGTGCACCCCATGACACAGTCGGGCCTAGTGTATACACTGTGCACCCCATGACACAGCCAGGCCTAGTGTATACACTGTGCATCCCATGTCACAGCCAGGCCTAGTGTATACACTGTGCACCCAATTACACAGCCAGGCCTAGTGTATACACTGTGCACCCCATGACACAGCCAGGCCTAGTGTATACACTGTGCACCCCATGACACAGCCAGGCCTAGTGTATACACTGTGCATCCCATGACACAGCCAGGCCTAGTGTATACACTGTGCACCCCATGACACACAGCCAGGCCTAGTGTATTCACTGTGCACCCCATGACATAGCCGGGCCTAGTGTATATACTGTGCACCCCATGACACAGCCAGGCCTAGTATATACACTGTGCACCCCATGACACCGCCAGGCCTAGTGTATACACTGTGCACCCTATGACACAGCCAGGCCTAGTGTATACACTGTGCACCCAATTACACAGACAGGCCTAGTGTATACACTGTGCACCCCATGACACAGCCAGGCCTAGTGTATACACTGTGCACCCCATGACACAGCCAGGCCTAGTGTATACACTGTGCACCCCATGACACAGCCAGGCCTAGTGTATATACTGTGCACCCCATGTCACAGCCGTGCCTAGTGTATACACTGTGCACTCCATGACACAGTCAGGCCTATTATATGCACGGTGCACCCCATGTCACAGCTAGGCCTAGTGTATACACTGTGCATCCCATGACACAGCCAGGCCTAGTGTATACACTGTGCACCCCATGACACAGCCAGGCCTAGTGTATACACTGTGCACCCCATGACACAGCCAGGCCTAGTGTATATACTGTGCACCCCATGTCACAGCCGGGCCTAGTGTATACACTGTGCACTCCATGACACAGCCGGGCCTAGTGTATACACTGTGCACTCCATGACACAGCCAGGCCTAGTGTATACACTGTGCACCCCATGTCACAGCTAGGCCTAGTGTATACACTGTGCATCCCATGACACAGCCAGGCCTAGTGTATACACTGTGCACCCCATGACACAGCCAGGCCTAGTGTATACACTGTGCACCCCATGTCACAGCCAGGCCTAGTGTATACACTGTGCACCCCATGACATAGCCGGGCCTAGTGTATATACTGTGCACCCCAATTCAGACTACCGACCCCTCTCTCCCCTGGGAAAAAATCCACCTCCAATCATTACATGATTTGGGAGCGACACTGCAGGGGGGCAGGGCAGGGAACTTGCTCAAGGGCGCCTCCCCCGCAATGCACCCCGGGGAGTATATTCTCTATTATACCTCCTACCTAATGTAGCATGGATGTTAGATTCGGCTGCCTCACAAGATTCCTCAGTGGAATGTTGTGACACCCTATGTATAGAGGAGGCCCTGCTCTGTGTCCCAAGTTCAACTTTTGTAACCTAATAGCAAACCATTTACAACAAATTCCTTTGAGAATCCCTTCTGTCCTACCGTCCAGAGAGAAGCTTTGCATGTGTCCCCTATTCCCTGGTGTGAGGGTGTAACAGCCTGCGTGTAGAGTGTACTGTATGGATATTGTGTCCTAGCAGGAAGGGGAAGCAGCTCTGTTTCTCTAACCATCTCAGTGTACGGCAGGAAAAGGAGAGACTCCAGGCTCCTCCTCCAAGGGAAACACAATTGACAAGAAGTTTAAAAGGCCCCCACCCCCTGCAGCTCTGTATCCGGTACAGACGCTACATCCACCTGATCCACAGGCTGGCAACACCTCGCCAGTGACAGATTCAGTTAGACGCTATCGGTGACACCCACTCTTCTGTCCCCCGCAGTGTCGGCTCTCCCTCCCCCACCCCCCCATCATGTTGTGATTCATCAGATGAGTCACGCCGTCATTAGTACCTCGTGCCTCATTGACTGATGAACGGCTGACCCTCATTACCCACATAGTGAAGCGGCGGGCCTCCATCCATCAGTAGCCTATCCTACCCAATAAACTGTAAACTCAAAGCTAGTGGAGGTACAGTCTAATGCTGGGGATACACGGGTCGTTTCTGGCGCTAGATTCTGCGCCCGATCGTTTTTGCCACATGATCCCCACTTTATCCTCTTATCTTCCACTCGTTTTTCTTATCTTTTTTCAATTCACTTCAATGAGAAATCGAGTGGCAAATGAACGAACAGTGATCAGACATGTGGGAAATTATCTAACCATCTAATCAGCTGAAAAACGACCTCTGTATTCCCACCACAACAGTCAGGATGAACGAACCTCCCCGTTTTGCCCAAGGACTCTTTACTGAATAGGTGCTGGCTTACTGAACAGGCAGAGCCGAGGTTGAACTATGTGTAATCTGGCACCCACGTTTCTGCAGGCCCCTCTTGTACGGACGCAGGGAGGGAGCTGTTAGAGGATTGATGGGCCATATAGGTTTTTTTTTAATGTTATTGAGCAGTACAGATCTATTGGGGTGCCATATTCTCATGCAGATCTGGAATCTCTGAGTGATAGAATAATCTCCTCCTGGCGAGTCAGGCTTCTGTTGGCTCCTATATGGCTGCTTTGCACTTTAAAGTCAACCCGAGGTGAGAGTTATATGAAGGCTGACATTTTTATTTCCTTTTAAGCAATACCAGTTGCCTGGCTGTCCTGCTGATCCTCTGCCTCTAATGCTTTTAGCCACAGACCCCGAACAAGCATGTCATCAGGTGTTTCTCACATTGTTACATCTGACAAGATTAGCTGCATGCTCATTTCTGGTGTTATTCAGACACTACTGCAGCCAAATAGATCAGCAGGGCTTCCAGGCAACTTGTATTGTTTAAAAGGAAATAAAATATGGCGGCATCCATATCTCTCTCACATTAGGTTCACTTTAACCATTTGGGGACCGGCCGCCTTACCCCCCCTTAAGGACCAGGCATTTTTCCATGGTGGGGGGGGGCGCGTTTGGGGGATCAGGCAGCCAGTTCCCCAATGTAGCATCCTGGGCTTTGTGCCCCTCCCCCCCCCCCCCCCCCCTGCAGCCAGGTGTTCCCCCTGTAGCTGGCAGCCTTCACTCACCTTCCAGGCTCCAGCGATGAGCCGCAGTGGACCCCTCTGCTCCGGCCGGCATCTCAGGTCCTACTGCCACTCGGTTCCGGGTCGCAGCTTGATGACATCATCAAGCCGGGACCCGGCGCTGATGTCAGAGGGAGCAGAGATGCCGGCCAGAGAGGTGGGGAGCGCCGATCGTCGCAGCAACAACAGGGAGGTGAGTGGATCCTCTTCTTTCCCCCCTACCGCCGCAGCTGTTACTGGTGATCACTACGATCCGTCAGCAATCGTAGCGATCACGTGATCAGCAGCCATACGTGATGGTTGCTGATCACTGAGGGGAGATGCCAGCTGTCGTATGACCGCTTAATCTCCCCCTCCGGGTGCGCACGATGGCGTCATCGTGTAGCATCAGGCTAGAACGGCTACAAGTGTGGCGTAGGATCTACTGCAGGCGATCCGGAAAATGTTAAACGAATCAAGAATAGTGGCAGGTCGCTCTTCTGAACTTTTGCCCCAGTTTTGTTTGCGCCTATTTTAAGTAATCGGCTCAGCTGTTTTTCTTGCTGACTTCCACACAGTATCATCTTATGTCAGGAATTTGCAAGCCGTAATGTTCCTAGACTTAAAATTCTCTCATATGATCCACATAGTGAGGCCTGAGCTGGCTATTTGTCAGTCAGCTGTGAAATATGTCCCCCTCCACCCCCACCATTCCTTCCTGTCCATGTCCTGCAGATGTGAAGGGTTGTCTGCTGCACAGTACTGCATGCGTACAGTCCGTGGTGGTTGACTGTTTTTATCGTATGCAATGTGCAAGTATGAGAGCACTTGGGAAATAGTGATCATAGTATGGTAATCTTTGATCTGGCATTTAACAGAGTGGTGAGCCAGAGGACAGCTGAAACATTGATTTTTGAAGGACAACTGAAGCGAGAAGGATATGGAGGCTGCCATATTTATTTCCTTTTAAACAATACCAGTTGCCTGGCAGCCCTGCTGATCCTCTGCCTCTAATACTTTTAGCCATAGACCCTGAACAAGCCTGTAGCAGATCAGCGGTTTCTGGCATTATTGTCAGATCTGACAAGATTAGCTGCATGCTTGTTTCTGGTGTGATTCAGACATTACTGCAGCCAAATAACTCAGCAGGACTGCCAAGCAACTGGTATGGTTTAAAAGGAAAGAACTATGGCAGCCTACATAGCCCTCTCACCTCAATTGTCCTTCTAAGTAAGACAAGTTAAACCAGCCCAGGGACTAACTTGGTCTTGTCGATTATTTACTTTCTATGTCCTTGCCCTGTAATTTGCTATCCCAAACTTCCGACAGATTGTAAATCACGATCATTGAGGCTGGTTTTACACCTGAAATGTGGTGTGATGCTCCGCCCCTGACGCATCACACAAAATGCCTAACATATCACCCTGCATGTCATATGTGTGCCATTTCAGAGCTTACGACAATAATAATAAAGTGTGTGTCTGTGTCTGTGTCTGTGTGTGTGTGTCTGTGTGTGTGTGTCTGTGTGTGTGTGTCTGTGTGTGTGTGTCTGTGTGTGTGTGTCTGTGTGTGTGTGTCTGTGTGTGTGTGTGTCTGTGTGTGTGTGTCTGTGTGTGTGTGTCTGTGTGTGTGTGTGTGTGTGTGTGTGTGTGTCTGTGTCTGTGTGTCTGTGTCTGTGTGTGTGTGTCTGTGTGTGTGTGTGTGTGTCTGTGTGTGTCTGTGTGTGTCTGTGTGTGTCTGTGTGTGTCTGTGTGTGTCTGTGTGTCTCTGTGTGTGTGTGTGTGTGTGTGTGTGTGTGTGTGCGCGCGCCAGTAGTAAAGTTGATGACCCGCCGACTCATGGTGGATCAAACATTAACGAATTACACTGTGAATAGCAATCATTTCTTGATCTATTTTCAATTTTTAACTTCTCACTTTGCAGTGTATTGATTTATTTTATTTTTTCCCCCACACCACTATCTTTCGATAAAATTCCTCTTTAATGGGAACCTTAACTGAGAGGGATATGGATGTTTCCTTTTAAACAATACCAGTTGCCTGGCAGTCCGGCTGATCTCTTTGGCTTAAGTAGTGGCTGAATCATGCACCTGAAACAAGCATGCAGCTAATCCAGTCTGACTTCAGTCAGAGCACCTGATCTGCATGCTTGTTGAGGGGCTGTGGCTGAAAGTATTAGAGACACAGGATCAGCAGGACAGTCAGGCAACTGGCATTATTTTAAAATAAAAAAAAAATCCATATCCTTCTCAGTTTAGGTTCCCTTTAAACCTTGCCAAGGCTTTTGATACTGTTCCCCACAACAGCCTAGTGCAGAAGCGTAGTATACAGGACTATGAGAATATTGTGTATGTGGATAGAGAACTGGCTTATGGCTGGTTAACACTGCATGAGGTTTTGTTTTTGTGTTTTGTTTTTTGTTCCAGCATTAGGGATTTGAAAAGCTCTTGCTAAACTAATTCTATGGGGGGATTTTTATAAAATCACATTGCACAAGTGAGAACTCAGACATAGTAGCATTTACAATAGCAAGTGTGCACCAGCCCTTAGGCCTAGTGCACACCAGAGCGGTTCTGCTGCGGTTTGCGATCTGCTTGCGGGTGCGGATCCGCTAGGGTAATGTATCTCAATGGGGTGGGTCACACCAGAGCAGGAGGCGTTTTGTAGAAACGCATACTCCCGGGCTGCTGCAGATTTTGGATTGCGGATGCGTTTCTGCCTCAATGTTAAGTATAGGAAAACCGCAAACCGCTCTGAAAAACAGCACTTCAGATCGGTTTGCCAGGCGGTTTTTGTTACAGTAGCTGTTCAGTAACAGCTTTACTGTAACAATACATGAAATCTACTGCACCAAAACCGCTACACAAAACCGCAAAACGCTAGCTGAAACGCTGCAGAAAAATAAGAAAAAGCGTTTCAAAATCTGCTAGCATTTTGCGGATCTGCTAGCGGTTTTTGGTGTGCACCAGGCCTTACAGTTGATGGGGAAATATAGGACTTATCTTATGATCTGCGCTGATTTTTTAATATGATTTCTGTGTGGACTTTTGGACATTGTCTATTCTCGGCAGCGATCAAATGTTTGGTTTCCCTGGCATTATTTTGTATAATTTTGAAATTTAGTTTAGATTGTGTTTCTAGCTTTTATTGAACTCAAAATGTATACTAGACCCTTGCTTGGCACATTTTAAGTTACAGGAAAAAAGGTTATGAAAATTAATTGGATCACTTTTTGCACAGAAATCCAGCAGAAACTGAACGCTGAGGAGGTTAAGATGTGGAGTTTCTTATGACTGTTATGATGGTTTTTGCCCTCCTGGCCCCTCTATATTGAAGGGTATTAAGACTCAAAAGGTTGAACTTGATGGTCAGGTGTTTTTTCAACCTAAAAGGCCATGTAGCGATGACTGTGGTGTATCACTAATCTATTCTCCGTCTTCACAGGTTGCGGAAAGTGAGTGATAGGCAATACGGGAGAAGAGACGCTGGATCCTCGGATACTTTTGAACTCTTCGGTTTCCCATCTATTGAAGAGCTAGTCTATATGCCCCTGCAGTTGCCCGCCATGAATTTCCGCAGTCACCGGCTGCTTCGCCGATCTCCGCCGCCTCCTTCGACCATCTCCAGTAAGCCCACACCTGTGGGAGGGACTTCCACCAGCGGGCTGTCCAGCTTGAGCAGCATAGCCCAGATCAGCCCTTGCCTATACCTATCCAGCGGCAACGCTGCAGGCAGCCGGCAGGTCATCTACGCCCGCAACGTCACCTGCATAGTCAACGCTACTCTGGAGATCCCCAATTCCAACTGGCCAGACGTAGACTACATCAAAGTCCCGGTGCCTGATCTACCAAACGCTCCGCTGGCCCTCTACTTCGACTCCGTGGCAGACAGGATTCACCAAAACGGCAAGAGGAATGGCAGGACTCTGGTCCATTGTGTGGCGGGTGTGAGCCGTTCAGCCACTCTATGCATTGCTTACCTAATGAAGTACCACCGCCTGTCCCTTCTAGACGCCCACCAGTGGGTTAAAACCAGGAGGCCGGTGGTGCGTCCGAACGCTGGCTTTTGGCAGCAGCTCATCCAATACGAGAAGAAGTTGTTCGGCAAGAACACTGTACGATTGGTGCCCTCTCCACTAGGACTCATCCCAGATATCTACGAGAGAGAAACTCGTAATCTTATCCCCGTGTGGGGCTTCAGATAAATCAGAAGGGCTTTCACAAAGACTCTTGACTGGTACATCTAAATATTGAATGGCGGCCCTCCACCCACATTATTAGTTTGAGCATTTGGATTGAGCAGATGAAACCCTTTTTTTTTCTTTAAATGCATACAGGAATAGGCTTAGGACTGTAGCTGGTCAGAGAGATGCTAAAAAAAAATTGAGGTATCAGGTTAAAGGGGCACTATGGTGAAAATTATGATGTTCCATTATCATCACCATCAGTTATTTAATATGGACAGCATAAATTTCACCATAGAGCTTGTATTAAAAAAAATAGCTCTTAACACCAATTCTACTCTTCTACACAGCTGGTCTGTACCATTAAATCGGCTGTTTCTGATTGGGATGCGATGGGTGCCTGTTCCCTGCTCTCTCCTAACTGCTACCAGCCTTCTATCTCAATCTGCCACAGCTGATTTATAACTTGGTTCACACGCCGTGTGCTTCTCACATGTAGCTATAAAGTAACTAAAAAGGCTGCCAATTAGTTTCTTAGCTAGTTGCTTTATAGCTACATGTGAGAAGCACACAGTGTGTGAGCCGAGTAATAAATCAGCAGTGGCAGAGTGATACAGAAGACCGATAGCAGGTAGGAAAGAGTGTGAACAAGCTGCCATCGCTAGCCCATCAGGAAAAGCTGATTTAGTGGCACAGATCAGCTGTGTAGAAGAGTAGAATTGGTGTTAGGAACTTTTTTTTTTTTTTACAAGCTCTATGGCAAAATGTATGCTGTCCCTTTTTAATAACTGATGGTGGGGATAATGGAACAGCATACTTTTCGCCATAGTGCCCCTTTAAAGTGGATCTGAGATGAAAAACTAACTATAACAAGTAACTTGTCTATATATCTTATCTAAAGTTTAGATTTAGTTTACACAGCATAGCTATCTGCAAACAGCTTTAATAGAAAATTATTATTTCTTCCTGTGATACAATGACAGCAGCCATGTTGTTTGTAAACATTACACAGAGGCAGGCTTATCTGTATCTGTATCAGCCTGTGAAAAAAATCTAATCCCCCCTCCTCCCTCTGCCTCTGAAATCAATGGCTAGTAACACCTCCTCCTCCTGCTGCCCAGACTGAGCTCCCATGAGCCCTTGCTACTGCCAAGGCTCTCTGAAAACCTGTGGGCGTGGTTTATTTAGTTTATAGGGAATTAGAGTATTAAAACAAAAACAAAAAAGTATTTGGCTTGAGGAATGCCATATAAACAATGGGAAAGGAACACAATTATGCAATGAGTAAAAGTTCACCTCGGATCCACTTTCAGTGATGTAAAAAAAATAAATTGCTCCTGTACACATTATCCAAAAACTAAAATGGCCAGATCTCTTTTAAAGTGAACGTGTGGCAGCCCAAAAAGAAAAAAGATGCCTACCTAGGTAGAGGGAAGCCTCTGGATTGTCCAGGCTTCCCTACCTCTTCCTGGACCCCACCACTGCCACACATGGACCCTCTGAACATATCTGATAAGAGCTTATCGGATATGTTCCCGTGGGCGCCCCCCCCCCCCCCGCCGTTCAGGAGGGGGGCCGTGCTTGAGCAGTAGGCCGCTCACAAGCAGCCTTGCTCACTCACACTGGCGCAGTACAGCCGCTCTTGTGCACAAAGGGGAGTGTGGCTGTGAACAAAAAAAGGGTCCTGGGCAGCACTGGTGGTCTTGAGGAGGATGTGGGAAGCTTCAGGTGGATCCAGAGGATTTCTTCTTCGTTAAAGTGTACCAGAGATGGGATTTAAAAAAATGTGATACTTACCCGGGGCTGCCTCCAGCCCCATAAGCATGTGTGAGTCCCTCGCCGTCCTCCCGTGGTCTGCCGCAATCAGCCCCGGTAACAGGCTAAGTCCGGAGGTCCGCCCATGCACAGAAGGCCACTACGGCAGACCACGGGAGGACGACAAGGGCCTCTCACGTGCTTATGGGGCTGGAGGAACTCCCCAGGTAAATGCAGTCTCTGGTTTCCTATAAGTATCTAACTTTTTTGGGGGGAAGGGGAACTGCCTTGGATTTTCCCCTGGGGGTATTTGCCTCGAGAGGGGGAAGCCTCTGGATCCTAATGGGGCTTCCCCATCCTCTTCACCCTCAATTATCCCGTGCGGACAGCCCCTGAACAGCGGCGATGTTAATATTTACCTTACTTGCTCCAGCGCAGGCACAGTGCTGTGGACCCGGTCGTGCTCGGCTATTTCCACCGGAGCACGATTGGGGCTGGGAAGGTACGACCTCCTTGTCGGCTGATTTTTCGGGGGCTGCCAGCGCTTCATCCCGGAGGGTGAAGAGGACGGGATAAGCCTCATTAGGATCCAGCGGCTTCCCCCTTCCGAGGTAAGTACCTTCTCCCCCCTGGGCTGTTTTTTTTGGGGGGTTACATTTCCTCTTTAATCACTGACAACCACATAAACACGGATCTACCGAATGCTCAAACTAACACTGAGGGCGGAGGACCCCTTTCAAGACCACTAGACACTTTCCTCTCCACCTTACTCCACAGTAACCCACGCGACTGCTGTACGGACCAAAATTCCTCACAACTCCCTCCTCATACCGATAAACCTGAACCTCGAAGGCAGTTCTTAGTAGAGCGTAGATGATCATCCTCACCCTAGCGTAGAGTTCTTCAGACGAGAGCAGGATGCTCCCCCAGCACAGTGTCGTCAGGGAACCATGAGATGTATATCGTTGGTGGGTTTCCTGTCTCCCTCGCTTATATAACTTTATTTTTTAGTGTGAAAACATTTTCAGAGTGTGAAATTATTTACTTACAAAAAATATATATATAACAGAGTGCCACATAACTCTGAAATAGAATTTACTTTTTTTTTCCTGATGTGGGTGCAATATACATGTATATTTCTAAATAAACACAAAAATCAAGCAGAGGATCGGCTGAAAATCTCATTTATTTACAGAAAAAGACAAAAAGGGCAATTTATTAATGCTAACCTATAAAACAAGACTGTCTCGTCAAATCCATTCCGGCGCCACCATAGACTGTAAGCAGACGGAGCAGAAGTTACTTTTAAAACAATGTAATTTGGCCGCCAGCAATAGATGGAAGCCTAATTACATAATTCCTCACCATCCACGTGGACCTTTAGGGGGAATAGTAATTAACGCCACCGGGACTTGTGCAGAAACAGGATAAGCCATATATCGGCTGTATCCTGCACCCAAGTCTCCTGGCAGCGATTTCACTCGTACGCAAAACAAGATGACTTTTTATGTGGTGATAAAGTAAAAAAAAAATGGAACAGGTTAAAACGCAAGCAAAGTACCATATTTTTCGGACCAGAAGACACACTTTATTTTTTTTTTTTACCCCAAGTGAAAAAAATCCAAAACATGGGACCAGGGTGGTGCGTTCAAGTGTGTCCACCTCTGTATGTCCTGCGTTTCCCATTCCCTATCCTCCAGCGGCTCACTCACCCTCAGGGGCTTGGAGTGTCAATGTATGCGGAAGTACCATAACCTTTTCAGATGCCCTACGGCCAATCAGGTGGGAGGGGGCGCTGTCTTTCTCCATTGCCGTTCTGCTCCGTGACTGAAGCCGACGGTCTCGAGGGCGGGACCACAGCTTACTCAGTCTGGCCAATGCATTTCGTGACCTGTAGCCACTTCTTCAGGTCAATATGTGCCTTACAAACAGCCGCTGTTTGCTTAGAATGTGTTTTAGTTTACATTTTTGGCGTTTTCTCCATCGCCACTGATAATACCCTTCAAACAGGACCAAACCGAAAGCTAAGTACCCATGGCCAGACGGATCAGGGATCTCCACCGACGAACCATCGTTCCCCGATCTATCTGACCAGATCTACAAGCGTCGTTGGCATTGTCATAAACAAATGATCTTTTACACAATTGCGACAGAACCCGCAAAAAGATTTAGAGGATTGAAACGATCCTCTTTTGATTAAAAAATGAGTGGGTCGGTATACGTCGTGAAACATCATTTTGCAAGTTTTTTTTTAATTTTAAATGATGCTGTGCTACATCAGAAAATAGTTTGTCACGAAAAATTGTTGCGAATGGGGCCCCTTTTCTGTGTGTGTGGGGGGGAGGGGGGGAGAGGTTTCCTCCCCCCTCATAGTCTGAAGCCAGCTCTTTGCGGTAGTCAGATGCTGGTAGCTCCTGAGGTTGAGGCGTCTGATGAGGTGTTCCGGTGCTGTATCTGATCATGCTGCCCTAAGGATTATGCTGCCTGGTATGCGCTGTACAATCCTGTGCTGGCATTTTTCTATCAGCTTATGCTACTAATATTTGAGACCCAAGATATGGTATATTAACCTACCGTATATACTCGCATATAAGCCGACCCGCATATAAGCCGACCCCCCAACTTTTACCTAAAAAAAACAGGGAAAAATGATTGACCCCCATATAAGCCGGGGGTAGGAAATGCTGGATTGGTGCAGGCCGCGTGATCCCCCCCAGTGTGTCCCAGTATAGCTAGTATAGTGCCCAGTATGGGTAGGTAGTGCCTCAGTATAGCTAGTCTAGTGCCCAGTATGGGTAGGTAGTGCCCCAGTATAGCTAGTTTAGTGCCCAGTATAGCTAGTGTAGTGCCCCAGTATAGCTAGTATAGTGCCCCTTTTTGGGGGTCAAAAATTCGGCTTGTATGCGAGTATATACGGTATATTGTGAATCAGCTGGGGGGACTGCTATTCGGCACATAGGTAGCACAAGGGTTCCCGACCAACCTTCAAAATTTTGGATTGTTGGATTTCTGACCATGATCGTGGTCCTCGTCATACATGTGTAGCCATACTGCGCGGGTGCGGCGGTGCCTGCGCAGTGAGCCGGAGCTGCTTGTGCACGAGTGGTGCAGGTGTGGTCGTACTTGCGCAGTGCAGCATGTGCTCATGCGTGAAGAGAGCGGTGGGGACTTTCAGAAAGGTTTCCAGTCAGCAGCAGTACGGACGAGGACAATGGAAGTGTCAGGATGATCCACAGGCTTACCTCTACTGAGGTCACCTGTTTTTTTGGGCCGAGGTTAAGCTGCGAGCTCAGTGAGCGGTTACCAGGCAGCTGCAAGCTCAGTGAACGGTTACCAGGCAGCTGCGAGCTCAATGAGCGGTTACCAGGCAGCTGCGAGCTCAGTGAGCGGTTACCAGGCAGCTGCGAGCTCAGTGAGCGGTTACCAGGCAGCTGCGAGCTCAGTGAGCTGTTACCAGGCAGCTGCGAGCTCAGTGAGCGGTTACCAGGCAGCTGCGAGCTCAGTGAGCGGTTACCAGGCAGCTGCGAGCTCAGTGAGCGGTTACCGGGCAGCTGCGAGCTCAGTGAGCGGTTACCGGGCAGCTGCGAGCTCAGTGAGCGGTTACCGGGCAGCTGCGAGCTCAGTGAGCGGTTACCGGGCAGCTGCGAGCTCAGTGAGCGGTTACCGGGCAGCTGCGAGCTCAGTGAGCGGTTACCGGGCAGCTGCGAGCTCAGTGAGCGGTTACCGGGCAGCTGCGAGCT
Source organism: Hyperolius riggenbachi (assembly GCF_040937935.1). NCBI lineage: Eukaryota > Metazoa > Chordata > Amphibia > Anura > Hyperoliidae > Hyperolius > Hyperolius riggenbachi. The sequence continues at coordinate 27,935,337 of NC_090652.1, forward strand.
CAGTGAGCGGTTACCGGGCAGCTGCGAGCTCAGTGAGCGGTTACCGGGCAGCTGCGAGCTCAGTGGGCGGTTACCAGGCAGCTGCGAGCTCAGTGAGCGGTTACCAGGCAGCTGCGAGCAGTTGTAAGAGTTTGAGGAGTCTTTTCACCGCCTCTCAGCTGCTCATGGAAAAGGACCCTAAATAAAGCAGTAACCTACCTCCCAACTTTTTGAGATAAGAAATAGGGACACCTAAGACATGCCCCTAACCATCTAACCACACCCGTCACCATGCATATCACAAAGTATTCAGAACCAAAATATGACATTTTATTGTTCAAACCACATTGGTCCTTCTTTATATCACCATTTAGTTTTTCTTCATTTTGACTTTTTGAAAGCAAGAAATGTATCAAGATAACTGATGGGAATAAAGTTTAGTCAGTTAAACACATATTTCAGTAGAAAAATACAAATATTTACATAGATCTGTACATCAGTCCTGAAGGAGGGACACATGAGGGAGAAAGAGGGTCTGGATTTCCAAAGAGGGACTGTCCCTCCAAAAGAGCAACAGTTGGGAGCTATGCAGTAATATTTCTGACTTTGCTACCCAGACCTGCTGATGGTTCTGACCTCAACTGATCTACAAATGAATGGCAACCCTTTCCTGTCAGTCCTTCACACACACTGGCCAGCAAGGGGTGCCACCAGCGCCAGGTCTAGACTTTTTTGCTGCCTGAGGATGCCCCTCCCCCTGATTTGGAATGATCACACAGCACCCAACAATTTACTCTGCTTCATTTAATGTCCTCACATGACATGCTGCAGCTCAACACAATAGCACACTGGCTGGCTATGAGTCTGTGACAAACACTCTGCTCGCCCTCAGCCCCTCCATTCCTCCTCAGGAAGGTGCACACAGTACAAACATGCTGCCCCTGAAATCTCTGCGCCTGATTCAAATGTTTCACCTTGCTTCATGGGTGCCACAAAGATGCGGTGCAATTTGGTACCCCTCCTAACTTCCACCTGTAGTACCGCTCACTGCAGCCAGAGAAAGATGGCCAAAACCACAAAGGATTATGGGAAATCCACAGTGTAGTACACTATACTGACTATTTCCCTCACTTTGATCATGTTACTATTACTACTACTACTACTGATGTTACTACTACACCACTGCTCATGTAATGGAAAACAAGTTTGCATTCTAAAAACAGAAGGTATGTGCAATAATTCAGTTTAGAGTAAGCTCAGAGACATCTCCTATAATGCATCACTGCTGAATATGCAAATCCTTCTTTGTTGTCCTTGTAAAACAGACACACCTCCAGATCCCCTGGAATGCAATGATGTGTCCGCTTGTTAATTGTACAGAGCCATGAAGTTGTGGTTCACCATGAGCTTGTTGGGTAATATGTAACTCTGGGGGCCATAATATGCAATTCACCTTTTCTCCTGAACTTTCACCTACCGGTAGGACATATGTTTAAACTTGTCAATAAAATGCCTTTTAAGCCACCAGAAATCAAGAAAATACTCTAAATAATTTTGATAGTACTTTTCACCTACTTTTTGGTACTTTGTTGTTGTTTTTTTGTTTTGTGTGTTTTTAGCTGAAAAGTCCTGGAAAATTACTTAAAATTGAAGATGAAAAATGTTCTCCTAGGAGAAAACTCAGGTGAAAAAGTCAATTGCATATGGCTCTGGGTGTTTCAAGTCCTACCCCATAGAGCCACATTAATCCATGCCATGCACTGATGAGGATCAACCAATCCGAAACCGTCTGTATGCATGTTGGATTAGTGTGGCTCTGTACAGTTAACATGTTGATGCATCATTGCATTCCAGCGGATCTGTGGGTGAGTTTAGCTTACAGGCACAACAAAGGATGATTTGCATATTCAGCAGTAATGCATTGTGGGACATCTCTGTGCTCACTCCAACCTGAATAATCACAAATACCTTCTGTTTTAAGAAACATTTTAGTAAGGAGGCTTTTTGGTCTCTTTCAGCCCTGTACACACTCCTAAGAGTTCTGGTTCACTGTGAGCTTGCTGGGTAGTCTGTAACTAGGTAGCTGCAATACTGCTTTAAAGCGGTATTATTACCATAAAAATCAAATTTCAACAGCAACCGGTCTGAGTGTATTAAGCGATAAAGATGCTAATCCTGCATTCAAAACTTGCAAAACTTTTTCTGCTGTTATGGTTTGTAGTTATCACATACTTTAGGAGCACTGGCCCTAGTGCCAAACAGTGCCAAAGAGTTGAATGCTGGGAGTCTTTTTTTTTTATCTATAATCCTCCTCTTCCATTTATTTCCCTGCCTAGCTGCTTATCAGTAACACCCCCTGATTACTTGTGTTTACAAGCAAGGCTGAGGTGGCTCAGTGATTGGATGTGTAAATAAAAAAAAAAAAAAAGATGCAGTTGTTAGTACACACCTCAGTGGGAGTGTCTGAAGACTCTGGGAGGAGGGCAACACAATGAGCAAGAGAAGGGAGGGGGGAAAACAAGAGTCAGGGGGGATATGATGTCAGCATTAGCTTGGCAAGATGGCCACTGCCTAGAATAGGATTTTCTGCTTTTCCTTTATAAAATTCACAGGAATCATTATGTGGATAGCACAACACATCTGTTATGTAAGTAGAAGTAGTATTTATCTACTTATATATGTTTTTATCTCTAGGTTAGAATGGGTGTCGCTTGTTCTTTAAGGGCTTCTGTTGTGTGGATTCCTCTGGGAGGGCGGGGCAGGATATGAGCGGGGCAGGATATGAGGGTCAGTTGCTGTGGATTAATGAGGTGGTCATGTGATGCTTGGCAGCCAGTGCAGCGTCACGTAGCTAATAATGCCTCCTCGCTGATAACAGGTAACAGGTTACAGCTTCCAGTGAACAATGTGTACCTGGGCCTGTCCTGCAGAAGGTTTATTCTGGGAACAATAGCCGGCTTTGTCCCGCTCGGCCGTCTTGCTCAGATTACAGCTTTTGGTAAATCGCTCAGCTATGAAACCAGAGACTAAGGTCCCATTCAGCTCCCCATAAATAAGTGATAACTGGCGAGATGCTCTTATGGATTGCTGGTAGGTGATCATTTTCAGATATCAAAACCCGTCTCCATGTCCTTCTGGATGGTTTTGTTTTCCATTATTACTCATGTGAATAGTGGCGTAACTATATCCCCTGCAAACCGCGCGGGGAGGAACGCTATGGAGGTCCACTTCAACGCATACATCAAATAAGGCCGGCAGGAAAACGGGGCGCACGGTGAAGCCAAAATTTTAAAATATTATATATGTTTTTTTATTGTTTCTTAATCTTTATCTGAGTCAGAATAATAAATATATTAAAATAACGGTATTGAAAAGGACTCGGGGTAAAGCTGTATTTGCAAAATATCATCTATACAATTCAAATGAAGACATATTTACAGTCGTAATGAAGATAGTAAAACATTGATAAATATTACCGACATTTTACTACAACTAAATCTAACACTACTTGTACTATGTACAGCGCTAGGGAAGATGTTGGCGCTATATAAATAAAAAATAATAAAGAACCCTCCCTCTACTGATGCCTAACCCTAACTTCCCCCCGGTGGTGCCTAACCCTAAACCCCCCCCCCCCCTGATGGTGCCTAACTCTAATACCTCCCTTCCTGACGCCTAACGCTAAGACCCCCCCTTCCTGACGCCTAACCCTAAGACCTCCCTTCCTGATGCCTAACCCTAAACCCCACCTTCCTGACGCCTAACCAGAAGACCCCCCTTCCTGACGCCTAACCCTAAGACCCCACTTCCTGATGCTTAACCCTAAAACCCCCCCTTCCTGACACCTAACCCCCCCTTCCTGACACCTAACCCTAAAACCCCACTTCCTGATGCCTAACCCTAAAACCCCACTTCCTGATGCCTAACCCTAAAACCCCACTTCCTGATGCTTAACCCTAAAACCCCCCCTTCCTGACACCTAACCCCCCCTTCCTGACACCTAACCCTAAAACCCCCCTTCCTGATGCCTAACCCTAAAACCCCCCTTCCTGACGCCTAACGCTAAGACCCCCCTTCCTGACGCCTAACCCTAAGACCTCCCGTCCTGATGCCTAACCATGAAACCCCCCTTCCTGATGCCTAACCCTAAACGCCACCTTCCTGAAGCCTAACCAGAAGACCCCCCTTCCTGACGCCTAACCCTAAGACCCCCTTCCAGATGCCTAATCCCAAAACCCCCCTCCCTGATGTCTAACCCTAAAACCCCTCCTCCTGATGCCTAACCCTAAACCCCCCCCCCTTCCTGACACCTAACCCTAAAACCCCCCTTCCTGATGCCTAACGCTAAACTCCCCTTCCTGACGCCAAACACTGAGACCTCCCCTTCCTGACACCTAACCCTAAGACTTCCCCCACCCCCTCCTGACGCCTAACCCTAAGACTCCCCATTCTGACGCCTAATCCTAAAACTCCCCTTCCTGACGCCTAAACCCTAAGACCCCCTCCTGATGCCTAACCCTAAGACTCCCCATTCTAAAGCCTAACCTGAAAACCCCCTTCCTCCACCATTAATAATGTAAATTTAAAAACAAATTTCTACAACAATAAATTTCAAAATGATAATTTAAAAAATGATTATACTCAAAATACATTTCAAAAAAATAATTTTCAAACTGATAATTCTCAAAACGATTATTTATCGGGTGCTCAAATTTCTGCTTTGGGTGCCCAATAGCCGATATTTTGCATCAGTGCCTATGTGGCGCCCAAACAGTCCATTTGCTTCAGGCGTCCAGATTTCCTGCTTCCCACTCCTCCTCCTCCCATCCTGTCAGAGGAGCGCAGGGAGTGGTGTGATACTTACCTAATACACACTGTGCCATTATACCAGCCATGTACAGTATATTGTGCCATGTATATCCCAGCCCCCCATATTGTCCCTTACATCTTTTACACCTTGTGAACTATATACCCCAACCCCCTATACCCTTCCCCTATCCCCCCCCCCCCCCCCCCCCCTTATCCCCATGATTGTTTTGTTTTGCTTTGGCAATGCTAGATGTATTTGGTCCTCCCGATAAAGCTTTTTCGGATTGGAGATCTGCCGCCCCCCGATGTCACAATGCATACCGCCGCTCGGCCGTCCTGATTGGCCGTCTGGGATCCCAGGAAGAGCATTGTAGGTAAGGGGATCCAAGCGGCCATGGGGGAGATGCCTGGGTGTCGCTGAGCAGCGCTGATTGCGCGCGGGATCCAGGAGAAGGCTGCATGCGGCGGTTTTGGGCCAGCCCGAACTGAGCTAGGGCTTACGGCTCTGAGCTCATAAATCTCAGCCCTAGCTGAGTTCGGTGGGGGTTAAAGCAGACCTGAACTTCCTCTCTGCGCTGAAGCCACCTGGTGCTTGTAGGATAAGCTGTACCTCTAGCAGCATCATGTGGCAGAGTTGGGGCAATGCAAGTATTTTTAAACTTTGGATCGAGGAGTCTCGGCACAAGATATGCTCACTACAGGGCTACTTTTAGTGGGCTCAGGGATACCTGAATTTTTCATAGTTAATTCATTATAGAAAGCTCTGAGATTAAAATATTGATGTGTTTCATTATAGGTAAAGAAATCTTCTTTTAATATTACTGTAATTTTGGACTATAAGACTCACTTTTTCTCCCTCAAAAGTGGGGAAAAAAGTCACGGCGTCTTATAGTCCAAATGCAGGGAGTTCCTGACTTGTGAACGGCTGCCAATACCAACCTCCAACCTGCCGCAATGTCAGGGACTCCCTGTACTGTGCCCATGCCGAGGAGGACACAGGGTGACAAAAAGGAGCATAGAGGAGGACACAAGGGGGACAAACTGAGGACACGGGACATAAAAGGGCATAGAGGAGGACACAAGGAGAACACAAAGGGGCATAGAGGAGGACACAAAGGGGCATAGAGGAGGACACAAAGGGGCATAGAGGAGGACACAAAGGGGCATAGAGGAGGACACAAAGGGGCATAGAGGAGGACACAAAGGGGCATAGAGGAGGACACAAAGGGGCATAGAGGAGGACACAAAGGGCATAGAGGAGGACACAAGGAGAACACAAAGGGGCATAGAGGAGGACACAAGGAGAACACAAAGGGGCATAGAGGAGGACACAAGGAGGACACAAAGGGGCATAGAGGAGGACACAAGGAGGACACAAAGGGGCATAGAGGAGGACACAAGGAGGACACAAAGGGGCATAGAGGAGGACACAAGGAGGACACAAAGGGGCATAGAGGAGGACACAAGTAGGACACAAAGGGGCATCAAGGAGGACACAAAGGGGCATAGAGGAGGACACAAAGGGGCATAGAGGAGGACACAAAGGGGCATAGAGGAGGACACAAAGGGGCATAGAGGAGGACACAAAGGGGCATAGATAGCTTTGATGCAAATCGGTAGCAACAGTCATCATGTTACATTTATGATACAGATAAATGCCTTCCTGTCTAGGTGTCTCAAATGTAGACACTTCTATGTTGACATGCAATGGAGGAGAACTCTCCAACACTCCAGAGCTTCCTGTTGCAGGAGGGAGGCTTTGCACTGCTGCCAGCCTTCTTCCTTGTGGTTTTCATTTGCAATAAGTGAACTACAGCGATCTCCAGCTAGGGAAATAGTGGGGCTCTGCAGCAGGCATCAGTGGTAACAGACAGGCCCTATGTCTATGTACAGTATGTACTGTATGTTGCAGGCAGGAGCTGTCCTCTCTTGTGATTGCACTCCCATAGCTGGGAGGATTCAGTGCTGGCAATGGAAGTGCGATCACGAGAGGCGAGTCTGAGCATGTGCAGAAGCCTCCGCGCTATATCACATTGACTGCTAAGGGCTGAAAGTAAGTTGTACTTTTGTGCTGTACCTCGGATCTCCTAATATATATATATATACTGTATATTACATATAAGTGTTTTCTATTGCTTTTAGTTAGCTGAAGTACTATTTGGTGTTGTTGTTTATATAGGTTTTTTGCTTACGGAACTCTATCGTGAAAAATGTAAAATTTAAAATACACAGTTAATAACATACAAAGAAGAAGTACATTTCTTCCAGAGTAAAATGAGGCATAAATTACTTTTCTCCTATGTTGCTGTTACTAACAGTAGGTAGTAGAAATCTGACAGAACTGACAGGTTTTGGGCTAGTCCATCTCTTCATGGAGGATTCTCAGCATGGCCTTTATTCTTTATAAAGACTCTACCATGAAAAGGATTAATGCAAAAATGCTGGTCAGCCTCCCTGCTTGCTTCACACTTTTTTGGCAGTTGGACGGAGCAACTGCCATTCGCGGAGTGCTTTTAAAAATGAAGAAACTCCTGAGAATCCACGTGAGGAGATGGGCTAGTCCTAAATCTGTCAGTTCTGTCAGATTTCTACTACCTACTGTAAGTAACAGCAACAGAGGAGAAAAGTAATTTATGGCTCATCTTACTCTGGAAGAAATGTACTTCTTATTTGAATATGTTTATATGCATTTTTAATTTTAAGATTTTCGCGATAGTGATCCTTTAACTACCTAAAGACTGCTCCACGCCAAGTGTCATGGACGCGGCAGCAGCCCCAGGACCACCTAACGCCAATTGGGGGCGTGTTTTGCAGGAGATTGCGTGCGCTGATGTGTGCGCATCTCTGCTTGAATGACGAAGCTCCTCTCTGCTAGAGATGGCCCGAACCTCCGATTTTTGGTTCGCAAACTTCTACGGAAGGTTCAGTTCGCGCGAACTTTCGCGAACCGCAATAGACTTCATTGGGGAGGCAAACTTTGAAAACTAGAAATAAAATTATGCTGGCCACAAAAGTGATGGAAAAGATGTTTCAAGGGGTGTAACACCTGGAGGGGGCATGGCGGAGTGGGATAGACACCAAAAGTACCCGGGGAAAAATCTGGATTTGACGCACAGCAGCGTTTTAAGGGCAGAAATCACATTGAATGCTAAATGACAGGCCTAAAGTGCTTTAAAACATCTTGCATGTGTATACATCAATCAGGGAGTGTAATTAGAGTTCTGCTTCACACTGACACACCAAACTCACTGTGTAACGCACCGCAAACAGCTGTTTGTGTAGTGATGGCCGTGGTGGACTACTGCGCAGTGCGCACCATGGCCAGAGTGCAGGCCGTGGCGGTTTTCAAGCCCATATGGTCGCCGGGCTGTGGTAGCTCAATGATAGAACAACAGTGACTGTCCAGCTGATTCAATTTGGTCTTCCCAAAATGAAGCAATGACCTTATTATCTATCTTGGGTGTGCCCCCTCCCTGAGACATTCATATAGCTGGCGGTCATTGCTTCATTGTGATACGCAAGCCCCTTCACCGCAGCACGGTAATGATCACGAAGGGAAATGGGCACATGTACATGCCTTTTGTTTTGTTGTTGCAGCCGAAGTGCAGCCAGAAAAATTAGGAATCCACCTGGAGTCCTGGACCCTCTTGGTGGTGGTGGAGAAAGCAGTCAAGCGGCCTGCGGGCAGAGGTGCTGTGTGGGGAGCGACTTAGTCTTGGGGCAGGCAGTCACACGGCGTGCAGGCACGGATGCTGTGTGTGGAGACTGACTTAGTCTTCGGGCGGGCCTGACCGTGCTTTGCAGACCAGGCATCCGTGGTCAGATGAACCCTTGACCCAACGCTGTGTGCCAAAAAATTTTTTAAAAAAAGGCAACATTTATTTTTAAAAAGCAAATAAATATTTACAAATAAATAAACAAACACTGCAGCACCAATCAGAGCCCACCAACCGAAGCTCTGTTGGTGGGCAGGAAAGGGGAGGGGGAATCACTTGTGTGCTGAGTTGTACGGCTCGGCAGCAAGCCTTATAGCTGCAGTGGCCTAAATTGTAAAAAATAGCCTGGTCACTAGGGGGTAAAGCCTGTGGTCCTTAAAGGGAACCAGAGATGAACGTATGATAAAAATGGAAAAAAGATGTTATACATACCTGGGGCTTCCTCCAGCCCAGCTGGATCGCTCCCACGCCGCCATCCTCCGCTGCCTTTATCGCCGGTACCGGGTCCTGTCACTTCCACCGCATGCGACCAGTCCTCCGCATGCGCAGGGGCTCCCTCCGGCTCTGTACGCATGCGGCTGCGCAGTACGGAGGGAGCGCACTGCGCTTGCATTGACTGGCTCGACTGGCCGAAATGACGGGACCCGGTACCGGCGGACAGAGACAGCGGAGGACAGGGAGGTGGGAGCGATCGAGGCTGATGGGGCTGGAGGAAGCTCCAGGTATGTATAAATCTGTTATTTTTTCATCTCTGGTTCTCAGATCTTCTGCCTAAAATTAAAATCTGGCAGCTTTCCTGTAAAAGAAAATTATTTCGGAGCAGAGAGCCACTTCTGCGTCTGCACTGGAGCCGGGAAGGTAAATATTTACATAGCCGCTGTTTGTGAACCTGCAGCAAGACCACCGTGGGACCAGGGCCGGCCTTAGGTTTCACAGCGTCCTGAGCGAAACCTGATTTTACGCACGCACGCACGCACGCACACACACACACACACACACACACACACACACACACACACACTTTTCTCCTGAGTTACCTGCTAGGACAGTGTTTCCCAACTTTTTGAAGTCGTGACACATCCCAAATGCTCAGATCTCCGTGATACATCACATATGTATAACAGCAAAAATACTATTAATAACCACGAAATGAATGGAAGGAGTGCATTTCGGAAGAATGGCACAGCACTGACAATTTGCACCACGCGCCCCCCCCCCCCCCCAAAAAAAAACATTTGCACTTCCCCCCCCCTCCCCCCCCCCCCCCCCCCCAAAAAAAATGCCCTAAATTTTAGCATAGGTAGCCAAGAATAGGTGCCCCCAGTATAAGAAGTCGATTGTAGGTGTGTCCCCATAGGTAGCCAGGTGTAGGTGCCTCCAGTATAGGTAGCCAGGTGTTGGTGCCCTCAGTGTAGGTAGCCAGGAGTAGGTGCCTCCAGTATAGGTAGCCAGGTGTTGGTGCCCTCAGTGTAGGTAGCCAGGAGTAGGTGCCCTCCCTCAGTATAGGTAGCCAGCTATAGGTGCCCCAAGTATAGGAAGTCAGGTGTAGGTGCCCTCAGTATAAGTAGCCAGCTATAGGTGCCACCAGTATAGGAAGTCAGGTGTAGGTGCCCTTGGTATAGGTAACCAGCTATAGATGCCCCGCTCCGGTCGCTCAGGTTAAAGGCCGGCTATGCGGGGGACAGAGGAGGACGGGGGAAGCCTGGTTAGGATCCACAGGTCTCCCCCTCTCAAGGTGAGTACCCCCAGGGGCATTTTCGATTGATACAGATTCTCTTTAAGACTTAAATAAATTATATATAATACTTAGGCAACATATCAAACCCCCAAGTACCCCCTGGGGTAGGCGTACCACACGTTGAGAACCTAGGCTCTTTTGGATTCGCTACAGAGTAAACATAAAGTGCCCATTAACAGTTCAATTTTTTCATCAGATGCAATCTTTTGACACAATTTTTCAGAAAGTCATCAGAAGGTAATTCTCAATTGTTCTCACTTTCATGAGCCAAGCGGTTTCCCCCCTGCAAGCGTTTTAAGAAACGCTCCAGAACCGCTCTGGTGTGCACCAGCTCTAAAACATTACACCAAACCACCAGTAGACTAAAAACCATCTGTAGACTAGTCTAAACTGCTTAGTGAATTGAGGCCAATATTCTTGCAAATAAACCGTTTGTAATGAAGCCTGTTGCCTTTAGGATAAGCTGTAGCTCTAGTAGCATCTTGTGGCAGAGAAGGGGTACTGCAAGCGCTGGGAACGGATTTGTTTAGATTCTCAACACATTGTATGTGCAGCCCAGGGGGTCATTTTTGTGGCCTAATGGGGCACTTACATTACATTTTCCATAGGGAATTAATTATAGAAAGCATTGAGAAAAAAAACGAATATATTACATGTAAACAAATTTGAATGAATAGTTAATCAGAATCAGAATCATTTATTTCGCCAAGGATGACTGGGTCATGCCCGGAATAGGGTTTGGCACAATGGAGCGGTACATAGAAGGAATGGCAGGAAAAAACGTTAGAATGACAGTAATACATCATCCTCAAATATAGACATACACAATATACAATCAGCATTAGATATAGATATACATATAGCTCAGTATCCCTCTTTCAAAAGTACACTGCTGAAGTTGAAGTTCACCCCTCTAATGCAGGTGGTGGGGCGCTCCTATGCAGGTGGTAGGGCGCTGATAGAGGGTGGTAGAATTTTAAGGGAGTTCAAGAGGCTAACGGCCATCGGGAAGAAAGAGTTCTTGATTCTGGTGGTCTTGGTGGGGATGGCCCGGAATCTGGCCCCCAGTGGAAGAGGGGTGAAAAAACAGTGCCCTGGGTGAGAGAAGTCACTTGCAATCCTCAGTGCCCTGGCTCGCAGTCTTGTGTTATACAGGTGGTCAAGTGGGGGCAGAGGTCTCCCAATGGTCCTCTCCGCCGACCTAATGATCCTCTGTAATTTGTGCCTGTCACTGACGGTGGCTCCCGCATACCAGACCAAGATGGCGGAGCAGAGGATAGATTCAATGGTGGCAGTGTAAAAGCATGTTAGAATCTCCTGCGCCATGCCGAACTTCCGCAGTTGGCGGAGGAAGAAGAGTCTCTGCTGGGCTTTCCGTTGGGTTGACGTGATGTTGACTCTCCAACTGAGATCACTGGAGATGGTGGTGCCCAGCAGGCGAGCGCAGGGCACTCTGGCCACCTCGGTGCCATCGATGTAGATAGGAGGTGGGGAGGGAGCCGACTTCCTAAAGTCAATTATAAGTTCGACGGTTTTGGCCGTGTTGAGCACCAGGCTGTTCTCCTTGCACCAGTGGCATAGCCTTTCCACCTGCTGCTGGTAATCCTGGATATTGTCTTTGGTGACGAGGCCGACGATATGTCTGAGGAAATAAAAAATCTACTTACCTGGGGCTTCCTCCAGCCCCTGGCTGCTGATCTGTCCCACGCTGCAGCTCCGGTGTCCCGAGGTCCCCTCCGTTGTAGTTGTCGACCTCTGCAGGTCAGGATCTTATGTGCCGGCACGAGCATGCTCACGTGGCCTGGAGTGTTCTGCGCAGGTGCGGTGCTTCTGCTCCTGCAGAGAACACTCCAGGCCACATGAGTGCGATTACAAGCGGCAGGGCCACCTGCTCACGCAGGCGTAGGAGATCCCAACCTAGTGAGGTCGCCATCTCCAATGGAGGGGATCCTAGGACACTGAAGCTGCGGCAAGGGGCAGATCGGCACGGCAGCCAGGGGCTGGAGGAAGCCCCAGGTAAGTACATCTAGTTTTTTTTTTTATTCCATTAGATGTATCCTTTAATGAAAATCTGTTAAAAAAAACCCTCTGGGGGAATACTTACTTCAGGAGGGGGGAGCCTCATGGTCCCAATGAGGCTTCCACCGTCCTCCTAAGTCTCAGCGAACCAGCGCTGGAAGCCCCCAAACATTGCCAAAGGTAAAAATGTACCTACTGCAATCCAGTGCAGGTGCAGTGGTGGCTTTCTGATTGGGCTCAGATGGAAATAGCCAAACCCGATCTGGTCCGCTCTACTGCGCAGGTGTGCGCCTGCACAGTAGAGCGGACCTGATTGGGCTCAGCTATTTCCGTCTGAGCCCGAGCGGATGAGCCTCTACTGGGCCTGCGCTGAAGCCGGGGAAGGCGCTTGCCACGGGGGGACCCAGCGCTGGATTCCTGAAGTGTAAAGAGGAACTCCAGTGAAAATAATGTAATAAATAAGTGCTTCATTTTTATAATAATTATGTATAAATGATTTAGTCAGTGTTTGCCCATTGTAAAATCTTTCCTCTCCCTGACTTACATTCTGACATTTATCACATGGTGACATTTTTACTGCTGGCAGGTGATGTCACTGTAAGGAGATGTTGCTTGCATTTTTTTTTGGCAGTTGGAAACAGCTGTTATTTCCCACAATGCAACAAGGTTCCCACTGTGTGATGTCAGCACCTCAGTGCTTTGGGAGGGGTGTCACCACAATATCAGCCATACAGAGCCCCCCGATGATCCGTTTGTAAAAAGGAAAAGATTTCTCATGGGAAAGGGGGTATCAGCTACTGACTGGGATGAAGTTCAATTCTTGGTTATGGTTTCTCTTTAAGAAGATGGGGAATTAGGATCCACAATTTTCCCCTCCTGAGGTACAGTAAGTACCCCCCAGGGTTCTTTTTAATTCTCTTTAAGAATATATAATAAACGTTGGGAGAATTGGGGGAATCTCCTGTTCCACACCAGAAACAGGAGTGCCCCTCAATTCTCCCAATTAGTCTTAAGGGTTATTTGGGGTGTGAAACACTCTTTCCTATTTTTTATATTTCTTGTCATACTAAGGCCATATATAATATAATTCATGGTTATTATTACAATATTATGTGCTCTTTGAATTCTGATGATCACATTGTTATACTGTCAATGTATCATTATATTATCTTATGAATGTATTTATGTATGGTTTTATTTTTGTGCTAAGGAGCTCTGTACCCTACTGCTGTTACTGATGTGAGGAAGTGGACAGTGTTCTCCATAACTCATTATCCCATTAGTGTCTGCTTTGAAATAAATACTATACTATTACCTTACACCGTACATGTCAAACTCTGGCCCACTGGACAAATCTGCCCATCAGAGCCATTAAATTTGGCCCCCAAGTGGGTTCCCTACTTTGCATTATGTTTGGCCCACTCTAGACCACCAGGGAAACTATATTGGAGGTGAAGCCCTAGAACACCTGGGAAGCCATATGGAGGAGAGGAGGAAAGCACTAAACACCAGGGAACTGTAGAGGGGAGGGGGCCACTAGACACCAGGGAACTGTAGAAGGGAGGGAGGGGCACTAGACACCAGGGAACTGTATAGGGGAGGAAGGGGGGCCACTAGACACCAGGGAACTGTACAGGGGAGGGAGGGGACCACTAGACACCAGGGAACTGTACAGGGGAGGGAGGGGACCACTAGACACCGGGGAACTGTACAGGGGAGGGGGCCACTAGACACCAAGGAACTGTAAAGGGGAGGGAAGGGGGCCACTAGACACCAGGGAACTGTAGAAGGGAGGGAGGGCCACTAGACACCAGGGAACTGTATAGGGGAGGTAAGGGGCCACTAGACACCAGGGAACTGTAAAGGGGAGGGAAGGGGGGCCACTAGACACCAGGGAACTGTATGGGGGAGGGAGGGGGCCACTAGACACCAAGGAACTGTATAGAGGAGGGAGGGGGCCACTAGACACCAGGGAACTGTATAGGGGAGGGAGGAGGACCACTAGACACCAGGGAACAGTATAGGGGAGGGAGGGGGTCACTAGACACCAGGGATCTGTATAGGGGAGGGAAGAGGACCGCTAGACACCAGGGAACAGTATAGGGGAGGGAGGGGGTCACTAGACACCAGGAAAATGTATAGGGGAGGGAGGAGGACCACTAGACACCAGGGAACTGTATAGGGGAGGGAGGGGGTCACTAGACACCAGGGAACTGTATAGAGGAGGGAGGGGGCCACTAGACACCAGGGAACTGTATAGGGGAGGGAGGAGGACCACTAGACACCAGGGAACAGTATAGGGGAGGGAGGGGGTCACTAGACACCAGGGATCTGTATAGGGGAGGGAGGAGGACCGCTAGACACCAGGGAACAGTATAGGGGAGGGAGGGGGTCACTAGACACCAGGAAAATGTATAGGGGAGGGAGGAGGACCACTAGACACCAGGGAACTGTATAGGGGAGGGAGGGGGTCACTAGACACCAGGGAACTGTATAGGGGAGGGAGGAGGACCACTAGACACCAGGGAACAGTATAGGGGAGGGAGGGGGTCACTAGACACCAGGGATCTGTATAGGGGAGGGAGGAGGACCGCTAGACACCAGGGAACAGTATAGGGGAGGGAGGGGGTCACTAGACACCAGGAAAATGTATAGGGGAGGGAGGAGGACCACTAGACACCAGGGAACTGTATAGGGGAGGGAGGGGGTCACTAGACACCAGGGAACTGTATAGAGGAGGGAGGGGGCCACTAGACACCAGGGAACTGTATAGGGGAGGGAGGAGGACCACTAGACACCAGGGAACAGTATAGGGGAGGGAGGGGGTCACTAGACACCAGGGATCTGTATAGGGGAGGGAGGAGGACCACTAGACACCAGGGAACTGTATAGGGGAGGGAGGGGGTCACTAGACACCAGGGAACTGTATAGGGGAGGGAGGGGGGCCACTGGACACCAGGGAACTGTATATGGGAGGGAGGGGACCATTAGACACCAGGGAACTATATAAGGGAGACAGGAAGGTGGCCAGGATGACTGCAGGGGGGCTGCAAGGAGCCCCAGGTAAGTTTATGCTGTGTAGAAGGATTTTGCAAGCCCTTTTTCAATTCAAATGCAAATGCCCACAAAAACACACACAAAGAAATGACCAATCACTTTGAAACGCTGAAAATCGCTTTAAAAAAGCACTTACAGTAACCATTGCGCTTGGTGATTTGCAGTGTAAACCAGACCTAACATGATTAGTCGGTGGAATGTGGTCTGGTGCTAGTCATGGAGACAACCCAAAGAGAACGAAAAAAAGAGACGAACATTTTACATTGGTTCAAAACTGTAGTAGAAGATTTAAACAAGGACGGGGTTTTCAAGCCACAATTTTTTTTCTTTTGTATACTGGTAAGATGGTGTTTAATGCCACGATTCCTTGTATTTCATGTGCTAGTAATATGTTTTTTAAATGCCACAATTCTTTTTAACTTATAACAAATAGTGTATGTACTCTGCCTAGTTATGTTTGAACTCTGGATTTATGATGTCTCCCCATCACCCGGAGTCTGTGGTATGTGATGTTTTAGCAAACAAGTGGTCTTATCTATTTGTCATAAATTAGCTAGCATCCCTGTGAAAGCCTCCTGAAGCTGTAATTAGGGCATCGAATCAGTGACCTAGCTAAGGAGCTATGGGCTCCGATGCAAGCTTTACACTGGGCCCCCAAGCACTCTATACATAATAAATATAGCGCACCAAAACCTGCCGTAGACAACCACAGTGTTAGAGGTGCAAGAAGGGGATGGGGAACAGTTTAACAATTACTACTATTAAAAGCATCTATAGAATTAATTATTATAAGCACATGACCAATAAAGAGCTAGTACTGTAGTTGAGGGAGGGCCCTACAGCACCCCTCTGGCCCAAGGGCCCCGGTGTGATCGCAAACCTCTGCAACCCCTATTGCTATGCCACTGCATCTAATGACATTTATTTATGCTGGCAAAAGAATGTTTCTCCTCCGAATGTCCAGTGTATATAAGCTGTATGTTCTAACATCTTGTTAATATACAGGAACTAAGTCTGAAGAAGGCTTATTAGCCAAAAGCTTACCTTTTTATCTACTGTATATTCCTGCGTATAAGACTACTTTTTAACCCTTGAAAATCTTCTGAAAAGTTGGGGGTCGTCTTATACGCCGGGTGTCATTGATGCCGGGTGATACGCCCTATCCTGTTACCGCCTCTCAGATCTCCCTGCTGAGGGAGCGCAATCTATTCTTCCATACCGCTCTGATAAACAGGTAGACAAGGAGAGCTGACCAGTCTACTTAAGGAGAGTTGACCAATGCAACAAGTCAATTGACTATATACGGTTATATACTGGGTAACATATACAGTACAGCACCAGTATCTGTTCATACACAGCACCAGTACATGATTTTTTTTTTTATTTTAATTTGGTGTTGCGTTGGAAGAGGGGTAGTCTTATACGGCGAGTATATCCCAAACTCTATATTTTAACTGGAAAAGTTGGGGGTCGTCTTATACGCCCAGTCGTCTTATACGCCGGAATATACGGTACCTCTAAGTTAGCCAATAAATGGCATCATCCTGATTCAACATCATTAAAATGGCATCATCCTGTAGTAGAACATCATTGAAACGGTTAAACACAGCACTTTGTCCTGCTATGCAAAGGCTATTCAGCTTCAAATCTGCACCCAGACTGGAGATAACAGTATCTCAGTTTACATTCCAATGTTGTTACATTTGTGTGTAAACAACTGAAAACACTCTGGGCCATATGCAAGTCACTTTTTCACCTGCGTTTTCTCCAAGGAGATATTTTTTCATCTTTCATTTAAAATAACTTTTAGTACTTTGCAATAGAAAAAGTACCAAAAAGTAGGTGGTAAAGTATTGTCAAAATTATTTTGAGCATTTTTTTACTTGCCGGAGGTTTAAAAGTTATTTTATTTGCAAGTCATGAAAATATCACCTTGGAGAAAACATAATTGCATTAGGCCCTCTCTGAGAAGCTCTCTCTGCTTCAAGCACACACACAGTTCAGAACAGCTCATTGGAAGATTTTAATATATAATAAAAAGCAGCTGGAATAAAAGGCGATGGCAGCTTTCAGGGCAAGATAAACCACACTTTGGAAACTTGTAATTTGTAGACAGACAATATTACTTTTGCATAAACATTTTTTTAACTGTATGAGTAATAAAAAGTAGGAAAACACATTTTATTGAATATTATGTCAGAGTTTCAGACCACTTTAATGTTTACTTGCATGAGCTCACTGGCTCCAGCCTGCTGATCACCTGACATCTAACTGCTAAACAGCAACCAGCACAACTGCCATCTACGTGTTTACTATTTACCTGCATCAGTGTTTTACTTCAGCTAACATCTGGAAATATGCCTGAAGATGGGGACTTGATCCCAGAAAGCTTGCATCATTTTACTTTATCAGTTAGCCATTAAAAGGTATTACTTTTACAAGACTTTGTTTTTTTCTGCATACATAGACCACTTTAAATAATTGAAAGCTTGCAAGGAAATCTTGTAGAGTTAGTCATTAATGGTATTACCTAAACAACTTATACAAAAATATACAAAAAAAAAACAATTAAAAGGGATACTTAACCCCAGGTATTTAGACTCAATTGGTCTAATTAAAAAAAAAAACATGATTTATTTTCACATAAAAAAATCCACATGCGATGCGTTTCATAGGACAATCCGCTTCTCCAGTCAAAATATTGATGTATCTGTTTTCCCATAGTAACGAGTTTGGCACCTCCAATACTTTTTCCTGAGGAAGCGTGTTGTCCTGCGAAATGCGTTGCATGTGGAGTTTTGTATGTGAAAATAAAGCTGTTTTTTTTTTTTCAAATGATACCCATTAAGTCTGACTACCTACCGGTAAGTCCTCCACTACATCCCTTTTAATTTTCTTTTTATTGTATTTTAATCCTTGTTGGTGCCTGTGTTTTGATTATTAATACCTATTGATATCCACCCATGGTGGAGGGGGTGTCACCCATTTTTCCTGTACTACAGAGAGCGACTTCTTAACCCGGGTGAGGTCAGGTTAATTCTCCCCACTTGCCTGTACAGCGGTGGCCTTTGAGACAGGGGGGATAACAATAGCCCCTGTGACCACTGGCATTGCAGGGGGGCATGGGTGCTTTGGTGGCCTCTCTTCCTCCCATCCACATGCAGACTAGAGCAGGGATATAGTTACCTGCTTCTAGAGCCGCGAATCTCCGTACAGCACTGGAAGCAGCTTATATTACACTCGCTACCTGTTCCAGCGCTGCGTCTCACCTCCGTGCATCACAGCACACTCTCTGCTGCCATTCACTGGCTTCCTGTCACATGATCGATGCGAGTCATGTGATCTGGAACTCAGATTAGGGCAGCAGTGCTGCAGTTGTGATGCATGGTAATTTGTGGAACTGTAAACAGGAAAATATAATACTCCCTGTGCTACTCTGCAGGGTGGGAGCGGGTGGCGGAGATGTTTGCTTATCGGCTGCCTGCTTGGTCCCCTGGGGTAAGGGGCTATGGACCTATCTGTTTTTGCAGGGGAGACCCATACATGGTGGTTACGCCACTGCTTGGAGGCAATCTACCTTTGTGACTATTAATCTATTCCAGCTACTTGAACGTTACTCATCAACAGTACATACTGCGTCACCTTAGGCTCTCGGTTTTCCTCCCCCTCTTGTCTTTACAAAATCTATAATTGTATCAATTTGGTCTTCTGGGGTCCTTGGACAGAAAAAAAACACAAAGGGAGAGAGTGGTAGCCCTTATGGTGTAGTACAGTGGTCCTAAAACTAAGGCCCGCGGGCCGAATGTGGCCCCCTGAGGCTTTTTTATTGGCCCCCACACACGATATGTATTACATATAGATGCGGTCAGCTACATCTTTAAATATTGGTGGTCTGCATATACAATAGCATTGGCGGCACCACCCATCCACATGGAAGCCAGAAAGCAGTAATTCACTGGTTTCCAATCAGATTTCACATCAGGTGACACGGTTGTCCAATTGGACTGCAGGTTGTCACCTGGGTAAGCTTCACAGTCTGGCCCGCAAAGACTTCTACATCATTTTATGTATACTACGGCCCTCCCAGCAGTCTGAAGTATGTTGACCCGGCCCTCCACCCAAAACGTTTGGGGACCCCTGGTGTAGTATGACTATTGACTAGGCCGCTGTGAGCCTGCAAATTGTGAACATTAAAAATGTACTTACAAAGAATGGTTACTTGACCAGCAACCACAGTATGTAGTCTTGTGAGAAAGTCCCGTCCTCACTCGGGTTCGTCTATCTTAGGTGGTAAGGTCATAAGGATATGCTCCAGAAAAAAATTGCTTTTGTGATAGTTCAAAGCAAGTAGACAAAAACCATACGACCCCCATGTAATGGGGGCTGTCAATAGCAATAATGGAGGAGGAGGAGGTGCCCCAAAAATAATATCGCCAGTAGCCAGTAAGTGGCAGGTAAGCCTTTCCTCTAAAATAAAGACTAAGCCTGTAGCAGTAAAAATATTTAATTTGAATAGAAATCAGACACTAGTAAGATAACACGTTTCACGGAACCCAGTCCACTTCATCAGATCAATAACAATGGTGTCTTGTAGTCTAGTAGTAGTAGTTCAGGACCACCTCCTCCTCCATTAACCTCCTTAGCGGTAGCCCTGAGTCCGACTCTGGCCAGAAATCCACAGCTCAGAGCGGTAACCCCGACCCTGACTCGTGGTGGCCGCCGGGAGGTATGGTGAGACAGTGCAGCGTGGCAGTGTTTTAACTTAACTCCCCCGAAATCCCGACACTGGCAGACCTTCTGGTCCTCGGAGGCTCTAGGAACCCTCTGGGGAGATCTCTGTCTGTTGTCATCCAGAGGAGGTGTGTAAATCCTGGGCTGCTGCAGATCTCTCTAGTGCAGGGATGTCAAACCAGTCCTTCGAGGGCCGAGGTCCTCACACATTTTTGACACAGCTCAAATGAATTTATGGGACTGAATCAGGAAAGGTGCGGTCCATCAGGTAGAACACATTCATCTCTTTCTCAGTCCATCTTAGGGCCCGTTTTCACTATCACGAATCCGCATGCGTTGTCCGCATGCGGATGTGCATAGCCAATACAAGTGGATGGCCCTGTTTTTCTGTGCGTGAGATATCTGCACGGAAGAGCCGTCAGAATTCGCACCCCGCACATCGCTATACGAATCGCCGCTAATGTATTTAATAGGGTAATCGCATGCGATTTTGGCATGTGTATTTTACCGCGATTTTGCATGCGATTTCGCATATAAACTAATGTTAAATCACACAGGCAGTGACAGGGTTAAAATCGCATAAATACTAACCTATGCGAAATCGCGGTAAAATACGCATGCCGAATCGCACCCGCATGCGATTTCGTCAGCGGGGAATCAGCGGCGATTCCGCACCGCACAAGTGGAAACATGCCCTTAAGGAGGATCTGTAACGTCAAAAGATCCCCTGGGGGGGGGTACTCACCTCGGGTAGGGGAAGCCTCCGGATCCTAATGAGGCTTCCCACGCCATCCTCCGTCCCTCAGGGGTCTCGCTGCAGCCCTCCAAGAAAGATGACGTCAATATTTATCTTCCTGGCTCCTGCGCAGGCGCTCTGACGGCTGTCAGCTCCGAAGTAGGCGGAAATACCCGATCGCTGTCGGGTCTGCTCTACTGCGCAGGCGCAAGTTTCCGGCGCCTGCGCAGTAGAGCGGACCCGACTGAGATCGGGTATTTCCGTGTAGTTCGGAGCCGAGAGCAGCCACAGCGCCCCCCGCTGGAGCCAGCAAAGGTAAATATTGAAATTACAGTCGCGTCTGTCGCCGGCTGTTCGGAGGGCTCTAGCGAGACCCCCGTGGGACAGAGGACGGCGTGGGAAGCCTCATTAGGATCCGGAGGCTTCCCCCACCCAAGGTGAGTACCCCCCAGGGGATCTTTTTACTGTTACAGAGTCTCTTTAATTTAAAGCGGGATTGTCACCATAAAAATTAAATTTCAACAGCAATTGGTCTGAGTGTATTAAGAGATAAAGATGCTAATCCTGCATTCAAAACTTTCAAAACTTTTTCTGCTGTTATGATTTGGAGTTATCACCCACTGAACTGAATATTAAAAGTCAAAATAACCATACATACATCATATTTGCCTCCCATGTAGTCTACTCCTCAATCTCTTTCTCTCCTTCTGCATCCTATCTGTCCACTGTGATCAATGGAATTCTCCATCCTCCATTTTAAAAATGGCCATTACCCCATAGCAGCTTCCTGGTCAGCACACTGTTAAACTGTAACTTCGCCTACTTGAGCCATAGGGAAACATGGACATTACCTGGTACATCAGTTGTCCTCTCAGCTATAACTGACAGCAACTGATATATTTCAGTTTTGACAAAATTTTGTCAGAACTGAAAGGGATCATTGTCAGAAGAAAATGGTGAGGTTTTGAGAGGAACTGATGGCGAGGTAACTATGTAATGTTCATTTGAAGTTACCTCATGTGTTTATTTTAAATAATTTTACTCAGTTCAGTTCAGGTTCCCTTTAAGGAGCACTGGCCCTTTAGTAGTCAGTGCCAAACAGTTGAATGGTGGGGGTTCTATTTATCTATAATATATTCTTCCTCTTCCATTTATTTTGCTGCCTAGCTGCTTATCTGAAACACAATTTCCTGCTCACTTGTGTTTACAAGGAGAAAAGAAAGTAAAGGGCAGAAATGACATCAGGATTTAGCCTAAACTGTGTGCAAAAGACATGGTTCCCATCAGGAACAGAATTCTCTTCATCTACTATATAAAATTCACTGAAATCAAAACACGGACAGTACAATAAATGTGTTATGTAAGTAGATCAAGTATGTATCTACTTATATACAGTATATTTTTTCCCTGGCATAGTATGGCTAAACCTACTGCTTTAAAGGATACCCGAAGTGACATATGACATGATGAGATAAACATGTGTATGTACAGTGCCTAGCACACAAATAACTAGGCTGTGTTCCTTTTTTTCTTTCTCTGCCTGAAAGAGTTACAGTATATATCAGGTATGTAAGTGGCTGACTCAGTCCTGACTCAGATAAGAAGTGACTACAGTGTGACCCTCACTAAGAAGAAATTACCCTTTTTTACCTCTTTCTTGCTCTCAGAAGCCATTTTCTGCTAGGAAAGTGTCTTATAGTTGGAATTTCTTATCAGTGAGGGTCACACTGTAGTCACTTCCTGTCTGAGTCAGGACTGAGTCAGCCACTTACATACCTGATATATAACTCTTTCAGGCAGAGAAAGAAAAAAAGGAACACGGCATAGTTATTTGTGTGCTAGGCACTGTACATACTGTACATAAGTCTATCTCATCATGTCACATGTCAGTTCGGGTATCCTTTAAACACTGGCATGGATCTGGCCCTCCAGGCCTGGAGTTCGACACCTGTGCTATAGTGGCATGATTTTTTCCTGCTTTTAGGGTCTAAAAGCGTGTGAAAAACCACTTTTAGACCCTAAAATCTAAAAGTAATTATGCAGCCAGGGAGCTTAAAAACTATAATTGATCATGAACATAAAACAGGAGACGGTGTTTTTACAAATCTCACTCTTTATTGCCTGAAAATAAAGCCAGTTCGAGAAGCAAAGTTGACAAAGACAGACAGCACGGGAGATTAAAACAAGCCCTTAAGTCGAATGCTTTCAGTGTAGTTTTTGGTGGCCATGTTTAAATCTCCTGAACAGGGTGGAATTAATCAATGGCAAAAAAGAAAATGATAAGGGGGGTGGGGGAGGGGAGGAGGGTGCACAGCTGAGCGATAACCCTGACCCAGTGGAGGAGTGGAAAAGAAAGACGCTGTGTGCGGAAGATGGAGGTTGGCGAATGGGCGCTGGAGGAGTTTAATGGCATTAGGGTATTTGAGGCGCTCCCGCGAGAGAGCACAGACATTGCAGTATTACTTTGGCACAAATGACATTTACAAGGGTGGCGGCTCACAGGATGGCAGATGGAGAGTTTTGTAGGGTGAAGGCACAGAGTTTTAAACAGACGAGTTGCTCGACACCAACGAGAGAAAGAGTGTGTGTGTGTGTGTGTGTGTGTGTGGTGCTGGGCAAGGGCGGCCATTTTCTTGGAGACCAAGAGTGGATGGTATCTACAGACACAGATCAAATAAGTCCCTGATCTTTATTATTTATTTTTTTTAAATCTGCCCCTTATAAATTTATACAACACTTCCTTCAAAAAATGGAGGCGAGAAGAGGGTGGGGGAGGGGGGAATCTCAAATAAACACATCTCCCCATCGATGGAGTTGTGCTTCAAAATATTTTTTTTTTTAAAGAAACTGGCTAAATTTGGCACTTTACAAAGAATTTTTTCTGAAACATTTACATACACAATGGTTTTTGTCGTACATACATGTCCATTATTACACGTTTTCCATCACGTTACCATGAAGCGAGGCAGAATGCGGACGAAGCGGTATAAACATGGCTCGCGTTGGGCCGGGTTTCCCAGAAACCAGCCCTGCAACACAAGTAAAAGTTACGAGATTATATCCTAAAATGATGGTAGGCTATCCTTTTCCTTCTTTCTCATTTTTTTTTTTAGTATTTATAATTTTTTTTTATTTCTACGATTGATCAGAAACACTTCCCATGCTCTCCGAAGGAGCTGAAGGCCAATCGTGGTCTTCGCCAAGATGGCGGCTCCTTCGCCAAGACGATACAGGACAAGGTCCGATAGCCCTTGAGTGTTTAGAACTCTGTGGCTGATGGTGAAAGGTCACATGACAGACGATCGCACGGTGAGGGATTTGTGCAGCTTGTGATTGCGATCTGGAAATTGAGACCCTCAATCTGTGTATAATTCGGAATATCCCTCATGTATAACCCCACCCGCCCCATGTTGTACCCATAGTTTATCTTCAGATCGACACTTCGTACTCCCGGGTGTCCTGCGGACAGAGGAGAGACATGAATGAGCGGGACGCACATAAAGGCAATTTTATACATTCAGTTAAAGCGGACCTGAACTCAGAACTTCTTCTCTGCTCTAAAAGATAAGCAACAGCATAACTATCTTTAACCCCCTTGGCGGTACGCAGTTTCTGAGGCTGCGTCCGCCGGGAGGTTTTTGCCTAAAAATTTTTTAGAAAATGCTTGAGCTAGCATTTCGCTTGCTAAGCGTATGGACAAAGTTGCTCCGATCCCCCACATGCCCGTCGATCGCCGCCAGCTATACGTACCTCGCCACGATCCCACAAAAAGCGCAGTTTCCCGATCGGCTTCCGGCATTGCTATGGCGACGATCGGAGATGACGTCATTGACGTCATCCGCAATCCTGATCGCCGGTATTGTGAAGCCTGGAGCCGATTGGGCAGCTGCGCAGGCGTGGGAACACTGGGGGGTACGTATAACGGAGGCTATTGCGGGCGATCGCGGGGGACCAGAGCAACTTTGTGCATACGTTTAGCTAGCGAACCGCTAGCTAAAGCGTAATGCACCGATTTAAAAAAAAAAGACGTCCTGGAGCCATGTGATCCTCCGCGGCGGCTAACCCGTATCTAGTACGGGGTTACCGCTAAGGTGGTTAAAGGGGTTCTGTGGAGTGCTGCAGTAAACACAAACTGACACTTACCTGGGGCTTCTATCGGCTCCCTGCAGCTGGAATGTCCCGTGCCGTCCTCCTCTGATGCTCCGTTTCCCGCCGCCGGTCCTGGTCTAATCACGCGTGTCACGCGTCTGCGAGGCCATGGCTGCGCGCTCCCGTCCACATCTCCGGAAGCTTACTGCGCAGGCCTAGTACAAGAAAACCTCGAACTGTGCAGGAAGCTTTCGGAGACGCGAGCGGGAGCGCGCATTATTCACCTTGTTAGACGAATAATTGACTGGTGTCGGCGGCGGGGAACAGGTGATCGGAGGAGGACGGCGCGGGACATGACAGCTGCAGGGGGCTGATAGAAGCACCAGGTAAGTGTCAGTTTTTGTTTATTGCAGCACTCCACAGAACCCCTTTAAAGAAAAACATTTTTCTTTGTTACAGCTGATACAAATCCTGTAATAAATCCGTAGTGTGTCTACTTCCTGCTTTCATTAGTCATCTGTGACTAATCACGAGTTGTAATTTGACCTCTCAGCTGCGTCAGCTGCCTGCCTTGATAGGGTCTGTAAATCAAGATATTGACAACCTACCCTACACCATTCAATTTTCATGAAAATTGATCAGAAAAATCAGCCACTCCCGATTGACTTATATCCATAGAAATGGGAAATTCGATCAGATCCCATAGTCAAATAAAAAAAAGGTGATTTTTCAGTACAACTGATCGTTTTTATCGAATTGTCGTAAAATCAAATCTTTTTCTATTGTATCATGTGTGATGATGATATAATCAAATCAATATTCCCTTTTTAAAAAAAAATAAAACTATCAAGTCTACTAGACATCAAAAATATATTTTTTTTTCTGATTGAGAATTTTTTTTTTTAATAAAAATCTGATCAAATGTGTTGAAAAATCAGATAGCAGAATATAAAAACTGAATGATTTATCTGATCTTTTATTTTAAGTTTTGGAAAAATCGATCATAAGTGTATGGTATATTGTTTTTATTGTTCAAGTAATTCAATCAAGCAGAAAAACCAATCAGATGTATCTGGTCGAAAACAAAACAAAAAATGGAAATGTGTGTGGCCACCTTTTGGGCCCGCTCAAACTGCACGCGTTTCCAGCCACGTTTTGGAAACGCGTGCAGGAGGCCGACACGCACGACAGACAGTGCATAGAGTGCACTGTCTGATGTTCACACTGCATGCGTTCTGGACCTGTGCGGTCCGGGAACGCATGCTGCACGCGGATTTTGCAAAAATGCGCGGCTGTCCCATACACTTTTCAGTGATGGGATCAGCCACGCAACGCATACAAACGCGGATGGCGTGCGTTCGCATGCGTTGCGTTCCGCATGCGTGGCCGTCCGCGTTTGTGTCACTTAGACTGATTTGAGAAGCCTGATTAGTGCACACGATACAATTTTCCGTCAGATTGACGGTCGAATCCGTTATTTCCACATGTCCATTCTGATTTCCAATCATGTTTCTGATCAATTTTGTAAAGTGATCAGAAAATTAATTCGAAAAACAATCAGAAATCAGATCAGACCTGTCAGAAATAATTGATTTGACCGTCAATCTGACGGAAAATTGCATTGTGTGTACCGGGCATAAGGCAGTTGTCCAGAAAAATACTTTAAAAACTTTTGTAGCAGAAAAGTTCTGAGGGGTGAAATATTTTAATCTTTACAGGTACTCACCCCAGCCTCATATAATGGGTTGTTGAAATCGGACTCCACTGTGATTGGACTGTAAGAATGGGAGGCGGGGAAAGAGAATCCAAACAGGGACTTTCCTTGGAATCTGGGAATGGAAGTATAAAGTATGTTTGGTTAGGTTAATTAAAGTGTACCTGTAAGGAATACAAGTGCCTCTATGGGGTACTCACCTCGGCAGGGGAAAGCCTCTGGATCCTAATGAGGCTTCCCCCGTCCTCCTTTGTCCCTCTGTTCCAGCACTTGGTCCACCTAAAAAGAGCTTGTTGTTGCATGTAGACAGCTTGCGCAGGTGCAGTAGCTCCGCCCCGCTTGGCTTTCTTAGAAAAAAGCCAGGCTGGATATGGCGCACGCCAATGCGCAGGTGCAAGCTATCCTTGTCTGCCCAGTAGCACAGACCCGATCAGGCTCGGCTGTCTCCGCCAGAGTCCAAGCAGAATGGAGCTAGCATGCATGCACAAGGAGACTGCTTTTTGGGGCTCCCAGTGCAGGATCAAGAGGACAGAGGAGGACGGCGGAAGAGGATTAGGATCCAGAGCCAGGCTTTCCCCTCCCAAGGTAAATACCCCATAAGGGAGCCTTCTTTTTTTTTCTTCACAGGTTAAATTTAACTCTGCCTGAAATCCTTGCCTTCTCTTGAAATGCTAGAGCAGGGGGACTACGGCTCGGGAGCCAGATGTGGCTCTTTTGATGGCTACATCTGGCTCACAGTTAGGGGTTAATTCACTAAGTTACACTGTTCAAACAGCACAGCTTACTGTGGCAGCGCAAGTAACATTTTCAAAGTAGACACGCTACTGCTGTAGAATGCACTACTTAACCGTGCTCCCCCCAAAACTAATGGCCACTCCAATTGTCCCACCCTGGACTCTGTCAGGTCCAGTGACTTTGTAGGACAAAATCCTTGCACTTTGATTGGCCCAATAGGCCGTCTGTCACTTGAGGAGACTTTGAAAGTATTCAGGAAGTCTTGCTCCCATAGATGGGCAGCTCCGTAATGTGCATGCGCTCACGCCCTCTCTCCCGCACATGTGCAGTAAGGAGCCCCTCATCTTAAGGAGCACTCGGGCTCCTGAAGACTTCCAAAGTCTCCCGCGGCGGGGGATTTAAATGGAGGATCAAGCGGTGGAACGAGGGGACCAGGAGAAGAACAGGGAGGCTCTATAGAACCCAGCGCCTTCCCTCTCCTTAGGTGAGTATCTTTTTTTTATTCGTTTGAGACTCACTTTAAGAGTACTTTAACACTATAGTATGGTTTTGATTGCATTGTATGCGGTGCCACCGATGTAGATTGCAGCGGCATGTCGCATGACTCAATGTGGCTCAGGAGATACGCCGGGACTGGTACACTGAGGACACTAGAAAGCCACGGGAGCTGCACAATGCAGAACATGGTGGAGCCTGGATGTCGGTGAGTAATTCTTCCTATATCTACAATATATATTGCTGTATAGTGGTATGTAATACTGCCCTCCCAGGGAAGTCACAGCCTAAGCTTTTTGTTATGCAGAATTATTCTACCACTGCACTCTGGGAGACAAGGTACTATTTCTACTGACTTTGGAACACACAAACATTCCACAGTGATTTGTCTGCCAGCACTGAATATGATGCCACATTTGAAATGTACATTAGGGTATGGAAAGATTTTACAATGTGCCAACACTGACTAAATATTTTATAACGTAATATGGTAACAAAACAAAAAAAAAAGCAATTTCATTCATGAGGTTATAGTCAGTAAAGTTTATTTTTAAAAGACAACTGAACCAAGAAGGATATGGAAGCGGACATATTTATTTCCTTTTAAGCAATACCAGTTGCCTGGCTGTCCTGCTGATCGTCTGCATCTAATACTTTCAGCCATAGCCCCTGAACAAGCATGCAGCAGATCACGTGTTTCTGACATTATTGTCAGAGCTGACAAGATTAGCTGCATGCTTGTTTCTGGTGTGATTCAGGCACTACTGCAGACAAATAGAAGAAGCAGGGCTGCCGGGCAACTGATATTGTTTAAAATGTAATAAATATGGCAGCCTCCATATTGTTCTCACTTCAGTTTCCCTTTAAGTCCACCATCATAGATGCCTGAGAAAATGCCAGAGTTTAGAGACTGAGATACACTCACTTTGTATAATAGATGTATATTCCTCCAATCAAAAGGATGACCAGAATAATCGGCAAGAAAATGGCTAGCGCGATGTTCCCACCCTCCATCTGGTGGGAGGGATCTGTCGTCTGGGCAACTAGACAAAAAAAACACACACATACACAAAGACAATTCAGTCACCTAAAAAAAGCAGAATTTCCTGTAATGTCCTACAAAATGGAAGGTGACCAAGACCACGAACCTCGGGGGTGGGATCTGATGATGAGTAATGATGAGGGCGGTGCCTCCCAATGATGTCAGACTGCACAATGGAATGAAGCAAGTGGTGATCATGTCATGATGGTGATGAACAGTTTATGCAGAAAGTAATGAATCCACAACATCTATAAAGTCAGACCTTCCAACTTCCTGTCATCCAGGAGCTCCTCGTACGCAACTGGAAGCAAGAAGACAAGATAAATGGTTACCAAGGATAAAAAGGGCTCAGAAACTCATCAATTAATTCAGAGGTTTAAGTCGAGTTCACACAGATATACCGGTGGATATCTATTCATATCAAATCCGCTGTCAGTGCAGGGCGAGGACAAGGTTCTCCCAGAGCAGGATCATCCACCAGCCACTTTCTCTGAACTCTATCTACTTCAGCTTATTAAAAAGACCACAAGGGGACAAACCAAACATCTACTACCTTGCCTAGGGCCACATTACATGTTAATCCATCTCTGGGTCCGCCAGCTGCCAAGGCACACAACTAAACCTCGATTACTCGTTTGGGCCTCAAACCAAACCCAGGTCCCTCCAATCATTTGCTCAGGGTGAGATTGAGAAGTGCCCCGCCCTCCCCCATCCGACCCTGCTTGCAGCTAGTTCAATCACGCTGTGCATGCACAGGATTCCTGCTAACCAGCACTGCCCTGCTTGTATCACATAGCCCACCTGAAATGCATTGCCTTGGAATACAGATGTCATCTGCCAATCCTAGTTGCCCAGTTATGATCTGCACACTCACAATTTTTTTCCCCAAAACTGAGTGTGGAAAGGAATCTAAAGTTTGGGGCATAGTGCAGGAAATGTTCAGAGTGTGGGAAAATAGAGTGCTGGAAATGTTGAAGTGTTGAAGGTGTGGGAAGCAGAAAATAGGTACCAAGTACGCCTGTTCGGAATATGGAGAGGAGAAACAAGACAATAAATTCCACAATAAGAGAAGCAAAACTAATGGGACGTGATTAATTGGGAACATGAGAAAAAAGTGTTCAGAATGTGGTAAATGTGCATGATATTTAGGGCACTGGAGGTAATAAACAGAAAAAAGGGGTTAAAGAGGCTTTGAAGGGGGGACTCCACGCATTTCTTAAAATGTATAATGTGTATACAGTGCTCGGAACTAGTATATATTAAAGTGTACCACAAAAAGTTTAACCACCCTGGCGTTCTATTAAGATCGCCAGGGCGGCTGCGGGAGGGTTTTTTTTAAATAAAAAAAAAACTATTTCATGCAGCCAACTGAAAGTTGGCTGCATGAAAGCCCACTAGATGGCGCTCCGGAGGCGTTCTTCTGATCGCCTCCGGCGGCCAAAAGTAACACGGAAGGCCGCAATGAGCAGCCTTCCGTGTTTGGCTTCTCCTGTCGCCATGGCGACGAGCGGAGTGACGTCATGGACGTCAGCTGACGTCCTGACGTCAGCCGCCTCCGATCCAGCCCTTAGCGCTGGCTGGAACTATTTGTTCCGGCTGCGCAGGGCTCAGGCGGCTGGGGGGACCCTCTTTCGCCGCTGCTCGCGGCGGATCGCCGCAGAGCGGCGGCGATCGGGCAGCACACGCGGCTGGCAAAGTGCCGGCTGCGTGTGCTGCTCTTTATTTCATCCAAATCGGCCCAGCAGGGCCTGAGCGGCACCCTCTGGCGGTAATGGACGAGCTGAGCTCGTCCATACCGCTAAGGTGGATATTTCCCTTTGAATGTTTAAAATCGATTTTCTCAAAAACTACCAGGTCTTCTTGAAAAAAAAAAACCCTCCCATAGCACACCTTACAATTTTGGTGACGATAGCATGTAGGGGGGCTACTATGCTATTGACTGCTAAAGTCGGTGGTTTTGACTTCAATGTAAATTACGAAATGACGTGCATTTATGCAAAAGTATGAATAGATTGCGCAAAATCAATTGAACTCCAATAGTATAATTATATGTGGCCGTATTTGTGAAATTTTATGCAAAATTTTGTGCAATTGTAGATTATGATGGGTGTGAGAAAAAAAAGCCCCCCTAACCTTTCCTCACTGCTGCTTCCAAAGCTGGTGCCAATGGTGTAACTACAAATCATGGAGCCCAACCCCCCCCCCCCCCCCCCCAGCAAATCTTAAATGGGGCCCTCCAGTTTTCACACCCCTTCCCTTGCCTCTCCAGGGTGCCCTTCTCAGCCTGGGGGTGCATCTCACAAGGGTCATCCAACAAGTGTGGCCATCATGGTCTTCCCACCCATAACACGGGTAGCCACAAAACACCTGATCTGGAGGATGGGCCCCTTTATCAGAGGAAGTGAAGTGGTAGTTGGGGCCACCTTACAGCTATTGAGCCCCCCTGCAGTCGCAGGAGCTGCTCCCCTGCAGTTACGCCCCCTTGGCTGGTGCCTATCTTGCCTCTGTCTCAGCCCAGCCTTGAGGGGTACTCACCTCGGGAGGGGGAAGCCTCTGGATCCTAACGAGGCTTCCCCCGTCGTCCTGCGTGCCTCTGTTAACCTGCCCGGGTCCCACGAAGTGCGCCGATGTAAATATTTACCTCGCTGGAATCCAGCGCAGGCGCACTGGCGGCTTTTCGTTCGGGTAAGGTAGAAATAGCCGCACCTGATTGATCCGCTCTACTGTGCAGGCGCGAGTCCTTTTGCGCCTGCGCAGTAGAGCGGATACGATCGGGTTCGGCTATTTCCACCTTAACCCGAAGGAAGAGCCACTAGTGCGGGATGCTTCGGGGGAGCCAGCGCTGGATTGCCTGCAGCTAAAGGGATGGGGAACCCTCCCGAGGTGAGTACCCCGCAGGGGATGTTTTTTTTTTTTAGTACAGGTTTTCTTTAAAAAGAAAATGAGACTCTGGAATTCTAAAAAAAAAAAAAAAAAACAACCCCCCAAAAAACGTAATGTTCAGGAGTAGGAGGCTAGATACAATTGTTTATCTCATCAGTTTTTTTTCACCTCAGGTTTCCTTCAATATACATTTATTTTAAGACCATAAGCAATATTTCAATTCACATATTATTCATAGCTCCCAACTGTCCCTCTTTCGGAGGGACAGTCCCTTTTTGGGAGCCCTGTCCCTCTGTCCCTCTCTCCTCCTCATTTGTCCCTCTTTCCTCCTCATTTGTCCCTCTTTCAGGACTTTGTCCCTCTTTTTATGTAAATATATCTATTTCTCTACTAAAAAATGTGTTTGATTGACTCTAAACTTTATTCCCATCCTTTATATTGATATATTACTAATTTTAAAATGTTACTATGAAGGAAAATGAACCAGGATAGAAAGGACCAGTGTGGTTTGTATTATAAAAACATATTTTTCTTATGAAATATTTATGGCATGCGTGACTAGGGGTGTGATGGGGGTGTGATCAGGGGTGTGGCAGAGTCGTGGCTTAAGTGTCCCTCTTACTCATCTCAAAAAAACCGCCCATAATACAAAAGATTTCATGAGCCCGTTCACACTGCACGCGTTTCCAGCCGCGTTTTGGAAACGCGTGCAGGAGGCCGACACGCACGACATCAGACAGTGCATAGACTGCACTGTCTGATGTTCACACTGCATGCGTTCCGGACCTGTGCGGTCCGGGAACGCATGCTGCACGCAGATTTTGACAAAACGCGTGGCTGTCCCATTCACTTTTCAGTGATGGGATCAGCCACACAACGCACACAAACGCGGATGGCCATGCGTTCGTACGTGTTGCGTTCCGCACGCATGGCCATCCGCATTTGTGATCTGAACGGGCCCTAAGCTCGACAGTGACAACCAGTGCTTGATTATGCACACATACATGTAAGTAGTCACTGTGCCATGCACAGTGTTTTGCTGCCATCTTGTGGACAAAATATATTATTATGTCAAGTTTGATATACCGGTATGTATTTGTGGTCAAGAATTGGCAGAAGATGTTTAGTGCCCGGGCCGTACCAGAGCTGGATCATCCACAAGCCTAGGGCCGGGAGAGTGTCTAGGGGCCCGGCTACCCCCCCACCAAATCTTACTAAAAAAGCCAGGTGACCATCAGCGGTGAGCAAAAACTGCCATCTTGCCTAGGGCCCCATTTCATCTCAATCCTAAAATGTAATGAGTCTCTAGGCAAGGTAGTAGATTTGGGTGGTCCTTTTGGTCAGCTGAGGTGGAGAGAGGTCAGAGGAGGTGGCCTTTGACACCCACTAGGCCCCAGGCACCTGCCTAGTTTGCCCAGGTGATGATCCTGCTCTGGTACATATGGATAAGCGTTTGAACTTTTCAAGTTGATGGTCTCGCTCAGATATTGAAGCATATATTATGGTGTTGATATTGTTGGGGCAGCGCCTCATATTGGCATAGGGCACAGTGATGATCCATTGTTAGGAGAATTTACCATGTTGCCTAATGGAAAGGTCAGGAAACACCTGAAAGATGACGCTTGCAACATTTGTCAGACGCAATGCAGATCGACCACAGACAGCGGTGTGAACGTCATCACTGAGGTCCCTGTGCGCTCACTGGTAGCTCATTCTCTCAGTAATGGGGAAATGCTAGCGTTTACCGCAAATTGTGGACCCAGCCTTTACTTTATAGGCACGTAGCATTTAAAGAGACTCTAACAAAAAAAAAGTTCCCCAGTGGTGTACTCACCTCGGTAGGGGGAAGCCTCAGGGTCCTATCGAAGCTTCCCCCGTCCTCCTGTGTCCCGCGGCGGTCTCGCTGCAGCCCACGGAATGCATAGGCGACAATTTGTCAGGCTGCGCAATATTTACTTTTCCTGGCTCCAGCGGGGGGCGCTGTTACGGCTCTCCACTCGGAAATAGGCTGAAATAACCGATCTCTGTCGGGTCCGCTCTACTACGCAGGCGCAAGTCGCAGTAGAAAGGGCCCGACAGCGATCGGTTATTTCCGCCCATCTCCAAGCAGAGAGCCAATACTGCGCCTGGGCTAGAGCCGGGAAGGTAAATATTTACATGCCCGCTGTTCGGAGGGGCACAGCGAGACCGCCGTGAGACCGAGGAGGACGGGGGAAGCCTCGATAGGATCCAGAAGCTTCCCCCTCCCGAGGTGAGTACGCCCCAGGGGAACTTTTTTTTTGTTTCAGAGTTTCTTTAAAGCAAATCTGAAGTGAAAGTAAACTTGTGAGATAATGAATCGTATGAGTAGTACAGAGAGTAGCAAAGAAAATAGTCTCATATTGTTTTCCAGAACAGGAAACAAAAGTTAAAAAACCTCTCTGAGCTAAAAAAAAAAAAAAATTAAAAAAAATAGCTTCTCTGAGCTATTCGACCTACTGGGTGAAATACAGTCCTGTTTTCTGGCGCACAGCCAAGAAACAGTGAGAGATAGCCTGAGATAGTGATTTTTTGAAGAGGTACTTTAACCCAGCACTGAACTTCATCCCAATCAGTAGCCAATACCCCCTTACCTACAGTGGCATAGCTAAGGAGCTGGGGGCCCCGATCCAAGTTTTACAATGGGGCCCCCCAAGCACTCTATACATAACAATTGATACGGCGCAGCAAAACCTGCCAATGGCAACTACAGTGTCAGAGGTGCAAGAAGGGGATGGGAAACAGCTTGTTAATAATTACCACTATTCAAAGTATCTATAGAAGTGATTATTATGAGCACAGGACCGATAGAGAGGTAATATTGCAGTTGAGGGAGGGCCCTTTGGGGACCTCTGGCCCTGCGGTCACAACCTCTGCAACCCCTATTGCTACGCCCCTTCCTAACCACAATAAATATCATCTGGGGTGTCTGTGTGGCCGATATAGTGGTGAAACCCCTCCTACAGTGTGATGTCAGGCCATGACCCTAACAGTTTCCTGTCTCAACAACCCCATTGCATTGTGGGAAATAACGTCTGTTTCCAACTTCCACGCAAGTAGTCTCTCTCTCTCTCTCTCTCTCTCTCTCTCTCTCTCTATATATATATATATATATATACTGCCACAAACATGAATCAATTTTATTGGAATTACACATGAAAGACCAATACAAATTTCTCAATAACTTGATCCCTGACCTGTCTGGTGTGTTCATTGGAATTCACGGTGTTGTTGCTCCCAATATTCTCTTAGACAACCTCTGAGGCCCTCACAGAGCAGCTGTATTTGTACTGACATTAGATTACACACAGGTGCACTCTATTTAGTCATTAGCACTCATCAGGCAAAGTCTATAGGCAACTGACTGCACTCAGATCAAAGGGGGCCGAATAATTATGCACACACCACTTTGCAGTTATTTTTTATTTGTAAAAAATGTTTGGAATGATGTATGATTTTCGTTCCACTTCTCACATGTACACCACTTTGTGTTGGTCTTTCACGTGGAATTCCAATAAAATTGATTCATGTTTGTGGCAGTAATGTGACAAAATGTGGAAAACTTCAAGGGGGCCAAATACTTTTGCAACCCACTGTATATATTGTTTGTCGGCAAGGCGATGTTCGTGTTCCATTCTGTTGTGGCCTATTCCAAAGACTCCTGACAATCATCTGTTTTACATTGGGTGGCTGTGGATATGCCAGGAGGGGCATATTAGATGTATTCATGCTTGGCTTACAATAAACTCCCAGCTAGCTGGACTTGCACTCACTTTTACAGAGAGGAGGCTGGTTGGTCCACTGCGAGGGGTGTCCGGGGACGCAGATAATGGTCACT
The DNA here is from genome assembly GCF_040937935.1 of Hyperolius riggenbachi. NCBI lineage: Eukaryota > Metazoa > Chordata > Amphibia > Anura > Hyperoliidae > Hyperolius > Hyperolius riggenbachi. Next base: position 27,970,936 of record NC_090652.1, read on the forward strand.
TCACCAATCAGCTCGAAGCCTTCGTAGCAGAAGAATCGGAGTGCCTCCCCGGCCTGGTAGTGGTGCTTGTATAGCGTCTGGTACCCGTTCTCTGGCACGCCGGGGTTCAGGCAGGGCTCGTACTTCACTGAAAAATGGGCAGCAGTTTCAAACGCTCAATGAGAGGGTAATTACCCACCTTGTATGCAAATTTCATGCAAAACGCATGCAGCTTGGAATTGGACAAGTCAAAGACTCTTCCTCTCATCACAGTCAATCACAACTTATTTACTCCACTGCAAATACACTATGATAAATTAATATATGATTTTAAAAGATGCAGCAAGTTTAATAATCGATAAGGTGCAAATAACTACATATTGTATGAAAATGTAATGCAAATTGAATGCAAAAGAATAAACTGCAGTTTATCCCTTAACTAAATCTTGTTTAGCCACTTCAACCCACAGGCTATTTTACCCTTCCCGCCAAGAGCCATTTTCACCTGTCAGCGCTCCTCCCATTCAGTAGGCCCCTCCCATTCATTAGGCCATAACTTTATCACTGCATATCACACCTAAATTACCTATATCCCGTCTTTTTTCGACACAAATTAGACTTTTTGTGGGTGGTATTTGTTTTCGGTAATTACTTTTTTATGAACTGTAAAGGAAGAAAAAATAGGGAAATAAATAGAAAAAATACACTATTTCTCCAATTCCATCCCCGGCCTATAGTTTTAAAATAAACAATCTTACTGTAGATAAAAGCCACACATTTCATTTGCCTATTTGTCCTGGATATCACAACATTTAAATTATGTTCCTAGTACAATGTATGGCAACAAATACAATATTTGGAAATGAAGGTGTATTTTATCTGCTTTGTGCTTTTTGGTTTTCTCATTGTACTCTATCCATAATTACAAGCCCTTATTTGCAAAAATAACATTAATATATCCCCATGACATGCATATTAAAAAAGCTGAGTCCCAAAGGTAACTATTTCAGAAGTTTTTTTTTTTAATGGTATCACTTCGGGTTTTTTTTTTGGTTTTTTTTCAACGAGTGTTTTATTCTGGTAACTACAGGGGGCAGGGTGGGTAACAAGGGGTTAATAACTATAGGGAATAGGAATTTTTAAATGTATTTTTATTTTATTTTTTGGGTATGTGATGGCGGTATACACCATCCTGTTTTACCATGAGATTTTTGATCACTTTTTTACACTAAAATGAACAATGCTCTTGATTGGAGCCATGTTTATTCATACACAGGGCCTTTGATTGGCTCATAGACACATATTCCCGTTCACCAATCTCTCACATGTAAGTCCCACTATGAAACAGCATGGAAGCTCGCGCACTCGCGAATGCGTTGCTGATTAACAGGACATACTTGTGTGTCCATATTGCGTTACTGCAGCTCAAAGTGGACGTTTATATGCATCCAGTTTAAGCTAACTAGTTAATAAGTGTATATATAATACCATGTAGCAGCTTAATAATCATGATGTTAAGATGTTTTCTTTTTTAAAAGATTAAAAGTCCAGTCTTGAATAATCTTATGACCTGAAGCTGCTAAGCTGAGGCAGTCAGCAGCATGCTCTGTGCGTGGGACTGATGCTGCTTGGATTACATCGTCCTGCTCCAGACTGCGAAGGGGCAGGGCACAGACTACACTCTGAGAACATTACAGCCTATAGCAGTTAGAGTCTGTGGGGCAGGAAGTGGAAGTGGCCGGTGTCCCTTATTGTTTTTACATCAGCTAATCAAGAAGCTTCTACCCATGGCAGACAGCTTGGTTCCTCCCTTCCTCATCCTCACAGCCAGACACCTGGATGCTGCCAGACTCCCTCCCTTCCCCCTTCCTTCCCATCAGCATCGAGACTGCCAATCTGCATGATATTCAGATCAATTTACGAAGAGTTATTTGAAATTCAAACAGCTTTTGCCCTTTTCCCTACTACAGCAAGTGCTCGGAATCAGACGGTCATGTTTTCTCCTACTGGCGCATAGATATAAAACAAAATACAGCTGTTTTAAAGTGTAACGGTCGGGCTTAAAATAAAAAATCAATTCTTTATTTTTATCTGGTAAACAAGTAATAGGGATGCTAATCAGGCAATCCAAAAGTTAAATTCACTATTACTTTTCTTGTTGATAAATGATCATTCCCCAGTTTACCTGATTCTTATTTGGTACACACAAAATATTGTACACAAAAAGGAAGTTGCAGGGCATGCTGGGTTGTCCTTTTTTGCTTCTCTACTTTCCCCTCAGACTTAAGTAATGCAGCCTGATTGGCTGAAGCCTCTTTCCCTCCTGTTTTCCCCTCCCACACCTCTGTTACTTTCTGATTGGCCAATATTTCTCATGCTGAGACAATGCACTTTCTATAGTGGAGAGAGGGCAAAACAGGCAGAGGAGAGTAGGGGAGGAAATGACATCAGGATTGGCTTCAAAATAGCCACAGTTAAAATGGGAAATGTTAAGAAGGATTTTCTCTTTTTTTACTGTAGAAAAATCACTTAAATCAAAATGTGAACAGCAAGTATTTATCTACTTATATGTGTTTTTTTTCTGAGATAGTATGGCTGACAGCTCCTCTTTAAGGTAAGAGGTAGGCCACTGAAGGTTTGTATAGGGGAATGACATTCTGGCATACCATTCAATCAAATTGGTTCTCCCAAATTTGTAATGCCCATATAATAATTCTATCTGTTGTTCACCCTATATTATTAGGGATGGCCCTGCTTAGGAGAACTCATGGAGAAGCATGTGATCAGTTTGATCAGCTGATAGATTTGTAAGGTCCTGATTTGCTGTGATGACCTCCTGGTTTTACACACGATCAGGAACAGCAAATAAGAGTCTTACAAATCTATCAGCTGATAAAACTGGTCACATGCTTCTCCATGAGTTCTCCCAAGCATTGCCATCCCTAAATATCATCAGTGTGAAAAACAATAGTCCCCACCCTCTCCTCTAACCCCGCCCCTCACAGTACAGGTAGAGCTGGCAGCAGAGGTTAGCATGTTTATGTCATCTCCGGGACAGCAACTTGTGATCAGTGCAGCTGTCACAATCAGTTCTGCATATGACATTCCCATACCTCCCAACATTTTATATGTTGAATCCGGGACACTTAGGCCACACCCCGGCCACACCCCCCACCCCTAGCCACGCCCACCTTTTTTTTCTTTTCTTTTTTTAAATTAATATTTTTAATTAACTACTCCCGAAAGGGAGGCGCATGAGGGTGCAAGTGGGTGGGTGGGGAGGAGGAGGGTGTGGGTGGCCAGAGAGGGGGGAAAAAAAACCCTGATCGAGGCACCAGCTTGGGGATGCGTATGCGTCATGGATGCCCGCCGCTATTAAACTTCTCCCTCCCTCCTAATGTGCCCCCCAGTGTCCCCTCCCCCCCCCCGCAGAGTAAACAAATGTGCAGCGGGGCAGGCTGTAACTTTTACCGTTGCCTCTCCGCTGCGTACTGGGATCCCATCTGCTTTTCTCGCGGCTTCCTGTCACAGGAAGCCGAGAGAAAAGCAGATGAGATCCCAGTACGCAGCGGAGAGGCAATGGTAAGAGTTACAGCCTGCTCCGCTGCACATTTGTTTACTCTGCGGCGGGGGGGAAATGGGACACTGGGGGCACATTAGGAGGGAGGGAGGGAGAAGCTTAATAGCGGCGGGCATCCATGCCGCGTATGTATCCCGGGCTGGTGCCTCGATCGGGGTTTTTCCCCCCTCTCTCCCCAGCGGCCGGGACAAAGGGGGGGCAGAGCGGGATGGCCCCCCAAAATCGGGACCGTCCCGCCGAAAATGGGGCGGTTGGGTGCTCTGCATTCCATATGGCAAATCTATAGAGGGAGGGGAACGACTTTAAAGTGGATCCGAGATAAACTTTTACTCATTGCAGAATTGTGTTCCTTTCATATAGTTTATAGGGCATTCCTCAAGCCCAATACTTTTTTTGTTTTGTTTTAATACTCCAATTCCCTATAAACTAAACAAGCATTACCCACAGCTCCTTTTGTGCCTTGGCATTGTAGCAAGGGTTTATGGGAGCTCAGTCTGGGCAGGAGGAGGAGGTTACTAGCCAATGATTTCAGAGGGGAGCAGGGAGCAGGAGAGGGGACTGAATTTACACACAGGCAAGTTGATAGCATCTCCAGCCCTCAGCCTGTGACAAACAGAACATGGCCGCTCTCATTGTATCACAGGAATAAATAATCATAAACTTTTGAAGCTGTTTGCAGCTAGATTTGCTTTGTAAACTATCTAAACATTAGATAAGATATATAGACATGTTACTTGTTATAGTTAGTTTTTCATCTCGGATCCGCTTTAAAGCAAACCTATGAGATTGATGGAGGAAAAGTTAGATAATTAACTCAAAATTAGATACTGGATTCTCCAGAGGAATTCCATACCCTCCTGCAGACCACCCCTTCCTACCGGCACCCTCCGAAAGCTCGTGGTCCGTGCTTCAGTACGTGAACAAGCACAACCGCACTGCGCAAATGCAGGGCGGCTAACTCCTACGCAGTAGCGTGGATCCTCCATAAAATTCGAGCCAGATTAGCTCCATTCTACAATGCAGTGGGAAGCCCTTGTTTATGAAGTTTAGGGAGAATCCAAGCACAGGAACGGCGAAGTCAAGATTCTGGATTATGCAGAGGTAAGTATCTAAATTTCAAAATTGGGCCATGTGTTTCCCTCCAGGTACACTTAAACCCATTAGCAGCTTCAATAGAGTTACCGGTATCTCGTTTAATATAAATGCATTTGACCTCAGTCGCGGCAGAACGCATATCGTGCTGTAAAGTCTTGGAATGCTTTGATGTCACTCTGCTAGCAGAGGATATAGAAACTGAAAGCAGAAGTCCTCTGTTATTGTCTCACACTGCCCCCTAGTGACAAGTGGACATAAATACACATTACACTGTAATGGGCACTAATTAGAAGCAGGGAAACGTAACAAATAAGAACTAAAACAATGTGCTAAAATAAATTGGCCTGGAGCACTTGCAAGCCTCAAAATAAATTGGTTGCTAAAGGGTTAGCTGTAATTCTGATTTTAAAAATGTTCCATGCAATTACAAGGCAGAGCAGAGTCGAGGTCACTGAATGGCCCCCAGGTTATTAACCCGGTGGAGGATGCGGGTCATAGTGCCATATACAGTATAATGCAGAGCACATGACCTGGAAGCGTTCCTTTGTGCTTGTCCTCTGAAGGGCAGAGAAAGGCAGAGGAGCAGCTGGGGCAGATGTAAGATATTCTATTAATAAAGCATTCTGCTGATGGCTTATTGAATCGTGTGTATTCTGGAGGTCACTAATGACAAAGGAGCAGCAGCTGCATCACTTCAGGTAAAAGCTTCTTGTCCCATTTCCAGGCCAGCCATCTCCTCCCACAATCCACTGCACCGCATCCCACAATGCCACTCTGCCCCCTGCTTCACCCCTAGTGCTTGTTATCTCTGTTCTACTTGAACATGTAGCCATATGGCTGAACGTTATACTACCATGCATGAGCCACGCCGTAACTTAGGTATTGAAGCACGTTATATAGGGCACTACCGGCGCGGCGTATCGCAACGTGGGGAGTGTGAACTGCCCCATAGATTAACACTAGGCTGAGGTGTGCTGCAGTAAATTTGATGACCCCCACTTCCTCCTCCTGAGTGAGGATAATTAACATGTGAAGAGAGTTTTCTGCCTATTGATCGTACGATAGTGTAAAGTGCGATCCATGTGTAGAGAAGATCACACACTCCACACACACACCTACACACACCACACACCACACACACTGTACACACACCTACACACACCACACACCACACACTACACACACTGTACACACACCTACACACACCACACACCACACACTACACACACAGTATACACACACACAGTACACACACTGTACACACACACACTGTGCACACATACACACAAACACTGTATACACACACACCACACACACACACTTTCTCTCACACACCACACACACACACCCACTTCGCACACACCACACACACACACACCACATACACCACACACAGAGATACACCACACATACACACACCACACACAGAGATACACCACACACACACACATACACACCACACACACACACACACCACATACACACCACACACACACACACCACACACGTACCACACCACACACCCATACCACACCACACACACACACCACACGCATACCACACACCACACACACACACCAAACACACACACCACACACACTGTACACACACCTACACACACCACACACCACACACTACACACACTGTACACACACCTACACACACTACACACACAGTATACACACACACAGTACACACACTGTACACACACACACTGTGCACACATACACACAAACACTGTATACACACACACCACACACACACACTTTCTCTCACACACCACACACACACACCCACTTCGCACACACCACACACACACACACCACATACACCACACACAGAGATACACCACACATACACACACCACACACAGAGATACACCACACACACACACATACACACCACACACACACCACATACACACCACACACACACACACCACACACGTACCACACCACACACCCATACCACACCACACACACACACCACACGCATACCACACACCACACACACACACCAAACACACACACCACACACACACCACATATACACACCAAACACACACAAACACACTACACACACGCACACACACACACACACACCAAACACACACCACACACATACCACACACCACACACACACACCAAACACACACACCACACACACACCACATATACACACCAAACACACACAAACCACACTACACACACACACACACACACCACACACCAAACACATACCACACCACACACACACCAAACACACGCACCACACACACACACACACACCAGACACACCAAACACACACACTATAGATACACACACCAAACACACACACCACACACACACATACACACACACCACATATACACACCAGACACACCAAACACACACCACATACACACACCAAACACCCACACACATACACACACACTACACACACACCAGATGCTAAACACATACAGAGGACAGCTGAATAATACAGTCACATTTGTGTGTGTGTGTGGGGGTGGGTTACTCACGGACACACTTGGGGATCCTGTCACTCCATTTGGGAGTTCCTGTGTCGCGGTTGTAACAGGTGAGCATCTCGCTGCCTTCCAGCGTGTACCCCTCATTGCAGGAATAGTGGACATGAGAGCCAATCGGAAAGCGTGGATCAAACGCCCTGCGCACGCCATTGGCGATCTCTCCGGGGTCCGCACAGTTTAGTACTAGAAATGGACAGGGGGGTTGATCAGTACACGAATACCATGTGCGATATTATTATTGATTTATAAGGCGTCAACATATTCCGTGGTGCTGTACAAAGCAAGAACCATACATGGGGTACATAATAATACAGGCAATAATATACACCAATATACAAAATGCAGGATTGGTACAAAATACAGAATTGATAATTACAGTGAGAAAAGTAACATGATGAATAAAATGTGTAATAAATTCCAAGACACAAAAGGGTGAGAGAGCTCTGCCCTTGCAAGCTTACAATCTAATGGAATAGGGAAGGAACAAGAGGAGGGGTAGTATACAATATGCATACCCAGAGGCTGTGTGATTTAGGTTATCTAGTAGGAGTACAACTTGGCCTTAGGTCAAAGGGGGAATGGCCTGAGCCAGTGCATATGCTTGTCAGAAAAAGCGAGTTTTGAGAGAGGGTTTAAAGATATTAAAGGTTGGGGAGTGACGGATGTGATGTGGCAGGGGATTCCAGAGGAGGGGTGAAGCACGTGAGAAATCTTGTATACATGAATGCGAGGAGGTGTTTCTAGAGGATGACAGAAGAAGGTCATGTGCAGATCTGAGATTGCAGTTGGGTTGGTATCTGGAAACTAGTGAGGAGATGTACAAGGGAGAGAGATTGTGGAGAGCTTTGTAAGTTAGGGATCCTCAGGTTAATTGGTAGCCAGTGAAGAGCTTGACAGAGAGGAGCCGCAGAGGAAGAGCTTCTCCTCACTGTCAAGAATTAGAGCTGGAATTAATATAATGTTGTTGACCACCTCCAGGCAGTTAAAGGACCACTATAGCTAAAAATTGTAAATACACGTGTACACATACATATATGAAGAACATTTCTCCCAAAATAAAATGTACCATTAATTATCTTTTTCTATGCTGCTGTGACTTACAGTATGCAGTATAAATCTGACAGGTTTTGAACTAGTCCATCTCCTCATGGGGATTGTCAGTATTATTCTTTACAAAAGTCTCCCTGGAAAACACCGGTATAAAGATGTCAGCCAGATTCGCTACTCATTTGCACACTATTCAAGCAGTTCGGCTAAGCAATTATCATTCATCAAGTGCTTTTGAAAATAAAGAAATCCTGAGAATCCCCCATGAGGAAATGGGCTAGCGAAAAACCTGTCAGATTTACCAGATTTTTACAACCTACTGTAAGTGACAGTGATGAAGGAAAAAAATTTTTATAGTGCAATTCTCTATGTAACAAATGTACATTTTATGCATATGTATATGGACTTTAAAGTGTAACTGTAGGGGAAAAAAGTTCCCCATTTATATAGTTACCTCAGTAGAGGTAAGAATAAAAATGTGGCAGTAGAGGTAATTATATAAACGGGGCAGTAGAGGTAAGTATATAAATGGAGCAGTAGAGGTAAGTATATAAACGGGGCAGTAGAGGTAAGTCTACATCTCTACTGGAGAGTTTGCCTGTAGCTACACAGAGGGCAGACAGGTGGTGCTCACTCACTTTTCTCGCAGGTGGGCGGCAGGTTGCTCCAGGACAGATCCCATTGGCAGGTCAGGATGTCAGAGCCGATGATGTCATAGCCAGGCTCGCACTGATAGGTCACCACTGTACCGCGGATGAGGTCGGGGTGGGAGGACGTCTTCCAGCCAGACTGGATATCTGGCAGGGCGGAGCAGGTGTCATTCCTGGGCACCTCTAGAGGAAGAATAAGTATTACTATTATCATTTCTTACTAATGAAGCAACTAGCCAATCAGAATATAAATACTGACGTGAGTAAAGCAAGGCTCCAACGCTAACACTTACCATATTGCCAACCAAGTAATGCTCATCGTCTCACCCAAAATCCAAACACAGACATGAAATCCCCAGTATGGACACAGATTTTTATATAAGCCTTTACTACAACATTATAGTTTGAAAAAATACAAAAAGAAAAATTAAGTTGCACCAACTTGTCTCCTTCTCAGAGACCTACAACTACAATTCATGCCCCCCCTCCCCCGCCCCCCAGTGAAACTTTGATGGCTCTGCCCAATTTTAACACCCCTTCCCTTGCCTCCCTCGGGTGCCCTTCACAGCCTCGGGGCCCATCTCACAAGGGTCAAAAATTAATTATGGCCATCATGATCTTAACACCAATAACAAGTGTAGCCACAAAAACACCTGATCTGAAGGATGGGCCCCTGTTTCAGAGGAAGGGAAGGTTGGAACCCCTCACTGCTCTGGGTCCCCTGCTAATGCAGATGCTGTTCCCCTTTACTTCCGCCTTTCACTAACGTTCCCCGCTTTTTCTCCAGAGGAAGGTTACCATCCCTTGGCCGTGGGGAGGAGTTTTAAAGCCTATCTGGCGAGTATTGCATCCTTCAGCTCATTGGATCATCTCTTTATAAACCCTTAAGGGCACAGCAAAGGGCAAACGGTAAGAACTATAGCCGGTTGATTGGCCAAAATGATTCAACAAAGTTATTGCATCACATTAAGAGAGTCTGCAAGATCCAAAGGAGGTGCATGCCCACTCAACGAGAAGGGTGGCAGCATCCTGGTCTTTTTTTTCAAAACTGTCAGTTGAAACGGTTTGTAAAGCAGCCAGTTGGTCGGCTGCTCATGCTTTCATATTTTATTATCATACTAGTGACCTAAGCCCGTTTAAAAACGGGCTCTAGGTCTGTCACCGACGCGCGCACCCGCCCGGTTGGCCCGTCCCCTGGTCCGTCCTGCGTCCTGTCCCAACGGCTGTCAGTGCAGGACATGCGCATTAGCGCAAAAGCACTGACACAGGGACAGGACGCAGGGACACTTGCCTTTTATTAGGTAGAATTCATTCTGCATCTCTTTGATTTCTGAAAAGCTGTTATTTCAACTATGGAATTTACTGTACATTTTTAATGTCCAAGTAGGATGCCACAATGTCTGTCCAGGAAAATGGAAAATGTTATACTTACCAACAGTAATTTTCTTTTCCTGGAACTTACAATGGCGGCATACAAATCTCTCCTTCTGTGTGCGTTCGAGGCTGGGGAGGGTGTTTCTTTCCATTTATTAAGTGCAGAGCCAGAATCCAGTAGTATGCCACCATTGTTTGTTTCAGAAAAGGAAAATTACTAAAGGTAAGTATACAATGTTCCAGTTTCTCTCCTTAATTGTATCACTAATTACATAGTTAGGAGTCAATCTGATCATTTGCCCTGCAGCAGTTAATGATATCAGTTAGCTTCAGTAAAGCTGGCCATACACTAGGCCGATTCTCCGCCGATCGGCAGCAGATTCGATCACTGGGATCAAATCTGCTGTCACATCGTTCAATATCGATCTATTTCGTCCCGAAATGGATCGATCCCGTCGATCGCTCCGTGCGGAAAATTACAGTCAATCGCCCACGGGTAGGGAGCACGACGCTAGCGGCGTTCGAGTGCCAGACGACCGACGCAATACAGCTGCAATACATTACCTGCTCTGCCGGCGTGACTCCCCAGGTCTCCGCTGTCTTCTCCGTTCTGGTCTGGTCTCTGAGTCCGGCATGCTTCACTGCGTCCTGTCCCGGCAGGAAGTTTAAACAGTAGAGGGCGCTCTACTGTTTAAACTTCCCCCAGACAGGAAGAAGTGAAGCATGCTAGACCCGGGGACCAGACCAGAGCGGCGAAGAAGACAGCGGAGACCTGGGGAGTCACGCCGACGGAGCAGGTAATGTATGAAGGGGGGGGCGGGGGGAGCGGCGGCAGCACCACCACCACCACAGATTGTGAACGGTTTCAGGCTGAAATCGATTCACAATCTAATTTGCACTAAAGGCAGCCATACGATCCCTCTCTGATCAGAATTGATCAGAGCGAGATCTATCTGTTGGTTGAATCTGGTGGCAAATCGACCAGTGTATGGCTACCTTAGGATGTCAATATGCATTCAAAAGACATCAGAGCAGTCTTATAGTGTTTCATTTCATTTTTTACTGTGTTTAATGCATTTAAGCAAAAACATTAATTTGATTTGAAGCCCACTTTACGTCAACTGTGCATGAAGGGGAGAGGCAAGATGACAGGTCACCTTAAAAAAAAAAAAACAAGACCAAAGGATGCTGATCAAATCAAAGTTCATAAAAATGTAGTTAAAAATGTTGTTATAAGATGAGGTTGCTAAAAAAAAAAGCAACCAACCAGACGAGCAGGTGGAGACCTTTAAGCCCATCTCCATTTAGGTGGAACTGTGTCTTGCTGTGGTTGCTCTCTTACAAAAAGGTGATGGCCCCAGTTAAACCATATAAAGCTGGGGCACTGTGCTCTCCAGGGAAGGGGATTGAAAACAATGGGGGAGGGGAAGAGGCACCCAAGAAATGGATAAAACTAAGTTAAAGCAATTAGAACTAGAGGTAGCTTGCCTCAATAGATGACACTATTAATAGAACAAAAACTGTTTATTTAGACAGTGACTGGAAGCATTTTCCACAGGCCCACTTTTGCTCAGAGCTCGGTTTTGCTCTTGCACTGGCACAATTATTGGCCCGATGAAATGGGCAAGTGCCCGTGAAACGCATTGCCATCCACTGCCAAAATAATCACTTTTTGCTCCATTAATTGTGTCATCTATTGAGGTAAGGCACCGCTTATATTCTAGTGTAGCAGGTGTTATATAATTATATCTTCAACATTAACACTATTTCTCCTCATGCCCAATGATGCTAGTACAAGGTGGGTGTGGCCTTATAGGGTGATGGGCGTGGCGTGGGGGCGTTACCTTTGAAGTGAATGATGAATCCTTGGCTCAGGCTGAACACTGGGTCGTTGGGGTCAGACTGGAATTGGATGGTCACATCATTGGCAGAAGAGAAGAGGTTGAATCGCTGGTGGACGCCCATGTACTGCCCCAGGACCCGCGCTGTGAGGTCATCCCCATCGTATACTGTCAAGGCATCGCTCCGCCTGATGTTCAGACTGTGATGGACAGATAATGGATTGGCTACATGTAAGTCTCTGTCATCTAAAGGAATACTCCTAGCATTCTCACATTGCTACTGCTTACCCATTCCCTCAGTACTCACCTACCTCTGGTTTCCCATACCCCCAGAACTCACCTCCCCCTGCTTTCCCATACCCCCAGTACTCACCTCCCCCTGCTTTCCCATATCCCCAGTACTCACCTCCCCCTGCTTACCCATATCCCCAGTACTCACCTCCCCCTGCTTACCCATACCCCCAGTACTCACCTCCCCCTGCTTTCCCATACCCCCAGTACTCACCTCCCCCTGTTTTCCCATATCCCCAGTACTCACCTCCCCCTGCTTTCCCATACCCCCAGTACTCACCTCCCCCTGCTTTACCATATCCCCAGTACTCACCTCCCCCTGCTTTCCCATATCCCCAGTACTCACCTCCCCCTGCTTTCCCATACCCCCAGTACTCACCTCCCCCTGCTTTCCCATATCCCCAGTACTCACCTCCCCCTGCTTTCCCATACCCCCAGTACTCACCTCCCCCTGCTTTCCCATACCCCCAGTACTCACCTCCCCCTGCTTTCCCATACCCCCAGTACTCACCTCCCCCTGCTTTCTCATACCCCCAGTACTCACACCCTGATTTTTCCATACCCCCAGTACTCATGCCCTAATTTCTCACGCCCCAGTACTAACCTCCCCTGCTTTCCCATACCCACAGTATTGCCACTGCTTTCCTATACCCCGGTATTCACACTCCCCCTGATTTCCCATACCACCAGTACACACTCTCCCACTGATTCTCCATACCTGCAGTACTCATACCCCTCCTGATTTCCCATACTCCCAATACTCACACTGCTACTGCTTTCCCATACCCCCTGTACTCACCCCCCACTGCTTTCCCATACCCCCAGTACTCACACTCCTGATTTCCAATACCCCCAGTACTCACCTCCCCCTGCTTTCCCATACCCCCAGTACTCATCTCCCCCTGCTTTCCCATACCCCCAGTACTCACACCCTGATTTCCCATACCCCCAGTACTTACCTCCCTCTGATTTCCCACGCCCCCAGTATTAACCTCCCCTGCTTTCCCATACCCCCAGTACTGCCACTGCTTTCCTATACTCCCATATTCACACTCCCCCTGATTTCCCATACCACCAGTACACACTCTCCCCCTGATTTCCCATACCTGCAGTACTCATACCCCCCTGATTTCCCATACCCCCAGTACTCACACTGCCCCTGCTTTCCCATTCCACCAGTACACACTCTCCCACTGATTTCCCATACCTGCAGTACTCATATCCCTCCTGATTACTCATACTCCCAGTACTCACACTGCCCCTGCTTTCCCATACCCCCGCTATTCACACTCACCCTGATTTCACATACCACCAGTATGTACTCACTGCCTGATCTCCCATACACGCAGTACACACTCTCCCCCTGATTTCCCATACCCCAGTACACACACTCCCCCTGATTTCCCATACAAGCAGTACTCACACTGCCCTGCTTTCCCATATCCCCATTACTTACTTCCCTCTGATTTCCCATACCTCCAGTACTCATCCTGCCCCTGATTTCCCATACCCCCAGTATTAAGCTCCCTATCATTTCCCAACACCCGCTGGCAGAAGTTGGGAGGGGGCAGACATAATTCCTCCTTCTCCATGTACCCCCCTCTTATGTCCCCTAGCAGAGCTGGCGCAGCGGTGCTCTTTTGTAAAGTTCTCACCTGTCCATGCGACGTGTCCATGCTTCTCAGAAGCCATCTCCTCTCTACTTCCTGTTTCCCTATGTGTCGTGCAGGGAAACAGGAAGTAGAGAGGAGCTGGCTGCCAAGAAGCATGAACGTGTTGCATGGACAGGTGAGAGATTTACAAAAACTAGCTACTCTGCCAGCTCTGCTAGGGGACACAGGAGGGGGGCCCATGGAGAGGGAGGGAGGAATGATGTTGGCCCCCTCCTTCTGCCAGCAGGTGTTGGGAAATCATAGGGGGCAGCAGCAAGAAAAAAAATTGGCATCAGGCAGCAAATTGTGTAGGACCGGCCTGGGTATCAGCATTAGAGAAAACAAATATGTTATACATCCTGATGTCCTCACATCTCTATCTCCAGCAGCACCCGCCGGTCCTCCTGAACGTGAATCCCCCAAACACAGTCCTGGCCCTTGGCGTAATTCTGCGGCCAATCAGGGGAAAGGATCACCCCTGCTGGCTCTGAGATCTCTCCTCCGCACAGTGCTGTAACAAGCAGGAAAATACATTGTTAAAAGACAGATTTAAAGGGTACCTGAACTTGTTTACATTTATAGTAATCTGTCTGCCCTTCCAAAATGGATGAAAAATTTGAGTCGTACATCTTACTTTATATAACCGGATACAGTCATCTGGCCACTGTGGCCTCCTACCCACTGCACAACACAGGGACCTAGCATTTTCTATAACATTAAATGCAGAGGATCAGTTCACCGCCAGGGACCTAGCATTTTCTATAACATTAAATGCAGAGGATCAGTTCACCGCCAGGGACCTAGCATTTTCTATAACATTAAATGCAGAGGATCAGTTCACAACCAGGGACCTAGCATTTTCCATAACATTAAATGCAGAGCATCAGTTCACAGCCAGGGACCCAGCATTTTCTATAACATCAAATGCAGAGGATCAGTTCACAACCAGGGACCCAGCATTTTCTATAACATTAAATGTAGAGGATCAGTTCACAACCAGGGACCCAGAATTGTCTATAACATTAAATGCAGAGGATCAGTTCACAACCAGGGACCCAGCATTTTCTATAACATTAAATGCAGAGAAACAGTTCACAGCCAGAGACCCAGCATTTTATATCACATTAAATCCAGAGGATCAGTTCACAACCAGGGACCCAGCATTTTCTATTGCATTAAAGGGAACCTTAGGTGATATGGAGGCTGCCATATGTATTTCCATTTAAACAATGCAAGTTGTCTGAATATCCCCTTGGTCCTGTGTTTTTAATAAATTCAGCCCAGAAAAAGCATGCAGATCAGGTGCTCTGACTCAAATCTGACTGGATTAGCTGCATGCTTGTTCCAGGGCTGTGACTCAGACAGTACTGCAGCCTTAAGATCAGCACTACACCAAGCACTGTATTGTCTAAAAGGAAAATAAATATGGAAATCTCCTTATAGCCTCGGGCTGACTCTAAACACAGAGGATGAGTTCATAACCAGGGACCCAGCATTTTCTACACCACTAAGGCTAGGATAACAGTGTAACTGCAGGAATGCAGTGGCACTGCATGTTGTCTGCACTTTGCACTGCATTAAGTAAAGAATACAGTCAATGATAAGTGTGCCTCACTGTTATTGTATGCGTTTTGTGGTAACCTACTGCAGGCACCATAATACAATGCTGCACGCTGTTATGCCGCAACGCACCATGGGGAACATAGCCTAACGGCAGAGGATCAGTTCGCAACCAGGGACCCAGCATTTTATATAACATTAACCAATTCCCTACCCCAGTAATTTTCCCCGTTCAGCTCAATTCTGATTACTTTAGCAATAACTCTATCAATAATTATCACAACTAAATGATCTATATAGTGTTACTGTTTTTTTTTTTTCAGGACAAATTAGGCTTTTTGTGGCTGATATTAGTTTTTTAGTGTAACCTTATTTTCCATGCATTTTAAAAGGAAAATAAGAAAAAAAGTGAAAAAATACACAATTTATCCACTTTCACACATTTTATTTGTCTATCCCTCCTGTTTATTTAAACAGTTCATTTGTTTTGATAATGTATTATATGTAACAATTAAGTAATGTATACAATCTGCTACTGTCTGCTCCTGGACTGTGTATTTTACACTTGTTTACTAATTATCTCTGCCATTAAATTCCCATGAAGGAGGAGTTAGGTTTGCTGAAATTCCTTTTTGAACTCTGTAGTGATGTTATCAGGTCAGAGATAAATAAACAGTGTTATCTAAGATTTTGTAGGGAAGAGAGTGCAGAGACTTATTTTCACGTCATAGGAACAGGAAGTGGTAAATGCAGGGAATCAGTTCACAACCAAGGACCCAGTATTTTCTAGATCAAGCTTAGTAATGGAAGCTGTCATAATATCTCAGTATAGGTCGCCGCACTGGTCTAAACATGGCTCATCATCATCCTCTGTCTCTGGTCCTTGGAACAAGTTGTACAGTAAACACACTTCAGCCTCTTCACACTCCGCTATCTTAAAAGCTTGCCATTACTTCAGCCATCAGCTGAGTGGCTCTGAAGAAGGGGAAAGTAGGGCTAGGATTTAACTCCAGCAGACGCGCGTCTAAGTGGCTTACTGACTGTTCTAAGCTGGTGAAAAAAACCTCTGCCCGATCTCACTCCTCCACAGACAGGAAACAGTTATTTCAGAGTCCTACATTAGTCGCCATGGCAACTGGAGATTGTTGAGAAGCTCAAGAGCAACAAATATATATATATATATCTCGGAGCCCCTCTTGTCCCCCTACAGCTGTGTGCGTAGTGCAATAGCAGAGACGTGTTTATAAGGTAGCTGTCACTTGGCCAAGGTCGCCTATTCGGTCCGCTAGGTTCAGCTCATCATAAAGGTACCCATTAAAGAGGCCCTGTAGTGACATACAGTAGAATGCAGTAAATTATACAGGATACCCACTTATACGTCAGATATTCCAGTTTCAGTATCAGAAACATTTCCTATAGCTCTATATTGCTGTATATTGTAGCCCCACCCTCACACTGAGGCTTAATTTAGGCTATTTATTATGCCAAATTCTCCCCACCAGAGAATTCTGGGAGACCAACTATATTTCTACTTTAGAACTCTCATTAAACAAACATTCTGCAGAGATCACCTGCCCTGCCCATACCAAAGATGTCACCATGTGGTAAATGTCAGACTGTAAATCAGGGAGAGGAAATATTTTACAATGGGCAACCACTGACTAAATAGTTTATAAAAGAATATTGTAAAAAAAAATAAAAAAAGCAATTTTATTTATTATGTTATTTTGTCTACAGTTCCTCTTTAAAGGGGAACTAAAGTAAGAGGTATACGGAGGCTGCCATATTTATTTCCTTTTAATCAATACCAGTTGCCTGGCAGCCCTGCTGGTCCTCTGCCTCTAATATTATTAGCCATAGCCCCTGAACAAGCATGCGTTTCAGACTTTAAGCAGTGTATACATACACGTCTATTTCTCAGGTCACATGTCACCTTGGCATTCCTTTAAAGGGGAACTGAAGTAAGAGGTATACGGAGGCTGCCATATTTATTTCCTTTTAATCAATACCAGTTGCCTGGCAGCCCTGCTGGTCTATTTCTCTGCAGTAGTATCTGAATAACACCAGAAACAAGCATGCAGCTAGTCTTGTAAGTTCTGACTTTAATATACAAATACTGTAACTTTTCTGTGTTCCTTTTTTTCTTTGTATGCCTGAAGAAGTTAACATGTATGTAAGCAAGTGTCAATTTCTCTCCAGTCGGGACCTAGTCAGGCTATAACCCTCCCTAATCAGGAATTACAGTCATAAAGCTTTTTCCTGTCAGAGAAAAACTTCAGAGAGCAGGATAGAGATTAAACAAGTCAATAGTTCATAGAAAACCTGAGATGGTTACTAGCCTGTATTTATACTTACTTGGGGATTCCTTCAGCCTCATGTGGTCTGTGGGCTCCCTCACCATCCTCCTGGGCCTCTGCATTCTCCCATTATCTTGTCCGCTAATCTGGCAGGTTGCGCTCTTTTTGCGCATGCATGGCACAGCTGTGTGTGAACCCCCCGACTGCCCGCGACTGGCCAGATTACCGGCGGTGATAATGATAGAATGGATCGGCCCGAGAGGACAGCGAGGAGGCCACAGGTAAGTATAAATACACCACTATTCATCATCTCAGGTACTCTTTACAGGCTTGTTAAAATGCAAACGTGGCCTTTTTCCCTTGTGAGAAGTACTGGGTGGAAAGAAGGAGATGGAAATATTGGGGCACTGGACTTAGAGGGTTCCCTCTACTGAGGTAAGTATCACATTTGGGGGGGTGGAGGAAAATACAGGTTCACTTTAATGAAAAGACAGATTCTGACATAAAAAAACAGATACCTAGGAAGAGGGAAGCCTCTTGTTCCTTCAGAGGCTTCCTGCGTCGTCCTCCTTCAAACCACCGCTGCTGCCAGGGTCCCTCTTGAAGTTCGCTTGTACGTCATGAGCATGACCATACTGAGGGCCAGATTTGCACTCTTTACCGCCCTAGGCCACTGTCACCAGCCGCCCTCCTTCAGTATAGGTAGCGAGATGACCCCTCCCCCCTTCCCTCTAGTATAGGTAGCCAGATGTCCCCTCCTCCCCCAGTATGGGTAGCCAGATGACTCCTCCCCCCTTGCCTCTAGTATATGTAGCCAGATGACTCCTCCCCTTTCCCTCCAGTATAGGTAGCCAGATGACTCCCTTAATCCCTCCTTTTCCCACACTCCCACCTTTTAGTATAGGTAGCCAGCACACCTCCACACCGCAGCAGCCATCAGTGTCACTCATTTCTCAGCTTGTCTCCAGTGCAGAAGCTTCCTCTTCCTTTCCGTCTCTAATGCTGCCCAAGACCATTGCCGCCGGCCACAATGCAAACGTGTACAGAGAGCAAGGTGGCTGCTGCACAGGTGGCTAGCAGCAGAGTACTGCGGTCAGGTGCTCGCCTGATCTCCCTGCATTGCCTTATTTGCAAGCTTGCAAATACTGCACCAGTTTAGCCTGCTTCTTTGACGCCCCTGCTCCTGTGGTGCCCTAGGCCATGGCCTAGGCCGGCCTTGGCCTAAATCCGGCCCTGACCATACTGCACCTGTGCAAGTATGACCGCGCCTGCGCTGTAGAACGGAGCCACTCACGGGAAAGTGGCTCTGGCTTACAGCACGACAGCACTCGTACATGGCAGGAAGAACAGCCATGATAATATATCAGACAAGCTCTTATCGGATGTATTGCAGGGTCGGAAACGGAGCATCCCGAGGCTTCCCTATTTGTGGGTACGTATGTGTTTTTTAGACCACAATCCACCGGTACACTTTAAACACTTCCATAGCAGAAGTCTAAGGCCCAGAGACTTCATGATAAAATGTAACCCACTCACTCTGCCGACGCTATGACAGCAGAGCTCCGTTAGCCAGTCAGGAGCTGATATCATTGGCCCCTGATTCTGTAATCACCGTGAGCCAATCGCAGTGATCACAGGGTCACAGCCAATGAAATCGTCTCCTGACCGTCTTACGGAGCTGCAGTGATGGGAGGGCTGCGCGATCGGCGGACGGTATCAGCAGAAGCATGAAAGACGGAAATCTACGCCCTGACAGGGATAACAGGTCCGAAACACAGTGTAATTATTAATTACCAAGATCTGAATGGAGTTAAATAAACACAAAATATTGGATATCCTTCCAGTCATATTAACCGCCATAAACAGTATGTTGCATAATTGGTCCCGGGATTGGACGTTGGCCAGGGGGCGTACTTTACCTTTGCAGACTGGTTCACTTTCATTCCAGTGAGGGTCAGCTGGGTCTATACACTCGATGACAGGGGGTCCCTGTTCCAGCATGTACCCTGCATTACAGGAGAAGGACACCAATGTCCCCACTGAGAAGAGGGGGTCGGTGGAGCTGAAGTTGCCGTGAGCCAGGAAAGGTTCATAGCAGCGAGTCTCAGAGAAGACTAGAGGGGAGAGACGGAAAATAACATCAGTAAGAAATATGCTGAGCTACACAGGGGTGACTGAAGGAGTGAGAGAGAAAGTAACATCAGTAAGATATATGCTCAGCTACACTACAACACAGGGGTGACACTGACCGGAGGAGAGAGAGAGAAAATAATATCAGTAAGAGACATGCTCAGCTACACTACAACACAGGGGTGACTGGAGGAGTGAGAGAGAAAGTAACATCAGTAAGATATATGCTCAGCTACACTACAACACAGGGGTGACACTGACCGGAGGAGAGAGAGAGAAAATAATATCAGTAAGAGACATGCTCAGCTACACTACAACACAGGGGTGACTGGAGGAGTGAGAGAGAAAGTAACATCAGTAAGATATATGCTCAGCTACACTACAACACGGGTGACACTGACCGGAGGAGAGAGAGAGAAAATAACATCAGTAAAAGACATGCTCAGCTACACTACAACAGAGGGGTGACACTGACCAGAGGAAAAAGAGAAAATAACATCAGTAAGAGACATGCTCAGCTACACTACAACACAGGGGTGACTGGAGGAGAGAGAAAAATAACATCAGTAAGAGACATGCTCAGCTACACTACAACACAGGGATGACTGGAGGAGAGAGAAAAAATAATATCAGTAAGATACATGCTAAGCTACACCACAACACAAAGGTGAATGGGGGAGAGAGAGAATAACATCAGCAATAGACATGCTCAGCTACACTACAACACAAGGGTGACTGGAGGAGAGAGAGAATTATTATTATTGATTTATAAAACGCTACAACACAAGGGTGACTGGAGGATAGAGAGAAAAAATAATATCAGTAAGATACATGCTGAGCTACACTACAACACATGGGTGACTGGAGGAGAGAGAGTGAGAAGAATAATATCAGTAAGATACATGCTCAGCTACACTATAACACAGGGGTGTAACTAGAGTCATTCTGCAATTTCCTGTCCTAGAATAACTTCCTTCACTATACAGAGCACACTTGCTGTGATTATTATTATTAATGATTTATGTTATACATACCTCCCAACTTTTTGAAATAAGAAAGGTCACTTAAGCCATGCCCCTGCCGCACCCCTAACCACGCCCCCACCACACCCCTAGTCATTGCACTGGTCCTTTCTATCCTGGTTCATTTTGCTTTGTGCTAATATTTTAAAATAAGAAATATATCAATTTAAAGGATGGGAATAAAGTTTCAAGTTAATTAACTCATTTTTCAGTAAAAACAAACAAAAAAACCCATATATTTCCATAGATCTGTACATCAGTCCTGAAAGAGGGACAAATGAGGAAGAAGGAAGGACTGTCCCTTCAAAAGAGGAACAGTTGGGAGCTATGGTGTTATATATTAAATATAATAAGCTTTCTAATAGTTTTTACTGCCAAACATACCATATTGAGAAAACAAACAAACTGGAAAATGTTTTTTTTCTCAATTCTAAGATCCACGAAGGTCCATGCTTATACAAACTAGACTAAACTCGGACAAGGCGACCACTAATGATAACCTATGCTGAGAATCTTGTGTGTGTAAGGCAGTCCCAGCATGTTGGATCATTTCACCCAAATGCTGCCTGACTGCAATGTTTTAGTCTGCCCTCCACCCCCTTCCTTGTGTGCTGCACATCGGCCGCCCACCATAGTGACAGAACACATGGTGTGTGTGTGTGTAACACCACCACCCTCCCATACACGGGGTGTTCTAAACACTCCTGGCTGCGTAAGCATAACAGGTGGTGCGTGTGTGGCGAGCCCAGAGGCGTAGCTATGGGGGGCAAGGGGATAAGTATGTCCCTCGGCGCAGCACTTAGATGGCGCTCAGCATGGCCACGTGCGTGAGAGGTGGCTTGCTGGCTGCCCAAAGTGCCCCTTCTTTCCTCCTTCCCTCTGAAGAGAAATGCAGAAGCGTTAACAGCAGCAGTTAAAAGCAGGACACATCTGGCTATCTGAAGAGGGGCACACCTGGCTATGTAATAGGGGGCACACCTGGCTATGTAATAGGGGGCACACCTGGCTATGTAATAGGGGGAACACATGACTATGTAATAGGGGGAACACCTGGCTATGTAATAGGGGGACAGCTGGCTATGTAATAGGGGGCACACCTGACTATGTAATAGGGGGCACACCTGGCTATGTAATAGGGGGCACACCTGGCTATGTAATAGGGGGAACACCTGGCTATGTAATAGGGAGAACACATGACTATGTAATAGGGGGAACACCTGGCTATGTAATAGGGGGACACCTGGCTATGTAATAGGGGGCACACCTGACTATGTAATAGGGGGCACACCTGGCTATGTAATAGGGGGCACACCTGGCTATGTAATAGGGGGCACACCTGGCTATGTAATAGGGGG
This sequence comes from Hyperolius riggenbachi, assembly GCF_040937935.1. Taxonomy (NCBI): domain Eukaryota; kingdom Metazoa; phylum Chordata; class Amphibia; order Anura; family Hyperoliidae; genus Hyperolius; species Hyperolius riggenbachi. The sequence continues at coordinate 27,993,340 of NC_090652.1, forward strand.
AACACATGACTATGTAATAGGGGGAACACCTGGCTATGTAATAGGGGGACAGCTGGCTATGTAATAGGGAGCACACCTGACTATGTAATAGGGGGCACACCTGGCTATGTAATAGGGGGCACACCTGGCTATGTAATAGGGGGAACACATGACTATGTAATAGGGGGCACACCTGGCTATGTAATAGGGGGCACACCTGGCTATGTAATAGGGGGAACACATGACTATGTAATAGGGGGAACACCTGGCTATGTAATAGGGGGACAGCTGGCTATGTAATAGGGGGCACACCTGACTATGTAATAGGGGGCACACCTGGCTATGTAATAGGGGGCACACCTGACTATGTAATAGGGGGCACACCTGGCTATGTAATAGGGGCACACCTGACTATGTAATAGGGGGAACACATGACTATGTAATAGGGGGAACACCTGGCTATGTAATAGGGGGACACCTGGCTATGTAATAGGGGGCACACCTGACTATGTAATAGGGGGCACACCTGGCTATGTAATAGGGGGCACACCTGGCTATGTAATAGGGGGCACACCTGGCTATGTAATAGGGGGCACACCTGGCTATGTAATAGGGGGCACACCTGGCTATGTAATAGGGGACGCAGTTGCACATCAGACTAAACAGCATTTGTACATTTGATTCCACCCATGACCACAACCACATTCTGATGCATGGCCACGCCCACTTTGTCCAGAGGTGGGCGCAAAAACTGTTTTTGTCCCTGAGTGCTGAAAACCCTGGCTATGCCTCTGCGGAGAATCTTCATTTCAAGAGCATGGAGATGACAGTGAGGGACCACATGCACCTTATGGGGCTGGAGGAAGCCCCCAGTTGAGTATAAATAAAGCCATAACCGCCATCTCAGGTTTACTGAGATGTCCGCAGCCTATCTGAATCGGGGGCTACTGCGCACTCGCTGTCCCAGGCATACGCCTCCTCGATGGTGTAATGTGCATGCGCAGTTTGCACAGACTTGTAACCACACATATGCAGAACACTCCTGGCCTCAGGAGTGCGATCCAAGAGGCGTGTGTCCCGAAACAGCGCATGTGCAGTAGCCCCTGGGTTGCGGACTTTAATTTGGCTGCAGCATGGATCAGACTCAGAGGACACACAGAGAGCTGAGAGACTACAGAGGAGCCCCAGGAAGGCCCAAGGAAGAAAAATCCTCTTATTTCTGTGAGGCTTTAGGAACATCTGTACCTTCATAGCGGAGGCTGAGCAGCAGAGGTACAGCGGGGTTCTCTGACACCAGCTCAATATACAGAGACTGGGCGTCGCTCAGCAGGCCTCGTTCCGGGGCGTCGTCTATATCTGAATCATAGATGAGGGGCGAGAGGGTGGAGCTCCCAGAGTGCACCACCAACCTGCAGGAGACAGAGACACAGGAGAGGGAGATACAGAGAGGAAAGCAAAAACTGGAGGGCACACCAAGCAAATCTCCTCTCCACAGAATAAAGGAAAAGTTTTTTTTGAAAAAAAAAAAACCTTGCAAAATTGTGCTCGTTAAAGTGTACCTGTCACAAAAATGGGCCTGTTGCGCATCTGTCCGGTGATATACTGTGTACCTGACATGTACCCGTCCCGTGAGATAAAAAATGTATATTCCTACCAACAAGGTGTAACAGATGAATCCTAGTATAGTGCACTGGTTATATCATATCAGTGTTTAATTAATTATGTCAAATGTGACAAGAAGGAATAACCATTTCTCAGCCCACAGGGATATTATATTAAAGGGACTCTGTAACAAAAATGTCATTGTGTTTTCTACCATCCTACAGGTTCCTAAACCTATTATAATGTTCTCTGGTTTACTGCAGCACTTTCTACTATCACCATCTCTGTAATAAATCAGCTTATCTTTCCCCTGTCGGACTTGTCGCCCTGTGTCTGGAAGGCTGCCAACTCTTCAGTGTGATCTGCTATGCATGCCCCCTCTATGCACACTCCCCTGTGTGTGTGTGTGTTATTTACATTAGCCAGCTTTTCTCTGCTCTCTTATCTTTTACAAGCTGGATAAATCCTCTGTTCACATACTGATGAGTCACATACTGCAGAATTACAGACAACCAAGCAGAGCTGTCTACAAGAAGAAACAATCAGCTTGTAACTCTTCAGTGAGCTGCAGGGGGAAAGAAACAAACAAATGATCTCTTGAGATTCAAAAGAAAGGCTGTATACAGCCTGCTTGTGTATGGATGTATTTGCTATGTGTGGACATACTGTACATCAACCTACTTCCTGTTTTGGTGGCCATTTTTTTTGTTTACAAACAAACTTTTAAAAACTATTCTTAACCACTTTTAATGCGGCGAGGAGCGGCGAAATTGTGACAGAGGGGAATAGGAGATGTCCCCTAACGCACTGGTATGTTTACTTTTGTGTGATTTTAACAATACAGATTCTCTTTAATATTATTTTGATGTTTCATATCTACATGTAGGAGAATAATATGAGAGGAGAACAGTTACAATGCAAATTAAAATGAAAGAAATATTTAGAAAGTTTATTTCAATGCTGAAATTTACTGGGGGCTAATACACTATTTTTACTTTCTTAAATGAGTGACATAAAAAATATTTTAGGTTATTTCCTGTTCTGAGGATACATGGCATTGCCTCTGGGTGCTACACAGTGGCGTAGCTAAGGAGCTGTGGGCCCCGGTGCAAGTTTTACATGCCCCCCCCCCCCCCCAAGTACTCTATACATAGCAATTGATACAGTGCACCACAATCTGCCAATGGCAACTGCAGTGTCAGAGGTGCAAGAAGGGGATGGGGAACAGTTTGTTAATGATTACTACTATTTAAAGGAATACTGTAGGGGAGTCCGGGGGAAAATGCGTTAAACTTACCCGGGGCTTCTAATGGTCCCCCGCAGACATCCTGTGCCCACGCAGCCACTCACCGATGCTCCAGCCCCGCCTCCGGTTCACTTCTGTAATTTCAGACTTTAAAGTCTGAAAACCACTGCGCCTGCACGGCCGCGCCTTCCCTCCCGCTGACGTCACCAAAAGTGTATTTCGCAGGCCCAGTATGGTCTGTGTCTGCGCAGTACGCTCCTGGTGACATCAGGGGAAGTGAGGACACGGCAACGCAGGCGCAGTGGTTTTCTGACTTTAAAGTCTGAAATTACAGAAGTGAACCGGAGGCGGGGCTGGAGCATCGGTGAGTGAACCGGAGGAGGGGCATCTATAGAAGTGATTATTACCAACACAGGGCCAATAGAGAGCTAATATTGTGCATCGGGGCCCTTGGGTCAGAGTCCTCTCTCAAAGAGGACTCTGACTCAAGGGCCCGATGCGGTCGCTACTTCTGCAACCCCTATTGCTATGCCACTGGCGCTACAGTAGAAATATTGTGTTAGAGCGCGGGGTTGTTGTTTTTGAGGTTGTGTCCTGGTATAGGTGTGTACAATGCTTGTCTATGTACCAGCCAGGTGAAAGCAGGATAACGAATTGTGGCTCCAAATGCTGGAAAATCTATGCAGGGTGTGTAGACATCCGTTGTTTACTATCATAGGCTTCATGTATACTATAATAACCCCCCACCACCCCAAAAAAAACTTTACACAAAAAAGACGCAAAAATGGATACACAATAGCATAGTATGCTAGTATGTACAATTTTAGTTTAAATAAATGTTCTATTGAAATATATATCAAAATATTGTTCCTGAACTGGGGCAGTAGAGCTACCAAACAATTTCATTAGTTACTTTTGTGGCTGGTTTAAAAGTAACTATTAAGTAATTTAACTATTTAAAGAGGAACTGTCGCGAAAATCTTAAAATGTAAAACACATACAAATAAGAAGTACATTTCTCCCTGAGTAAAATGAGCCATAAATTACTTTTCTCCTATGTTGCTGTTACTTACAATAAGAAGTAGAAATCTGCCATTACCAACAGATTTTGGACTAGCCCATCTTCTCATAGGGGGGTTCTCAGGGTTTTCTTTATTTTTAAAAGCACTTCGTGAATGGCAGTTGCTCCGTCCAACTGCCAAAATAGTGTGCAGCGAGCAGGGAAGCTGGACAGCATCTTTGAATACATTTTTTTCAGGGAATGTCTTTAAAAGAATAAAATTCATACTGAGAATCCCCTATGGAGAGATGGACTAGCTCAAAACCTGTCGGTAATTTCAGATTTCTACTACCTACTGTAAGTGGCAGCAACATAGGAGAAAAGTAATTTATGTCTCATTTTACTCTGGAAGAAATGTACTTCTTATTTGTATGTGTTTTAAATTTTAAGATTTTCGCAACAGTTCCTCTTTAAAGCCAATGTATCTTGGGGGAAAAAACAGATCCTTTCCTATGAAGAGGAAAGGCTCAGTTCACTTTTACTTTAAAGAGGCTATAAAGTCTAAAATAAACATTGCATGTATTGTGATCCTCTAAAAAGTTATCATGACTTTACTGGAGTTTTTTGTCTTACTCATCCTCCAAGCCTCTTGTGTGCTGACTTTCAGTGCAAAGCCCCGCCCCCTTACAGCATCGCGTTCTCTATATTTGATAGAGTGTGCTACAGAAGCGCCACAGCACGCCTCTGCAAGGGGGCGGGGCTAAGTGCTGGAAGTCGGCGCTCACAGGGCTGACTCCAGTAAAGTCATAATAACTTTTTAGGAGATCACAATACATGCAATGTTTATTTTTGACTTTATAATCTCTTTTTAAGATCGCTGTACTGAAATCTACCTGTGTATTGTCAAAATCTGATACAGTGAGCCTGTGGGCGGATAAGAGGAGTTGTCCGGAAGTGACGTACCTGTCGTTATCTTCATCCAATGAGACTCTCTCGAAATGCAGGTGGAGCCGCTGTCCCTCTGATGCTTCGATCAGCCAATGGCAGCTCAGGTTGTTACCATGGTTTCCGGTGACATCAGGGGCCACAATGCGACCAACGGTAGCATTACGTATCACTCCACCGCATGCTGCTACAAGACAGATTACAGGGCAGGTTGTTGTACATTATTACTGAGTATGGCTGCACATTGGGTGCTGTATGTTATACCAAGACTAGTCAGCCTAATATACGAGTTACTTTATACAGCAAAACTAATCCTAACCTTTGTAGACTCAGGCCGGATTCACACTGCAGATTGGCGGTGTGGTGCGTCCGTCTGGCATCTGGCGAAGCAGGAAGTGACGCTAACTTCCTGTTATGCAATTGATATTGTTAAAATGTGCTTCCGCGCATACGCAACGCTGAAAACTGCAGCAGGTTTTTAACAACACATGCGTTACTATAGACTTACATAACTTCCAGTCCGGCGCAGATCAACACAGGTCGCCGCAGGACCCGCGCGGCAACGTAAGTTTGGAAGGGCATTAGATAGGGCCCTACCGGCACAGCGTACCACAATGTGGGGAGTGTGAACTCTCCCACAGACTTTCATTAGGCTGCGGTGTAAATTTGCCGCACCGCCTCAGTGTGAAAAGGTCCTCAGGCTTTGAGCCATTCCCCTTCTAGAAACAAACTCCTCTGTCTCTCTTTCCTATCTCTATTGCTGAAGAGGGGAGAAAATTGGTGCGGCACCAGGAAATGTGGGCACCCCATAGACCAGGGGTCTGCAACCTTTAAGAATCAAAGAGCCACTTGGACCCGTTTCCGAAAAGAGAATAAAAACTGGGAGCCGCAAAGCCATTATAAAACAGATATGACCCTAATATGCACATATTGTTAGCAGATATGTCCCCAATATGCACAAATCGTTAGCAGATATGTCCCCAATACGCACAAATCGTTAGCAGATATGTCCCCAATACGCACAAATCGTTAGCAGATATGTCCCCAATATGCACAAATCGTTAGCAGATATGTCCCCAATATGCACAAATCGTTAGCGGATATGTCCCCAATATGCACAAATCGTTAGCAGATATGTCCCCAATATGCACAAATCGTTAGCAGATATGTCCCCAATATGCACAAATCGTTAGATATGTCCCCAATATGCACAAATCGTTAGCAGATATGACCCCAATATGCACAAATCGTTAGCAGATATGACCCCAATATGCAGATATGACCCCAATATGCACAAATCATTAGCAGATATGACCCCAAAATGCAGATATGACCCGAATATGCACAAATCGTTAGCAGATATGACCCCAATATGCAGATATGACCCCAATATGCACAAATCGTTAACAGATATGACCCCAATATGCACAAATCGTTAGCAGATATGACCCCAATATGCACAAATCGTTAGCAGATATGACCCCAATATGCACAAATCGTTAGCAGATATGACCCCAATATGCAGATATGACCCCAATATGCACAAATCGTTAGCAGATATGTCCCCAATATGCACAAATCGTTAGCAGATATGACCCCAATATGCACAAATCGTTAGCAGATATGTCCCCAATATGCACAAATCGTTAGCAGATATGTCCCCAATATGCACAAATCGTTAGCAGATATGTCCCCAATAGGCACAAATCATTAGCAGATATGACCCCAATATGCACAAATCGTTAGCAGATATGACCCCAATATGCACAAATCGTTAGCAGATATGACCCCAATTTGCAGATATGACCCCAATATGCACAAATCGTTAGCAGATATGACCCCAATATGCACAAATCGTTAGCAGATATGGACCCCAATATGCACAAATCCTTCAGCAGATCTGAAAAGAAAAACCCATTTACTCACCTAGTCAGAAGTACTCCTGTCACGATCTCCTCCTGTCCCGACCTCCGGTCCCGACCTCCTTGTGGCGCGCAACTCCCTCGGCTCCTCTTCCTTCCTTCCCGACGTCACGTCCTGCCTGCACTACACTGCAGGGCTACGGGAAAATGGCCGCCCGAAGCCCTGCACTGGTCCGGCGGCCTCTCTGATAGGCTGCCGGCCAGCTGGCAGCACACGTCACACGCGCACATGTAACAAGCGCGCCGCAGCCACTGACACTCACTACCGGTGTGGTGTCAGAATGGGCAGCCCTGCAGCACCGGAGCCGCGACTGAGCCGCGGTCTAGGAGCCGCGGCAAAGGTGAAAAAGAGCCGCTTGCGGCTCCGGAGCCGCGGGTTGCCGACCCCTGCCATAGACTAATGGACTATTTGGGCACCCCATAGATGCTAATGCAAAATAATAGCTATTGAGCGTCAAAGAAGAAATGTGGCCACCCGATAAATTGCTGGAGCTGAGCCCATCCAACCAAACTTTTATTTTCCAAGAATAAGTTTTTTGAAACATTTAGTTTTGAAATTCGTTTTGACAAATATAATTTTGTAAATTAACATTTTGAAATGTATTATCTTAGAAACAAATGTATTGTTTTTTGTAGTAACATTACTTGCAGCAGAGAAAGGGGGCTTTAGAGTTAGGCATCAGGAAGGGAGGGTTTAGGATTAGGTACCACCAGGGGGGAGGGGGAAGGGTTAGGGTTAGGCACCATCTAGAGATGAGCGTAATGACTTAATTACGATTTCGCGAAATTTCGCGTTATTAGTGTAAGTACGATTATGGCCGTAAGTACATAATCGTAATGAAGAAGGATTTCGCGAAATTCCGCGTAAGCGTAATTTTCGCGTAGCTTTCGCATTACAGTGGGTATCGCGAAATTACGTTTGCCTTGCATGCAGCCGTTTGTAAGCGTAGTTACATAACGTAATTTCGCGATAGTTCATATTACTCTCATTGATCACAGTGTAATTATTGCGAAAAAGCTTGCTCTATGTGTAGAAACATTCTTGTCAATACACCCTTGAACTGCGCATGCTTAGTTTTTACACGCGAAAAAGCGTTCATATGCGAAAATTTGTTAACGTTCGTCTGACTACCGCTGAGTCGCTTCTGATTGGCTAATGCGAACAAAAACAACAGGAAGTTGAGCAATCTCATAGGGGAAGAGGCTGCCTGCACGTGCTACAGCACCAGCGAGGACAGGAGACTGACAGAAGTGCCGAGAAGTGACTGAGAGATGCCTCCCAGAATCCCTCCAGGCATGAAAGAAACGAAATTACTTTCATTTTCAAAATTAAAATGTATTTCTTTTTATAGCTAACAAGTAATTACGAAATTCGCGAAATTACGAAGAAATGCGAAATTACGTTATGGCTTAACCTGAAATTACGGTATAGTGGGGGCAGCACGGTGGCGTAGTGGTTAGCTCTCTCGCCTTGCAGCGCTGGGTCCCCGGTTCGAATCCCAGCCAGGGCACTATCTGCAAAGAGTTTGTATGTTCTCTCCGTGTCTGCGTGGGTTTCCTCCGGGCACTCCGGTTTCCTCCCACTTTCCAAAAACATACGGATAAGTTAATTGGCTCCCCCTAAAAAAATTGGCCCTAGACTACAGTACTTACACTACATTATAGACATGGCAATGGTAGGGATTAGATTGTGAGCTCCTTTGAGGGACAGTTAGCAACAAGACAAAAATATATATATATATATATATATATACTGTACAGCGCTGCGTAATATGTCGGCGCTATATAAATAATAATAATAATAATAATAATAGTTGTACGTGAAATTACGTTATGAACGAAACGCGAAATTACGCGTTGAAAATTACGCTTACGGTATTATCAATTACTATTTTAATGGCAATTACGCTACCATAATTTTGCGCCGTAATAGCAAATTTCGCATGCGTAATTATAGTAACGCGAAATTTCGAAAATTTCGGCTCAACCCTAGCACCATCAGGGGCGTCTGAGGGTGGTAAGGCACCACTAGGACTAGCGGTGTCTTATGGTTAGGCACCACGGGGGGGATGTCTTAGGGTTAGGCATCACCGGGGGGAGGTCTTAAGGTTAGGCACCACCAAATTTCTATTCTATTCTCAACAGCCACACCTCCTACACTCTCCAAATTTTGAGTGAACTACCTCGGAACTACCTAAAGATGTCAAAAGAAAAATATGTTGTTTTATCATTCAAACCACACTGGTCCTTTCTATCCTGGTTCGTTTTCCTTCATATTAACATTTTAAAGTTAGTGATATATTAATTTAAAGGATGGGAATTAAGTTTGCAGTCAATCACACTTTTTAGTAGAGAAATACATATATTTACATAGAAAGAGTGACAAATAAAGAGGACAGAGTGACACTGCTCCTAAAGAGGGACTGTCCCTCCATAAGAGGGACAGTTGGGAGCTATGCAGATCTTCTCTATTCCTTCAACACTTGGGGAGTGTAGGAGGCGTGGCTTGAAGTTTCTACTGAGCATGCGTATTACTGTGCGGAAGGCAGCTCTATAGGGTAGCACGACCGGACGCTGCACTTGAACATTGAATATTATAACAGTGTGACCTGGTTATACCAACAGCCCGATGCCGCGCCCACAAGGTGCCGTACCTGAACACACTGGCGGTTTACCACTCCACTGTGGACGGGTGATGTTCAGGCACACCAGAATGTCCAGGCCCTTCAGAGTGAAGCCGGGGGCGCAGTGGAAGTTGGCCATGCCTCCGGGGTGGAGATCCGTCACCGTGACCTCTCCGTTCTCCGGTCGGGGAGGGAAGACGCAGCTCAAGACGTAAGCTGGAGACAAAGGTGGAAACACACGGCCATTACTTAAAGGCAAAGGAAAGTACGGTGTTTACAACAGAAGTAGTGACTCCTAAAGGACAACTGAAGTGAGAGGTAAATGGAGGCTGCCATATTTATTTCCTTTTAAGCAATACCAGTTGCCTGGCTGTCCTGCTGATCCTCTGCCTCCAATACTTTTATCCCTAGACCCTGAAAAAGCATGCAGCAGATCAGGTGTTTTTGACATTACTGTCAGATCTGACTGGATTAGCTGCATGCCTGTTTCTGGTGCGATTCAGACACTACTGCAGCCAAAGAGACCAGCAGGGCTGACAGGCAACTGGTATTGTATAACAGGAAATAAATATGTTTAGTTGTCCTTTGCTTCAGTTGTCCTTTAACCACTTGATGACCCACCCTTTACACCCCCCCTCCTTAAGGACCAGCGCTGTTTTTAGTGATCTGTGCTAGGTGGGCTCTGCAGCCCCCAGCACAGATCAGGGTGCAGGCAGAGCGACCAGATCGCCCCCTTTTCCCCCTCCCTATGAGGATGATGTGCAGGGGGGTCTGATCGCTCCTGCCTGCCTGAGGTTTGCAGGGGGGGGGGGCACCTCAAAGCCCCCCTCCGCAGCGAAATTCCCCCCCTCCCTCTCCTACCTGCCGCTCCCCCCCCCCCCCCCCCCCCCCGGTGATCCGGGCTGCACAGGACGCTATCCGTCCTGTGCAGCCAGTGACAGGACGTCCCCTGTCACATGGCGGCCATCCCCGGCCGCTGATTGGCCGGGGATCGCCGATCTGCCTTACGGCGCTGCCGTTTACATTTAGTCTCCTACGTTTACATTTAGTCTGCGAGCCGCAATCAGCGGCTCGCAGGCTATTCACGGAGACCTGCTCCGTGATCTGACAGGAAACGGCCGCTCGTGCAAGCGGACTTTTCGGATTAATTAGGGAGGAACCTGGCGACGCACATCTGCGTCGCTGGTCCTCCAGCTACCACTTTGCCGCCGCATGGTATGAGTGTGCGGTCGGCAAGTGGTTAAAGAGAAACTCCGACCAAGAATTGAACTTTATCCCAATCAGTAGCTGATAGCCCCTTTTACATGAGAAATCTATTCCTTTTCACAAACAGACCATCAGGGGGCGCTGTATGACTGATATTGTCGTGAAACCCCTCCCACAAGAAACTCTGAGGACCGTGGTACTCCTGGCAGTTTCCTGTCTGTGAACCTTGTTACATTGTGGGAAATAGATGTTTACAGCTGTTTCCAACTGCCAAAAAAGCATGCAGCAGCTACATCGCCTGTCAACAGTAAAAATGTCACCATGTAATAAATGTCAGGATGTAAATGAGGGATTTAAAAGATTTTACAATGGGCAAACACTGACTAAATAATTAATACATAATTATTGTAAAAATAAATCACTTTTTTTATTACATTATTTTCATTGGAGTTCCTCTTTAAGTAAGGTGATATGATTTATAAGTTTTGTGGATCAGCCCCTAAGTGCTGAAACTCACATGCAAAACCACACAAAATATCAAAAATGCAATGCGTGTTTCTGTACGTATAATTCTGTATGTGTTAACTACAGTGATATTGCCATAAAGAAACGCACACCTAATTCAGAATTACGCTGACCACATGTCATATGATGTGAATAGCGCCAGTGGATGAATTTTCAATAAAAAACGATCTGTTAGAGGTTTAACAACGTAGTTACCTTAAACTGCAGTACAGTAAAACAACCACAAGATGTCACTGTCTGTAAAACTTGATGATGATCTTAATGGGATTGTCATTTCCTGTATCCACTCTGTATTCTCTCTGTTTTGAGGAAGCTGCATTTCCTGTGGTGTGTGTGATATATCTCTGCATGTTTTTCTTCAGTAAAGAGTTTTAACTTGTTATACTGGGTGCCTATCTGTGTGTACAGAACACTCTGCTCTGACACGATCAGGATATTGCATTGGAAAAAGGCCCATAGTAATGTACCAAGGGATTCAAAAAGCGCATTTTGTATTTGAAGCCTTAGTATGGTGACATTTGCCCTCTCCTTGGCTGTAGACACTGAGCCAGGCCTGGAGGACTCACCTTGGTAGCGCAGCTTGAAGGCACCTGGACTGGTGGTACGGTAGGTCTGAAACCGCACAACAATATGATTGGTTGGACTGCGGATCACCTGACCCTCTGCCATCAGGGTCTCATTGGCCAGCAGGAATCGGCGATCATCCTCCACACCCTCCACACTCAGGACCTCCTCCTTAGACAGGTTCAGCTTCTCCACCTGAAAGGATATATTATGCTAAACTACGATGTATGTACTGAGCTGCATACACCTGACAAATGAGGGAAAAATAACGTGACATGGCTATGTACTCTGTAAAGTGCTGCAGAGGATGTCAGTGCTATATAAATACATAATAATAATATGCTAGGACATTAGACTATGACTATGGTAGAATATTAGATTGTGAGCTCCTCTGAGGAAAGTCAGTGACATGACTATGTATTCTGTAAAGTGCTGCAGAGGATGTCAGTGCTATATAAATACATAATAATAATATGGTAGGATATTAGACTATGACTATGGTATAATTAGATTGTGAGCTCCTCTGTGGACAGTCAGTGACATGACTCTGTACTCTGTAATGTGCTGCAGAAGATGCCACTGCTATATAAATACATAATAATAATATGATAGGACATTAGACTAGGACCAGGGCCGGATTTATACTTTTTACCGCCCAAGGCCACTGTCGCCAGCCGCCCCCCTTCAGTATAGATAACGAGATGACCCCTCCCCCCTGCGCTCCAGTATAGGTAGCCAGATGACCCCTCCCCCCTTTCCCTCCAGTATAGGTAGCCAGATGACTCCCTTAATCCCTCCTTTTCCCACCCCCCCTTTCAGTATAGGTAGCCAGTTTGCCTTTACACTGGAGCACCCATCAGTGTCACTCATTTCTCCACTTGTCTCCAGTGCAGAAACGTTCTCTTCCTTTCCATCTTTAACCACCCTGGCGTTCTGATTAAATCGCCAGGGTGGCTGCGGGAGGGTTTTTTTTAAATAAAAAAAAAACTATTTCATGCAGCCAACTGAAAGTTGGCTGCATGAAAGCCCACTAGAGGGCGCTCCGGAGGCGATCTTCCGATCGCCTCCGGCGCCCAGAATAAACAAGGAAGGCCGCAATGAGCGGCCTTCCTTGTTTTGCTTATATCGTCGCCATAGCGACGAGCGGAGTGACGTCATCGACGTCAGCCGACGTCCTGACGTCAGCCGCCTCCGATCCAGCCCTTAGCGCTGGCCGGAACTTTTTGTTCCGGCTACGCTGGGCTCAGGCGGCTAGGGGGGCCCTCTTTCGCCGCAGCTCGCGGCGAATCGCCGCAGAGCGGCGGCGATCAGGCAGCACACGCGGCTGGCAAAGTGCCGGCTGCGTGTGCTGCTTTTTATTTCGTTAAAATCGGCCCAGCAGGGCCTGAGCGGCAGCCGCTGGCGGTGTTGGACGAGCTGAGCTCGTCCAGACCGCTCAGCTGGTTAATGCTGCCCAAGTCCATAGCTGCTCGCCACAATGCAAACATGCACAGAGAGCAAGGTGGCTGCTGCACAGGCAGCTAGCAGCAGAGTACCACAGTCAGGCACTCATCTAATTTCCCTGCATTGCAGCATTTGTAAGTTTGCAAATGCACCAGGTTAGCCTGCTGCTTTGGTGCCCTTGCTCCTGTGGTGCCCTAGGCCATGGCCTAGGTGGCCTTGGCTTAAATCCGGCCCTGACTAGGACTATGGTAAGAATAGAGGGTGAGTTTCTCTGAGGACAGTCAGTGACATGACTATGTACTCTGTAATGTGCTGCAGAAGATGTCAGAGCTGTATAAATACATAATAATAATATGGCAGGACATTAGACTATGACTATGGTAGGATTAGAGTGTGAGCTCCTCTGAGGACAGTCAGTGACATGACTATGTACTCTGTAATGTGCTGCAGTAGATTTGAAACACATGATAATGATTGTTTGCACTCACCCGAATCTCCACCCCGTAGCCCAGGTACACGGACACGCTATACGTGCAATCCAGACCCCCAAAGAAACTTCCACCCGAATATTCCGGAGATTCCAGCATCCCCTCCAGCTCCGAAATGTTGTTGTTACAGAGAACTGGCATGATAAAAAAAAAATATTGAACATATTTACTAATACACTCATTCCTGTACAACTACACAAAGGATTAAAAGGACCCGATGTGAGAGACCTATGGAAGCTGCCATATTTATTTCCTTTTAAACAATACCAGTTGCCTGGCTGTCCTGCTGCTCTTTCTCGTCAGTGGGGTCTACATCACTCACCTGAAACAAGCATGCAGCTCATCTTGTCAGATTTGTCATAGACACCTGATCTGCTGCATGCTTGTTCAGGGTCTATGGCTTAAAGGAAACATCCAAGCTGTTAAAAAAAAAAGAGATCCACTTACCTGGGGCTTCCTCCAGCCTGTAGCAGCCGGCCTGTGCCCTCGCTGCAGCTCCGGCGGCTCCCGGTCTTCTCCGCTGGTACTGGAGGGAGAAGACCGTCCTGTAGTTCTGTGCCTGCGCAGTACCGTCCTGATGACGTCGGAAAGACCACGTGACCCACGCGGTGGAGCGCAGAAGAGGCCGTCCCAGAACCCAACCTGGCGAGGTCAGCTGTGCCAGCGGAGATAACCGGGAGCCACCGGAGCTGCGGCGAGGGCACAGGACGGCTGCTACGGGCTGGAGGAAGCCCCAGGTAAGTGGATCTTTTTTTTTTTAACAGCTTGGATCACTCCTTTAAAGTATTAGAGGCACAGGGTCAGGAGGACAGCCAGGCAATCTGCATCATTTAAAAGGAAATATACATGTCAGCCTCCATAACCCTCTCACCTCGATTTCTGTTTAAGTTCTATCCAAGTTTAATTAAGGGCCGGTTTAGATGGACAGCTTTCAGTGACTCGTTTAGTCAATGCTGCAACCGAAAAGTGTTTAGCAGAAAAGTGTATGGCATTGGTTCACATTGTCATTGCATCGCATTTTGAGCAACTAGGGCAGGGGTAGGGAACCTATGGCTTAGTTTGGTAGTATGAGTAGGCTAACTTACTCGCGCTCCCCCAAAACGAACAGCTGCTCCAATTGTCCCACTCTGGGCCCTGTCAGGTCCAGTGATTTTGTTGGACGAGATCCCCACACTTTGATTGGCCCAATAGGCTGTCTGTCACTTGACAGGCAGCCTATTGGGCAAAAGTGCGGGGATCTCATCCTACAAAGTGAATCAGCCCCCAAGTCAGCTAGCTAATTGTACAAGCTGTTAGTCTGTATTTCTCCTGTCTGGCTCTTGGGCATATTGCTATTGCTGATGCTGCTGAAACCCAAGAGAAGCTGAAGAGGTGTCTGACACTTCCTTTGCCTGGCAGATCAACTGTATGCACATCACTATGGCAACAGGGATGTGAGTCCTTTGCTGCGCATGCGCACTGTCCCAGTTTGAAGCATATGGTATGGCTCTCACGGAATTACATTTTAAAATATGTGGCGTTTATGGCTCTCTCAGTCAAAAAAGGTTCCTCACCCCTGCCCTAGGGGGAAATGAAACAGCGAACGTGGTCGATGCTAGATGCTATACGCAGTGTCTCAGAAAATATATGAACACTGGCAATTGAAAGTAAACGCATTGAAGTGAACACTGCCATTCATCTTAATGCGTCGGGTCCCGATGGTAAATGCCATGCACAGACACCGGCAGTTTCCCGCCGGAAGCGGCCCTAAAGCACCGGTATCATAAAAAACAAAAAATCCATGTGTACACATACATAGAAGATGTTCATGTGACCCAGAGTGAATGCACTGTCAATGATTAGTTCCTATGTTGCTGCCAAAGCCTGTTGGTAAGAGGAGTATACACAATACTGATATTCAAACCAAAAACAACTCTATGCTTTTTGTAAGGGATATTAAATAATAAAAAAAAAAAAAAACTTTTAATAGAACATTTAAAATCAGCACGTTAACTGTACTACTAATAAATTAAAGACTACTGAAAGGGTGGAGGATTCATGTATCAAGCCACCCTATGCGGACCCATAGGTCTAAGTATACTGAAGGGCTATTTCCACCGCTCCCCATTGTCTATGAATTTTTGTCTACAAAACACGCATCACCCCACACCTAACCCAACATGTTTCACCCCCACAAACTTCGGGGGCTTCGTCAGGGGACACACAAAGGGCAACAGTGCGTAAACTGCATAAACAATCAATAAAATACATTCATAATATCAATGGTAATGCTGTATAGCCTCTCAGCTATAAGTACAAGCCAACGATTGGTTGGCTTGTACTTATAGTGAGGAAGGGCTCGAGTGTGAATGGGTGCCGGGTAGTGTGTACTAAAATATTGGTAATTGAAGGTAACAATATTTTTTACCAACTGCACCACCCGGCGCCTAACTGAAGCAGTGTCACTGCAATACACTCTCTCTAAAACATTCTATGTATCTGAAGAGTGGCAAAGTCACTCCTGTAAAATACTGTTTGTCCTATTATTGAGTTATAGAGTAATTCCTGTAAAATATTCTTCAAATGTAAAACACTGGGGAATTCTTTAAAGCAGCAAATTTTACTGACATCTGATCTAAGCAAATGTCGATCTGCATCATCCTGCTGGACAAAGTAGAAGTACAGCAGTTGCTAATGAGTCTCCAAATGTTTTAATTACCGGTACGTATTTTTGCATTCTATTTTTGGCTCTTTTGAGACCTTTGCTTAGTAAAGGCCTGATGAAGGGTCTACAATCGACCCGAAACTGACTGCTCTCTTTGCCTGAAAAAATCTTTTGCAAACAAAGCCTATATTATCTGTAGCCAATAACGTCAAGTTTATGATCTTCATGAGAAAGTGTGCTGATGACTAGAAGTCCTTGAAGATTCGTGTTATCATTGACACGTTTTACCAAAATGTTTGAATTGTTGTATTTATGATATAATGAAGTGGATACTGAGCTTAGAAATTAATTCTATCGCTGTGGTTTCTCAAAGAATTTTTTTCCTCAATTTTTTTAACCAATACAACTCCTATGATTGTGAAGTTATCCATTAAGTTTTTTAAACTGCACTTACCATATATATATATATGTGTGTGTGTGTTGTATGGGGAGATAAGTCCAGCACTACCTTCCATTTTTATCAATTTCAAATCAATTGTTTTTATTCTTTTGGCGCCTCTGTTCTAGTTGTTCTTCCATATCCAATGATGTATGACTAGGATGATAATGTAAAATATGGCAAATGCAGATGGTAGTGACTTCGACAGTGTCCTAGCCTTACCGGGGCTGTGCACAGTGGTCACAGTGGTGGTGGTTATCAGGGTGGTCGTTGTCTCTTCCTCCCCCTCAGAAGCGGCTCCCGGGCCCCCTGTCGGGACTGGCGGTGGAGGCGTCATTGTACTGAGAGGCGGCGGCAGGGAGAAGGCCCCACTAACAGCTGTAGTGAGGACCCCGGAGGTCTCGCTGACCCCAGCCAGTGCCAGGTCATCGGTTAAGGACACGGGCACGGCTCGGGTAGGGACGGAGGTGGTACCAGCTGCGTAAACACAAAGACCAACTTTCAATTCAAATTAACATCAAGTACATACATTTCATGAAGTTGTTTGGGAGTTAGTATGGTTGAGGTGAGGCAGAGTGAAAGTCCTTAGGGTACAGTTCTCCAATCGCAGTAACGTCTACAACTGAAAGCATTCTAACTGGCCGATTAATTATAGCTAATAGCTGGGGGCGCACAATTAAAGGGTGAATAAGGGTGAAAAAGGTGAATATCTAAAAACTGCTTAAAAGGAAGGTAAATGTAGGCTTACCATCTATGATGACAAACAGTTAAAAGTTTTGTTTATTTGTAAAGACAAAAAACAACAAGTTTCGTGGTCTGAAGCCACTTCCTCAAGTAAATAAGCCTTGTCCCCAGCTATATCTAGCTCAGAGTGCATCTTAGACCACCCTATAAGGCGCTTTGAGCTAGATACCATGACTGGTTTATTCAGCTTCCACACAGAGAGATGATGACCTTTTGAACTTGTCACCACATCTATACCATCTACCATGATTTTATGGGAGAGGCCTTTACATTCACAACCCCATGCTTGTGGTCAGTCCCATGGGCAGGGGTCCCAGCTGAGAGGTTTTATAACAACTGTGCATTCCATTAGCATCCTATAATAGCACAGCCACCATTCCCCGCCCCGACTCCCACCCAATAACAAGTTTGACCACAACAATAGCTTCTCCCAAGTGAAGGGCTCTATACTGGAGAGAGTCTGGGCCCTGTTACAGCTTTAGGAGATGCTCCCTCAGTGGATACATTTCTGGGTACAACATTGGATCAATCGGTGAGCACTACTGCAGAATCCAGAACAAAGTCAGATGAATAAAGGCCACATAACTTGACATAATGAATAGAACAGTAGCTGGTCTTTAGCGATGGTCATGTCTAGGAGAAGTCACGGAGAAGCATGTGATTTGTTTGATCAGCTGATAGATTTGTAAAGCTCTGATTTGCTGTGATCACATCCTGCTTTAGCACATGATCATGACTAGCAAATCAGAGACTTACACATCTATCACCTGACCAAAATGATCACCTGCTTCTCTGTGAGTTCTCCTAGATCACATGCTTCTCCATGAGTTCTCCTAGACATGACCATCACTACAGGTCATTTTATCTTGTTAAGATATTTCCATCAAGAGCCATCACTAACTCTCAGGTCCTTACTTCTTACCTGTGAAGAAGCTCTCCTGGCCCAGGAAGTCCTTCTTCATCACAGCTTGATGTACCAGCTGCTCCAAGGAAACGGGGTCAGAGCGCCCCATAGAGGAGGTGTGGAGCAACTCTGGGATGTCAGTACTCTCCTCCTCCAGCAGAGGCAGTCCTGGGGCATGGAGACAAGATGGAGACACTTGAATGGACCACTAAACATGCAGCAAGTGTGGTTTATATAACAGATATTGAAAAGCACAACCCTGCTGTTTGAAAGTCTACTAAGTCTGTACTGCAATATGAGGCCCAATTGAAGGTGGGCTGGTGTCTGCTGTGCAGGGGCTGAACTAGAAATCACTGGGCCCCCTGCAAAACTTTGGATGCCCCCCTCCCCCTCACTTTCTGCACAGGTAAACTGAGAACTAATGTTATTCAGTTGGTCTGTGCACACTTGAATGTATTTTCCCCATGCAGATAAAAGCAGACAGCAGTGAAGCACTACACACATTTTATTTACCAGTTATATTAGCTTCTGTGATAAAATATGCATGTTTTCACACATACAGACACACATGGTGTGTAGAAAACGCATACAGGCAACCAACAGGGGAGTGTGCTCCAAGCCCCTGCTTATTACACTCATTCTGTCCATCTCTGATGGAGCAGAACTGGCTCTGCAGACTTCTCCAGCATCACTACAGTACAGAGCGCTTCGGGAGGGGTAGAGAGGTTGGGGGCTGGGGGCTGTACACAAGAGCCTGCTGAACACTGAATAGGGACTGTCTACAAATCTTTATCTGCAAAACTTTGTATGATTCCTTATCAGTGGCTGAGCAGATGCAGTCATAGAACCATAGTGCAGAAAGCAGAAAGTAGTCTGAACAGTCAGTTGTCAGTCTCTCAGAACAAGGAAAAGAAACTTCTCCCCCATAGGCCCCCCTGTGGCTTCTGGGCCCTTGTGCAGCTGCATCCCTTGCAGGGTCTGTTGTTACGCCCCTGCTGCTGTGTTCTGAACTTATTACGGTCTTATCTTCCATATAAAATATGACACCATATAAATCTATATAAATTATTATTATTATTATTATTATTAATAATAATAATAAAATGGCGACACCACTAGGGGGCAGATGATACCATAATGCTGTTACTAAAGTACTTCCCTCTAGGGCAGTGTTTCTCAACATTATTTTGGCAGGTGCCCCATTTGAAAGCCTGTCCTCACCAAGTGCCCCTTTATATGGTATATACTATATCAAGTACTCCTTGATGCAGATATATTTAACCCATTAGAAACTTCAATAGCGTTATCTCATTTGAGATAAGTGCACTTCTTTTGGGTACTTCTGCGAAGTATAGGTGACTAAGCATAAGAATGCATTCTTCTGTGAACTAAGACCCCGGCTTTTAACTTAGCTGTAGGGATAACAGTTGTGCCTGGATGAGTGAATCTGTGAATGCATTTGTTTGAACATTTGCATGCGAGAGTGCGAAGGGTTAATAGATTTTTGCTGTTTTCTAGCCACACCCCCTTCAGCACCTCCCTTTCCTTAATAACTTATTTAATGTCCTAACTAGATGTGATGTGCCTGGATATATGTATTTTTTTCTTGTTACTGACCCCTGTGGCTAGGGTCTAATTCAGTGCACTCCCTCCTTCCCCTGTATGTGTTTGTCAGCATGCACACAGCTTATGCTGGTGTATGTGCATGGTGCACATGGACACATTACGTTAGCTCCCTTGTGCGATTGGTAAGATGCACTGTCTTTCCCAGGAGAGGAAGTTAGGATGTGTGCTCTTAATCCATTGATAGGTTTGATGCAATGAATGTGTTTGCATGTCTGCACTATGCATGTTACAGGGCCAGAGTTAGGACACCTATGTTTACCTGTGTACTTCTGCGCAGTATTGGTGACTAAGCATAAGAATGCATTCTTCTGTGAACTAAGACCCCAGCTTTTAATTTAGCTGTAGGGATAACAGTTGTGCCTGGATGAGTGAATCTGTGAATGCATTTGTTTGAACATTTGCATGCGAGAGTGCGAGGGGTTACTGATTTTTGCTTTTCTTTTGACTTCAGTTGGTAGAACTTCTTGTGCTGTAAATTCTTGGAATGCTTTGATCTCTCTCTACTGAGCAGAAAATATAGAAACTGAAAGCAGAAGACCTCTGTTGTTGTCTCGCACTGCCCCCTAGTGACAAGTGGCCATAAATACACACTACAGCAGTATTAATTAGCAGCTGTAGAAATGTAAAAATAAAAAAGTACTCAAATAAAATGGCCTGGAGCACTTGCAATCCTCTAAATAAATTGGCTGCTAAAGGGTTAATAGTAGTCCACAGTTTATAGTTTCTAAACAGTTTCCAGGTATGTACTATTGCTTTAAATTAGCTAAAATACTAATTTGATGTTGATTCACAAAGCTTACACATTTTTATCTTAAAGTGGATCCGAGATAAACTTTTACTCATTGCATAATTGTGTTCCTTTCCTAATGTTTATATGGCATTCCTCAAGCTCAGTCTGGGCAGGAGGAGGCGGTTACTAGCCAGAGATTTCAGAGGCAGAGGGGAGGAGGGAGAAGGAGAGGGGACTGAATTTACACACAGGCAAGCTGATAGCATCTCCAGCTCTCAGCCTGTGACAATGTGACAAACAGAACACGGCTGCCCTCATTGTATCACAGGAATAAATAAGCATACACTTTTGAAGCTGTTTGCAGCTAGATATGCTGTGCAAACTATCTAAACTTTAGATAAGATATATAGACAAGTTACCCGTTATAGTTAGTTTTTCATCTCGGATCCGCTTTAACAGAGACAGAATGAGAAACCCCTCCCCTTCACCCCTTTCTAAACGCCTGCGGAGGAATCTATCATGATTGGTTCTGGGTAGTGTTGGGCGAACAGTGTTCGCCACTGTTCGGGTTCTGCAGAACATCACCCTGTTCGGGTGATGTTCGAGTTCGGCCGAACACCTGACGGTGCTCGGCCAAACCGTTCGGCCATATGGCCGAACTAAGAGCGCATGGCCGAACGTTCCCCGAACGTTCGGCTAGCGCTGTGATTGGCCGAACGGGTCACGTGGTTCGGACCCGAACGCGCTCTGATTGGCCGAACTGTCACGTGGTTCGGGTAAATAAATACCCGAACCACGTCATATCTCCGCCATTTGTCTGTGGGTTTAGCTTTGGGTAGGCAGGCAGGGTAGTTCGCGCTCCAGCCACGCTAGCCAGGGTCCCCCCCAGTCATTGTGTGTCGCTGCTGGGAATAGTAGTACACCGCTCGCTCAGCATTCTGTTTACTGCCACTCTGTGTACCTCGCTCAGCCACACTATATAGCATTCTGTTTACTGCCACTCTGTGTCTGCTGGGAATAGTAGTACACCGCTTGCACAGCCACACTATATAGCATTCTGTTTACTGCCACTCTGTGTACCTCGCTCAGCCACACTATATAGCATTCTGTTTACTGCCACTCTGTGTCTGCTGGGAATAGTGGTACACCGCTCGCTCAGCCACACTATATAGCATTCTGTTCACTGTTCTGTGTCTGCTTGGAATAGTGGTACACCGCTCGTTCAGCCACACTATATAGCATTCTGTGTACTGTTCTGTGTCTGCTGGGAACAGTAGTACACCGCTCGTTCAGCCACACTATATAGCATTCTGTGTACTGTTCTGTGTCTGCTGGGAACAGTAGTACACCGCTCGCTCAGCCACACTATATAGCATTCTGTTCACTGTTCTGTGTCTGCTGGGAATAGTGGTACACCGCTCGCTCAGCCACACTATATAGCATTCTGTTCACTGTTCTGTGTCTGCTGGGAATAGTGGTACACCGCTCGCTCAGCCACACTATATAGCATTCTGTTTACTGTTCTGTGTCTGCTGGGAATAGTGGTACACCGCTCGCTCATCCACACTATATAGCATTCTGTTCACTGTTCTGTGTCTGCTGGGAATAGTGGTACACCGCTCGCTCAGCCACACTATATAGCATTCTGTTCACTGTTCTGTGTCTGCTGGGAATAGTGGTACACCGCTCGCTCAGCCACACTATATAGCATTCTGTTTACTGCCACTCTGTGTACCTCGCTCAGCCACACTATATAGCATTGCGTACTCTGCCAGTCAGTGTGTATATTGCTGGGATCAGTAATACTCCACTCACCGTCAACCACTATATGAGCTCAACATGAGTTCCCCAGAGACCTCCGCTGTGAGCAGCACTCCCAACAACAGCAACAGCCAACGCCCCACGCAAGCTATAACATCCACCCCAGCAGCCAGTGGTCAGCAGCAGCCCTCCCCGGAGGAGAACGTTGTGTCCATCAGTCCGTCGCCAGAGCGATTAATGAGGGCTGCCATTGAGGAGATGATGGGGCCTGATGTGGAGGAGGAGGTCTGGCTCAGGCCAGCATCCCAAGTTAATGTTGAGGACGATGAGGGGTCTGTGTCTGGGGATGTTGGGGTGGCAGAGGTGGTGGGTGGGTCAGACTCAGGAGAAGAGTTGTATGATGAGGATGATGATCGGGACCATCTGTATGTGCCTCAGAGTCCGACCCCGGAAAACATGTTGTATCGTGTGTTTAGGTACTAAAATCTGCGTTCCCTCCCAGTAGTGTTGGGCGAACAGTGTTTGCCACTGTTCGGGTTCTGCAGAACATCACCCTGTTCGGGGTGACTATATAGCAGACTATATAGCATTGTGTTTAATGCCACTCTGTGTACACGGCTCAGCCACACTATATAGCATTGTGTTTACTTCCACTCTGTGTCTGCTGGGAACAGTAGTACACCGCTCACCCGCCACTGTATAGCATTGTGCTCTGTGTCACTGCTGACAATAGTGGTACACCGCTCACCCACCACTGTATAGCATTTCTGTACTGCCACTGTACTGCTGCCAGTCAGCGTGTACTTTAAGGATAAGTGAAATGAGGAAGAAATCCGGTGAAAGAGGGAGGGGCAAGGGAAGAGGTGTTTCCCCTGACGGTTCACGTACAGGCCACAGGGGAGCACCCAAGAAAACCCACTCAATACTGCCCATGTTGTCCAGGACAACAACCCTCACAGATCCAAAAGAACAGGACCAGATAATTACTTGGATGACCTCTCAAGCGTCCAGCAGTGGGTTAAGCAGCACCAGCACATCACGCACGAGGTCCGAGTCCTCAGCCAGTTAAAGTCTGGGCTTTCTTTGAAGACTGCACTGAGGATGTTACCATGGCGATTTGCAAGGTGTGCAAGACCCGCCTGAGCAGGGGGAAAAGTATTAACAACCTCTCCACCACCAGCATGAGCCGCCACATTCTATCCAAACATCCCACTCTGTGGGCAAACGCGGCAGGACAGGGTACCACCAGCAACACTGCCTCCCTTGGGTTCACCAGACTCACCACCAGACCCGCCTCAGCAGCAGCAGTAGCCCAGCCATTGCGTGGTTCACAACATTCACAAACATCAGACGATGCTGACACTGTCACTTTCCGGACTAGTGCTCTTGAGGTCTCCCAGTGTTCATCAAACACAACAACCAACAGCCCTTCGGTGTGCAGCGCTACGGTTGAGTTGTCTGTTTCTGAGATGTTTGAGCACAAGAGGAAATTGCCAGCAAATGACCCCCGGGCCGTGGCAGTAACAGCCAGCCAGCATAGCCAAGCTTCTGGCCTGCGAAATGCTGCCATATCGAGTGGTGGAGACAAACAGCTTCAAGGGCATGATGTCAGTGGCCATCCCACGTTACGTGGTTCCCAGCCGCTACCACTTTGCGCGCTCTGCAGTGCCTGAGTTGCATGAGCACGTGGTCAGCTAAATAACCCGAAGCTTGAAGAATGCCGTTGCCTGCAAGGTTCACCTCACCACTGACACCTGGACGAGTGCGTTCGGCCAGGGTCGATACATCTCCCTTACCGCGCACTGGGTGAACCTTGTGGAGCCTGGCAGCGATTCCTCACCTGCTACGGCGCGGGTGTTGCCCACGCCGCAAACAGCTGGATAACAACAGCAGCACCTACCTCTCTGACTCCTTCTCCTCCAACGCATCTCAAAGCTGTACCTCATCCGGAAATGCTAACCCAGCACCAGCAGCAGTAGGATCGTGGAAGCAGTGCAGCACAGCTGTTGGCATGCGTCAGCAAGCGTTGCTGAAGCTGATCTGCCTTGGGGATAAGCAGCACACAGGGGAGGAAATTTGGAGGGGAATAAAGGAACAGACGGATTTGTGGCTGGCACCGCTGGACCTGAAACCGGGCATGAAGCTAGACACCTGGCACGAACTGGCAATGTACGCAATAGAGGTGCTGGCTTGCCCGGCAGCCAGCGTTATGTCGGAACGCTGTTTCAGTGCTGCCGGAGGCATCATCACAGATCGGCGTATCCGCCTCTCCACAGAAAATGCAGACCGTCTGACTCAAATTAAAATGAATCAATCCTGGATTGGAAACGACTACGCAACACTCCTGGACCCCAACCAAGTAACATGACCGATGAACATCTGGGATGGTTTAGCGTTTCCGGTCCCTGTTTATTGAACCTCTCATCTGTATTACATTTATGACTGCATGGCGGCAAAAAGCATTGCTGCTATATCCGCACGCTTTTTGTCCTCATGCAAGGCCTGGGTTGTTGTGTCTCACAAAGCGTGGCCTTCTCCTCCTGCGCCTCCTCCTGTTCCATCACGTGTGCTGCTGCTGCTGCTGCTGCTGGGTTAGCGTTGCCGCGTGGTCCCTGTTTATTGAACCTCTTATCTTTATTACATTTATGACTACATGGCGGTACAAAGCATGCTATCCGCACGCTTTTTGTCCTCATGCAAGGCCTGGGTTGTTGTGTCTCACAAAGCGTGGCCTTCTCCTCCTGCGCCTCCTCCTGTTCCATCACGTGTGCTGCTGCTGGGTTAGCGTTGCCGCGTGGTCCCTGTTTATTGAACCACTTATCTTTATTACATTTATGACTGCATGGTGGTACAAAGCATGCTATCCGCACGCTTCTTGTCCTCATGCAAGGCCTGGGTTGTTGTGTCTCAAAGCGTGGCCTTCTCCTCCTGCGCCACCCTCCTCCTGTTCCATCACGTGTGCTGCTGCTGGGTTAGCATTACCGGTCCCTTTTCCTGGAACCTCTTATATGTATTACATTTATGACTGCATGCCGACAAAAAGCATGTTACCTGTGCAAAGAAAACAGACATTTCCCGCATTTAAAAGACAGTTTTCCCTTTGAAACTTTAAAATCGATTTTCTCAAAAACTATAAGCTCTTTTTGCTAAATTTTTTTTTCCTCTTGTACCCACTCCCAAGGTGCACATACCCTGTAAATTTGGGGTATGTAGCATATAAGGAGGCTTTACAAAGCACAAAAGTTCGGGTCCCCATTGACTTCCATTATGTTCGGAGTTCGGGTCGAACACCCGAACATCGCGGCCATGTTCGGCCTGTTCGGCCCGAACCCGAACATCTAGATGTTCGCCCAACACTAGTTCTGGGGCAGGGAGTTCATTGTAGGATCTTTTCAAAGATACCTGGGAATAAGGTATTGGCCAAGAAGATTTACACCCAATCTTTTCCATCCCTAGAAAGGGTACTGGATTTAGAAGTGCTAATTACTTACCGGTATTCACTTGTTCCAGTATTTTGCATTTTTATATTCTCTTGTTCCACTAATTACTTTCCTGTGTCAGCTGTGGTGTACAGATGATCTATATATACAGTACTGTAGCAATAGGGGTTGCAGAGGTAGTGACCGCATCGGGGCCCTTGGGCCAGAGGGGCCCCATAAGGCCCTTCCTCAACCAATGTATTAGCTGTTTATTGGTCTTGAGGTGGTAATAATCACTTCTATAGATGCTTTGAATAATAGTAATCCTTAACACACTGTTCCCCATCCCCTTCTTGCAATTTTGTGAAGATATATTGGAAGTACTTTCATTTAAATACCTACAGTCAGAGATGGATTAAGAAGAAATGGGGTCCTACACAAAGCAGTATCCCTTAAAGGCAGGGACGGATCAAGACCAAGTTGCGCCTGGGGCAAGGTCAGGTTTTGGCGCCTAAAGGTCAGGTTTTGGCGCCTAAACTGCCATTCATTTTGCCGCCTTTTTAACTATTCAACATACTGCGCCTGGGGCAAGATACCCGCTTGCCAACGCCCCCACCCCCCCTAGATCCGTCCCTGCTTAAAGGGGAACTGAAGAGAGGTATATGGAGGCTAGCATGTTTATTTCCTTTTAAGCAACACCAGTTGCCTGGCAGCCCTGCCTGATCCTCTGCCTCTAATACTATTAGCCATAGCCCCTGAACAAGCATGCAGCAGATCAGGTGTTTCAGTGGTTCAGACTTTAAAGTCAGATCTGACAAGACTAGCTGCATGCTTGTTTCTGGTGTTATTCAGATACTACTGCAGAGAAATAGACCAGCAGGGCTGCCAGGCAACTGGTATATGGCAGCCTCTGTATACCTCTTACTTCAGTTCCCTTTAACCAGTTCAGCGTTCAGTAGTTTTTCACCTTATGCATCCGAGCAATTTTCACCTCCCATTCATTCACCAATAACTTTATCACTACTTATCACAATGAATTGATCTATATCTTTTTTTTTCCACCACCAATTAGGCTTTCTTTGGGTGGTACATTTTGCTAAGAATTATTTTTTTCTGAATGCATTTTAACAGTAATATTAAGAAAAAAATGAAAAAAATTCATTATTTCTCAGTTTTTGGCCATTATAGTTTTAAAATAACACATGCCTTCATAATTGAAACCTATGTACTTTATTTGCCCATTTGTCCCGGTTATTACACCATTTAAATTATGTCCCTATCACAATGTATGGCGACAATATTTTATTTGGAAATAAAGGTGCATTTTTTAGTTTTGCGCCCATCACTATTTACAAGCTTATAATTTAAAAAATATTAGTTGTATACTCTCTTCACATGCATATTAAAAAAGTTCAAACCCTTAGGTAACTATTCATGTTTTGTTTGTTTTTTTTAAATTGTATTTTTTTTTTAGTTAAAATTTGGGTATTTTTTGGGTGTGGGGGGTAAACAGTTACTTTTAAATGTAAATTATTGTGTCGTTTTCTGATAAAAATGTATGTGCATGTAGTTTTACTATTTGGCCACAAGATGGCCACAGTGATTTTTTTGTTTTTCTATCCTGTGAGCAAGCACGCTCGCTTACAGGAACTATAAGGAGGACGTGATTTTTTTTTTTTTCAAAAAGATTGCAGCTTCTGATGAGAAGCTGTCGGTTTTTCTACCGGGGACTTAGATCAATGAATGGGAACTAACGGGGGGCGGTACGTGGTCTTCCGCGCCCACGCATCACCGCAACAGCAGCCTTTTGGACGTGACATTCACATCCAAAAGGCTAAAATGGTTAAATTGCAGCTACCCAGTTAAATAAAAACATTTTGTAATGATCCGCTCAGCTGTCTGCGCAGATAGACAGCTGTTTGACCATTCTTTAGGTCTGAGCGCTGCAGGTCTCTGGAAAAGAGACCTGTCTTCACTTTGCAAGTTTCAGAGTTGCTCTGCTGGTCAGGAATTTGCATACACTTGTCATGCAAATTGCCTAGCTGCCTCCTTTGATGACTTACAGTATAAATACCTTGTGCTCCCAGAATTCCTTGCTGGTCATGATGGTTTGTTCCTGCTAAACTCTCCTGGAGTATCAGCCTTTGCTATTGTTTGCTAAAGATTATCTTAGAGTAATTCCTTGGGACTGCACTAGGCATCCCTGCTAGTGTAGTCAGGTTGTATTATCTGTTTTGTTTTGTTCTGTCTAGGAGTGTAGGCCAGAGCTGCGGTTGCTACTGGTTACTCCTTCTGTCTTGCGATTGTCTTGTCGCCAGCGGCGGTCGACAGGAAATCGCTCTGTCTGTCTGGATTGCATCCACTATAGCGTTAGTAGAGGTGGTTCCGTCTGTACTCTGTCTGGGAGTGTAGGCCAGAGCTGCGGTTGCTACTGGCTACTCCTTCTGTCTGTCTTGTCTGGTACGAACGCTTGGTGTGGGCTCGGTGAGGTAACTGTTTAGCAAGTGTTCGCGTTCTCTATTTCGTGTTTGTGTTACATTGGTTAGTTAGGGTGGCACGCTTATCACTGGGCGCCTAACGCGCGGTGATCGTGTCTCAAACGCGTTCGCTGTTGCGAATGAGTGCGGTGTTCGCGTTTAGCTAGCGTTTGTTGTTTTCCTTACGTTCTGATCTTTGTTTATTGCTGTGTCTTTCTTGCTACACTTGTGCTCTGTCTTTATTCGGTCTTGTGTCACTATTGGCAATCGCCATCTCTCGCGATTGCTTTCCTGCTTTGTTTCCGCTGTTGTGTGTTCACCGTCGCCGGGTGGCGACTAGATTGGTGTACACACATACATTCTATTTTTGTGTTTATTCAGTCTCATGTCGCTGTTAGCAATCACCATCTCTTGCGATTGCTTTCCTGCTTTGTTTCCACTGTTGTGTGTTCACCGTCGCCGGGTGGCGACTAGATTGGTGGACACACATACATTCTGTCTCTGCACTTACTCTTTCTCTCTCTGAGGGCTTTCTTGCCCTGCATTGTTGCAATTCGTACAATTCTCATCTGGCATCTGTGGCAGTGCAGAGGGGTTGTTCTTCTGCACTCCACAGCTCCATCTGCCAGTGGGAATTCCTCTCTACTGGTGCTTTGCACCAAAGCTGGGTTCTCTCTTTTATTCGCTTGTGGAGGACTTCCGCCGTGTCAGCGCACACCTTGTGCACTGACCACGGAGATAAATCCACAATCGTTACACATTTAAAAATGTAAACGATGTGGTGGATAAGTAGCTAAATAGCTTTAGCAAGTTGAATACGAGCCCAGGCGCCCGATGCGACACAGTAGATCACAGCTGTCCCAGTCCAGCCTTCTCAGATCATTAAGAAAGCTCTGAGGAGGCTGATCAGCTTCCACATGCAATCTATAGATCTTTTACCACACTCCGAGTCTCTCCCTTATCACCCCTCTTAGCAGTACTCCACCAGTAGAAACGTGAATGGAAAAAAGAGCAGGGGGACTCATTTAACCACTTGAGGACCCTGGGCTTAAACCCCCCTAGTGACCAGGCTATTTTGTACAATATAGGCCCCTGCAGCTTTAAGGCCAAGCTGCAGGGCCGCACAACTCAGCACACAAGTGATTCCCCCCCCCTTTTCTGCCCACCAACAGAGCTCTCTGTTGGTGGGCTGTAATCGCTCCCCTGATGTTTATTTATTTTTTTACAAATATTTTTATGTTTATTTTTTTTAATAAAAGTCGCAGTTTTTTTAATTATTTATTTATTTTGCCCTGGGGCCTCCACGCTGCTTAAACCGGTCCTGACAAAGGGTAGCTGTTGTGATACATTCCTTCTTTCACCCAAGGAATATTGCAAAAGTGAAGCACCTCATTCTCTCAGAAGATCTTCTATCCCTAGGTCACGCCTTCATCACATCACGGCTGGACTATTGCAATGCCCTCTATGCTGGCCTTCCAAATAAAGACCTACACCACCTGCAGCTAGTACAGAATGCTGCCGCAACTGTTAGCAAGCCAACCCCGCCATTGCCACAGAACAGCAATCCTTTGCTCACTACGCTGGCTACCCATAACATGGAGAATCCTTTTCAAAATTGACATGCTAACATTCAAGTCCCTACACGACCCGGGCCCTGGATACCTGAAGGATTTGTTACAACTGCATCACACCGCCCACAACCTCAGATCAAAGGATCCAATAACTTGACCAGCCCCAGAGTCCAACTAAAAACCTTTGGAGCCAGAGCTTTCTGTCATGCTGCTCCTACCATTTGGAATGCCTTGCCAAACATAATCAAGACAGCTCCAACCCTGGACACGTTTAAATCAAAACTGAAAGGCCACCTGTTTAGTCTGGCATTTATGATCACATAACGTTTTCCTCTGTACACATCACTGTGTACTGATCTAAGACAAGCTTATACTCTCTGGGTCCTCAGGGAGAAAAGCACTTTACAAATGTTTACTTGTTGCTGTTGTTGTAAGTTAAGAGAGAAAATCAGCCGAAAGTGCTATCCCGCTGGATATGTTAGTGTTTAAAGGTTGTACAATGACCTTTTTTTCTTTACAATAAATCTGCTACGTAATGCCAGTTGCAAGTAAGTTCATAAAGGACATACAGTACCTATTTAAGTGAGATGTCCTTCAACATCCCCATAGATATCCCTACCATCATCAGGGACGAATCCTTGATACTAGGACTATATTACAAGCGCATTGCTTAACCCCAACAACAACAGCAGGCTTACTTGTCTGAAGCAGAGATATTGGTCTGTAAAATACGACGTTTTAATTGATATAATAAGATCTACAGTACATGACATCCAGATCTCTCAGTACCACTACACAATGAGCTATGAAGAAACAATACAGGTAGTCCCCGGTTAACAAACGAGATAGGAACTGTAGGTTTGTTCTTAACCTGAATCTGTTCTTAAGTCGGAACATTGTGCCATCTCTGCCCCCTGTACCCCCTCTGTGCCCCCCTCGGTGTCACCTCTGCCCTCTGTACCTGCTTATATAAGTTTAAAAGCCATTTTTTTCTTAGAATTCTTTTAACCATTTCACCTCGAAGGGCTTTTAAAAATAATAATAAAAATGTATTTCATTTTTCTATGGGAAGGTGTATAATAGGGTATTTGGATGTGGTTTTACTTTTTGGCCACAAGATGGAGATACAGAGTTAGTGTGTTCTAAAAATAGAAACAGAACCAAGTGTTTGTATTTGTTTATAATTGTGTAAATACAGGGATGTACATACTCGTGCTGGGGGAATCGATTTTCTCAAGAACTACATGTCCAATTTGAAAAACCGTTTTTGACTTGCTGCCATGGAAACACAGAATCCATGCCATTCGTATCGGCAGGTTGTTCATAAGTCAGGCGTTCCTAAGTCGGGGACTACCTGTATACCTATAATCAGTAAACATTTTTTGAGGCTTGTGTAATGGTAGCCACTAATGATCCAATCTTTTTCATCCAATTTTACCAAATCTACGTAGTAGAAGGGAAAATTGAGTGAATATATATATAATGGATACTATAGGCAGTCCCTTATATTACATAGAAATGGTAAGATTGGATGAAAAACGATCCAATTTCTAGCAAAAAATCATTTGAGCGATCAGATAATTCTGATCAGAAGAAGAATCGTTCACTACACCATCAACGAAACAACTCTTTGCTTCCTATCTATCACAACCAACAAGAAATTCCACATTTTGGTTTGACGAATATTGAATTGGACGATTATTTTTATAATCGTTCATAAGTGATTGTGCCCATCAACTGAGATTATTTACAACCAGGAGCGTAACTAGAAATCACTGGGCCCCCCTGCAAAACTTTGGATGGGGCCCCCTCCCGCCAAACCTGCAGAGAATAGAAAGCTTTCTCTCTCCGCGCCCAGACTCCTCAAGCAGCACTAAAGGACGCAGCACTTGGGGAGGGGTAAAGAGGCTGGGGGTAGAAAAGAGCTGTACACAAGACCCTGCTGAACACTGAATACGGATTGTCTACAAATCTTTGTCTGCAAAACTTTATATGATTCCTTATCAGTGGCTGAGCAGATGCAGTCATTAGAACAATTGTGCAGAGAGCAGAAAGCTTTTCCTTTCCTTGACCTTAGTTGTCAGTCTCTCAGGACTGGGCCCTCTGGGGCCCCCTGCGGCTACATCCCTTTGCAGGGTCTAGTGTCAAATGATTTTTCGCTAGAAATTGGACTGTTAGTGGCCACCTTTAGTAGCATCAGTATCAATTGCAGAATCTGCTTGGCCTCACTAGCAGGGGTGTAACTAGAGGGGAGGAGCTCCTGCGATCGCAGAGGTGCCCAGACCTGTGGGGGGTTCCCAACTACTAACCTTCCCCTCCTCTGATACAGGGGACTATACTTCAGATCAGGTGTGTTTGTGGCTACACCTGTTATGGGTGTGAAGATCACGATGGCCATACTTGTTTTATGACCCTTGTGAGATGGACCTCAAAGCCATAAAGGGCACCAAGGGGAGGCAAGGGAAGAAGTGTGACCATTGGGGGGCCAATCAAAGTTTAGATGAGGGGGGGGGCATGAATTGTAGTTACCTCACTGCCCTTCATAGTTTATGAATTCTCAGGCATCCGATGCACTTGTTATGCTTTTTGATACTATCCCACCACGCTTTGTAACTTGTAATGTTCCTACCTATGGATCATATTACAAAGGAACTTTACTGAATATAACTTAACCATTTATGATGATTGTCACGTTCAGGCGGCTGCTGTATCGCTGCTGTGCGCTCCCGCACGCGCACATGTTGCCCCCCGTTAGCCCGGAGATCAATGAATGGGAACATTGATCTAAGTCCCCGGTAGAAAGACCGATGGCTTATTATCAGAAACTGCCGTCTAATAAAAAAAAAAGTTTTCCGTCCTCTTTACGCTTCCTGGAAGCGAGAGCATTTGCTTCCAGGATTAAAAAAAAAATTTTTTGACTGTGGCCTTCTTATGGCCAAATAGTAAAACTACATCTACATACATTTTACATGAAATAAACAGACATTATTGCATTGAAAATTATATTTAAAATGAAAATGACCCAAATAAAATTTTTAAAGGAAAAAGAAAATTACAATAAAAAAACAAACAAAAACAAAACATAAATAGTTACCTAAGGATCTGAACTTTTTTAATATGCATGTGAAGAGGGTATATTATGAAAATTGTTTAAATTATAAGCTTGTAAATAGTGATGGACGCAAAACTGAAAAAAATGCACCTTTATTTCCAAGTAGAATATTGGCGCCATCCATTGTGATAGGGACATAATTTAAATGGTGTAATAATAACCGAGACAAATGGGCAAATAAAAAACATTGGTTTTAATTATGGTAATAATGAATAATGAATGTTTCCATTTTTTTCTTAATACTCCTGTGAAAATGCATTTAGAAAAAAATAATTCTTAGCAAAATGTACCACCCAAAGAAAGCCTAATTGGTGGCGTAAAAAACAAGATATAGATCCATTCCTTGTAATAAGTAGTGATAAATGTATTGGCGAATGAATGGGAAGTGAAAATTGCTCTGATGCATAAGGTGAAAAATACACGCAGGCTGAAATGGCTAAATAAAATTGCATATTTTTTAAAAATATTATTGTATCTATCTACTCGGGGATAGGCTGATCCACAATGAGATAAACAACTGCATCTAGCCTCCTACTCCTAAAAATGACTAGTTTTTTTTTTAGAATCCCACTGTCTTAGTTTTTGTTTAAAAGCTAAAATAGTAGGTTTAAAGCGGACCTGAACTCAAAACCCCTCTCTGCTCTAAAAGATACACAACAGCATAATAACCTTTAGGCTACTTGCACACCAAGACGTTGCATTAGGTGCCACGTTAAGGTCGCATAACGTGCACCTAACACAACGTATGGTGCTGCAAGTGAGGACGGTAGAGTGAGCCGCGTTAGGCGGCTCGATTCCTATAATGTCTCCCAGAGTGGCGCTGATTGGCCAGCGGGACCATGTGATGCGGAGCGAGACACTCCGCATCACGTGGTCCCGCCGGCCAATCAGTGGCCGCCAGTGCAGTGTATATAAAGTAGCCATGTGCACGGCTACTGTAGCTGGCTCTCCCCGCCTCCTCTCCGCCCCCCACTGAGCATGTGCAAACAGTCTAACGCGGCTATAGCCGCTGTAACGCCGTAGCATGCTGCACTTTCCGGAGAACGTGCAGCGTTACATGTAACGCAACGTGGGCTGTGTGAACAGCCCACTTGTGTTACATTGCTGTGCGTTGGGGGAGCGTTACAGGCGCACTAACGTGCGCCTGTAACGTCTTAGTGTGTAAGCAGCCTTAAACAAAAAAACATGTATTTGTTGCAGCTAAAATAAATTTGCACAGTTTCTACTTCTTGATTCCTGATGCAGACGTGCTTTAAAATTGGCTTATCTGCTTATCTGCTGAGGCAGTCATGTGACACAGGGGAGGATCAAATTACAACTTGTGACTAGACTCAGATGAGGGGGAATTACACAGGCTAAACTCTCTAAATAAATTCAGGGTGCATTTCTCTGTTTCCCTTCTGTCCTGAGCAAGAGTTCAGGTCCACTTTAAAGAGGATCTGTAAGGAAAAAAAAGTTCCACTATGGGGTACTTTCCTCGGGAGGGTGAAGTCTCTGAATCCTAATGAGGCTTCCCCATTATCCTGTGTAGCCCCAATGCAGCCCTGGCTCCCCATAATGTGCACACAGGCCCGATTGGGTCCAATCTACTGCGCAGGCACGAGGCGCCTGCACAGTAAAGCGGACCCAATCAGTCTCGGCTATTTCCGTCGGAGCCCGAGGGGGTAGGTGGTACCGCACCTGCATTGGAACACGAAGGTAAATATGGCTATCTGCTGCTGTCCAGGGGTCCCAGTGCTGGACAGGAGGAAGGGGGAAGCCTTATTAGGATCCAGAGGCTTCCCCTTCCTGAAGTAAGTACCCCCGGGGCTCTTTTTTTCTTTCAGGATCTCTTTACTGTTTTTTGTTTGTTATTTTTTTTGTCTCAGCTAAATGACAGTCTTTCACACATTCTCACAGAGTTGTCAGCCACAATCTACAGACTTTTGACTTTTTCTTATCTATTCCCTGCTCTCAGAAGCTGTTCTCTGCCAGGAAAGAGTTTTATGACGGTAATTATTTATCAGCTAGGGTTTATAGTCTGACTATGTCCCAACTAGAGATAAACTGTCACTTGCATACCTGAATGTTTAAGGGCCTATTTCCACCAGGCATGGGTTTTCGAGTCCAGACGGACCAGAATTCGGAATTCTAATGAAGTCTAATGACTTCAGGTGTGACAGCGGAATGGGGGGGAGGGGTTTAATTTACCCAGAAGTCTTTGGGACGGTGGCGTTCCATTACGTGTCATAGGAATAATGAAAGCCGCGTTGCATTACTCACTACCGCGCTTCCTCTTTCAAGCCGGAAGGAGGAAGCGCGGTAGTGAGTGGTGGAATGCGGCTTTCATTATGCCTATGAGGCGTAATGTTACACAGACATCCCAAAGACTTCTGGGTAAGTTAACCCCCCCCAATCCCATGGTCACACCTGAAGTCAGTAGACTTCATTCGAATTCCGAATTCAAGTCCGTCTGGTCTCGAGAGCCCATCCCTAATTTCCACTACGCCCAAATCCAGGCCAAATGAAAAGAGGCCTATCAATCTAGCGGCTTGCCGTCCAGAACGCACTGCGATGCGATTTTGGACAGCATGCTCCAGCATTGGAACCGGCCACAGCCAGAGCCTTAAGGTGGCCACTAACTGTCCAATTCCTAGCGAAAAATCGTTCGAGCAATCAGAAATTCTGATCGGATTGGTTGTAAATAATCTCCATTGGTGGACACAATCGATTATGAAAAGTGAAAAAAAATGTCGTCCGAATGAATTTTCGTCGAACCAAAATTTGAATTTTCTTGTTGGTTGTGATAGATAGGAAGCAAAGATTGGTTCGTTGATGGTGTAGTGAACGATGTATTACAATATTTCACTTCCGATCAGAATTTCTGATCGCTCGAAAGATTTTTCGATAGAAATTGGACAGTTAGTGGCCAGCTTTACTCTTTCAGGCAGATAAAGTAATCAGTGGTGGGCTGAAATTCACAATTACGCATCATAATCGTAATGTAAAATGTCAGAGAAAATTTTCGTGTAATTTTTGCATAATTTTGTGCAGACTTTAGCAGTTAACAGCAAAGCCCCCACAGATGCTATTGCTACCAAAATTGCTACATATGTTAAACAGAATAGTGTGTACCAGTTAACAAAAAATAATTTTTCAAAAAGTAGTTTTTGAGAAAATCGATTCTAAAAATGCAAAGAAAAATGTTTTTTAAACTGTCATTTTTCTGAGATTAAAAACCATTTTTTTCTTTGCATTTTTAAAAATCGGCTTTCTCAAAAACTACAAGGTCTTTTTGGAAAATTATTTTTCTCACTTGTACCCAATATTCTCCATTAACCATGCTATTTACACTAAAAGCATGCTTTGCTATTCACTGCCAAATTCGGCTCGAAATTACGCGAAACTTACGCAAAAATGTATGCGAAATGACGAATGACTATACGAAATCAATTGAATTTACAAATCGTAATTACGTATAGTCGTAATGCGAAATTTAGCGTAATGGTAATTAGCTGATTACAATCCTCACTGAAAGGAATGCAGTCCGCACAGGGGAGCGGTCCGAGAGGTCTTGATCTGTTAATGATGTTTTGGGGGAAATCTTCACAGTTCTGCTCTGGGATCTGATGGTGGGTGGGTCTTCCCAGAGACACGGAAGCGCGTCTTGCAACAAGCGCGCATTTAAAGCCCCACCGGCGTTCCAGTCACTTGTGCACACCTCAGATGAAGCTCGGCAACCGCCTAGCGAAACGGTCGTAAGGACCGTGCACCTTCTTGGCGCCCACACCTGCTACCTCTCCCACACCCAGGTACAGCTCAACACTGTATGATGTTTTTTCTTGATGCCTGTTCAAGCCACACTTGTTGCAAGTTGAACGCATTGTATATCACGCATCTGTTTTTTGCTGCATAGAATAAACCATAGTGCCAGACTTTTCTTGCTCTTTTGTTTGCCTGCTCTGGGATCTGCTTAAAGCTGCGAGCCATTGCGATTTCCCCGGTGATTTTTTACAGTAAGCTCTTAGAAATTGGGTGGATAAGTAGGTTATTTACTGTAAAATCGGTATTTGGAAATCCCTTAATCTCTGTTTCAGGTGGTAATGAGATAATAGTCAGTAGTTTCACATCTGAGCCTCTTATAGTTTAGTATAAGTTTGGCTGGAAAACCTGGACACCGCTGTGCCCTCCTAAGTGGAAAAACTGCTGTAAAGGCTTCCGGAAGTGAGGTCTCCGTATGTCAGCCTGCTGCTAAGAGCTCACAAGAGTCTCCTGTGAGAATAAAGGAATCTGCAGAACAGAACTTGACACCAAGTAACCTCGACATTTAAAGAGGCACTACAGTGAAAAACTGTAAAATTGTAAGATATGAGCAAACATATACAAATAAGAAGTACATTTTTCCCAGAGTAAAATGAGCCATAAATTACTTTTTTCCCATGTTTCTGTCACTTACAGTAAGTTGTAGAAATCGGACAGAAGTGACAGGTTTTGGACTAGTCCATCTCTTTATAGGGGATTCTCAGGGATATATATATTTATAAAAAGCACTTCGTGAATGGCAGTTGCTCTGTCCAACTGCCAAAAAACTGTGTAGGGAGCAGGGAAGCTGGCCAGCATCATTGTTTAAATCCTTTTCAGGGAATATCTTTATAAAGAATAAAAGCCTTGCTGATAATCCCCTATGAAAAGATGGACTAGTCCAACACCTGTCACTTCTGTCAGATTTCTACTACCTACTGTATGTGACAGCAACATAGGAGAAAAGTCATTTATGGCTCATTTTACTCTGGAAAAAATGTACTTCTTATTTGTATATGTTTTCACAGATTTTCAATTTTACAGTTTTTCGCTGTAGTACCCCTTTAACCGTGCTGGGACAACAAGAACCACAAATTAACCACTTTACCAGTACCACCAATGGTGGGCCGAAATTTTGCGTATGTGATATTTCGCATCGAAATTTGCAATTACGCATCTGAATCGTAATGTGAAATTTCAGAGAAGATCGTAATTGATTTGTATGTAATAGTAATATTTCATAATTTTGCATAATTTTTAGCATAAATTTTGCACAATTTTGTGTCGACTTTGGAGGTTAATAGCAACGCCCCCCATACATGCTATTGTTACCA
Organism: Hyperolius riggenbachi; assembly: GCF_040937935.1. NCBI lineage: Eukaryota > Metazoa > Chordata > Amphibia > Anura > Hyperoliidae > Hyperolius > Hyperolius riggenbachi. The sequence continues at coordinate 28,031,425 of NC_090652.1, forward strand.
AGAATTTTTCAAAAAGACCTTGTAGTTTTTGAGAAAATCGATTTTAAGAATGCAAAGAAAAATGGTTTTTAAACTGTCATTTTTCTGAGTTTAAAAAAAAAACATTTTTTCTTTGAAGTTTTAAAATCGATTTTCTCAAAAACGACAAAGTCTTTTTGGAAAATTATTTTTTTGACTTGTACCCACTATGGTCCTTAACAAGCAATTGTGGTGTCACTAGCATGTGTAACGATTCTGCTAGTGTATGTGGGCACTAGCAGACAGACAGAAAATAGACGTTCCATGACAGGGGAAATGTCTAACAGTCAGTGACAGCAGAAGGCAGTACAGTCACTGATACAGCTATGAGAATGGTCAACAGGCAGGGTCGTTAACAGATCTGACAGATAAGGTACAAAATCGTGAGGCAAAATCAGAGTGAGTATACAGGCAGAGGTCGGCAACAGATCAGGTAGGCAGAGGTACAAAATCGTGAGGCAAAAGGGTAGTGAGTATTCAGGCTGAGGTTGGCAACAGATCAGATAGGCAGAGGTACAAAATCGATAGGCAAAAGGGTAGTGAGTATTCAGGCTGAGGTTGGCAACAGATCAGATAGGCAAAGGTACAGAATCGTTAGGCAGAAGAGTAGTAAGAGGCAAGACAAAGGTCAATAATACAATCACAATAATATGTTTATTCCTGAGCTAAGTGCGAACCCCTGCTGGTTCAAGCACACATGGATCTGACTAAGGTCTGAAGCCTTCACTGTGGAGTGTTAGCTAGAGCGGACAACGTGGTACTGACAGAGGGAGCCTTATGAAGCTCGAGGTGAGAGATTAGGCACGCCCCCCGCACGCCCCGCAAATCAGGATGGAGAGGTGGATCCCTGCGTGTCAGCTGACTGGCTGTCAGCTGACACCCTTCCTAGGTGAGACTCGCAGCCCTGACAGCATGTATGGGAGCTTGGCTATTCATTGTTAAAGTAAGCATAAAATTATGCGAAATTACAAATAACCATACGAAATCAATTGAATGTACAAATCGTAATTATGTATAGGCATAATTGCGAAAATTTACGTGAAAATTTGCGTAATCGTAATTAGCTGATTATGATCATCACTGTTTACCACTGACGGTTTCTTCCCGTTGTGAACCAGAGCAATTTTCACCTTTCAGCGCTCCTCTCTTTCATTCACCAATAACTTTATTGCTACTTATCACAACAAAATGATCTATATCTTGTTTTTTCCACCACCAATTAGGCTTTCTCTGGGTGGTACATTATGCTAAGAATTGCATTTTCACAGGAATAATAAGAAAAAAAAGAAAAAAAATCATTATTTCTCAGTTTTCAGCCATTCTAAAATAATACATGCTACCGTAATTAAAACCCACACAGGTTTTTCTTTGGGATCTTCAGGTGCTGCTGGACCTCGGGCACAGCACGGGTGTTTTAACTAAACGGATGTCCGAGTACCTATGTCCACTGCACCCGGTTGTGCCCGTCTTCCATCATCTCCCGAAGATCCATAAACCGGACGTTCCCCCGCGGGGCCGGCCAATTGTGGCCGGTTTTGGCTCCGTGGATAAACGTCTGGGTGAGTGGGTCGATGCACATCTACATCCCCTTGTCACTAGACTTCCAGGTTACTTGTAGGATACTTGCCATGTTCTTTCAAGTTTCAATGGTTTTGTGTGGGAGGATGGGTTTATGTGGATAACTATGGATGTCACATCACTTTATTCTTCCATTCCACACAATCTAGCTTTGGAAGCTATGGATTTTCACCTTCGCAAATTCTTCTTCTTTTAATGCGCCTCTACAGGCTTTCCTGGGGAGGGCTGTGGAGTACCTCCTCACACACAATTATTTTATGTTTGATTCGGGGTTTTATCTCCAGAGATGCAGAGCTTCTTTGGGGGCAAAATTTTCCCCCTCCCTCGCAAACCTCTGTATGGGGTGGTGGGAGGAGCTCCGCATCTTTGGGGACGATAACCCCTTTGCCTCCCATATCATTTGGTATGGGAGGTTTATAGATGATTTACTTTTGGTGTGGGGGGTCCTCCTGCTCTCCTAGGGGAATTCCGGTACGAGAATATTAGCCGTGGTTAGAAATGGACGCGTGTGTTGCCGCAAAGCTCATGTCTAACGGCAAACTTCAATGTTTCATAGCCGGTTGATAGCCGTATATTTTACTTTTTAATATACGGCTATCAACCGGCTATGAAACATTGAAGGTTGCCGTTAGACATGAGCTTTGCGGCAACACACGCGTCCAGATCCAATGAGCAGTCTAGAACCACAGCCTCCCCCCGGCGGGCGCTCTCTGCCTCCCTCTTCGGGTGTGCTGCTGCCAGAGTCCCGAGCTGCTCCCAGGATATTCAGGGCGGCCTGCGAGTGCGGGGCCTGGCTTCGGATCCCCCCTACAGAGCGGCTCCGGGAGCTGAGAGCAGGCGGCGTGTGCTCCGACACCCTGGGGCCAGCTGCCCCTGCCTGGAGGTACCTGCTCAGCGGAGGGGAGGAGGAGGCATTTACCCGAGCTGGGCCTCTGATGGCTCCCCGGCCCGTGCTGGAGGGGATGTCCGAACCTCAGTTCGCTCGTGTCTGACCATCCAAGGCCGGGCTGCTGCTCTGCTGTCCGCCCATCCCCAGTGCAACCCCGGCTGGGTCACCTCGCATCCACTGGGAAGTGGCAAGTGTCTGATACAGTGCGCAGTGTATCTTCCATACCGTTATGATCCACATTACAAATCGGCGCCGTATTGTTTTTGCTACGGCGCCGTATCGGTTTTGATAACGGCGCGGCCAATATTCTCGTCGGTACGAGAATATTGGCCGCGGCGTTATCAAAACCGATACGGCGCCGTAGCAAAAACGATATGCGCCGATTTGTAATGTGGATCATAACGGTATGGAAGATACACTAGGATGAACCGGCGCGTCCATTTCATTGTGCGGCTAAATAGCCGTTTTCGGGGAATTCCTGGTCTATGTCAATAACAATGATTTAAATTGAAAATTTACTATGAGTTCAGACCCGTTTAACCTCTTGACGACCAGCTAACGCCGATTGGCGTAAACTGGTCGTCTGCGGGTTACCATGGAAACGGCCGCTCGATCGAGCGGCCTTTCCATGTCAGTTCACGGAGGGTGTCTCCGTGAACAGCCGGAGAGCCGCCGATGGCGGCTCGCCGGCAAAATGTAAACAGGCGGGGAAGAAATCCCCGCTGTTTACATCATACGGCGCTGCTGCGCAGCAGCGCCGTAAGGCAGATCGGCGATCCCCGGCCTCTGATTGGCCGGGGATCGCCGGCATATGATAGGCTGAAGCCTATCCTTCAATGCGCAGGACGGAAATCCGTCCTGCGCAGCACACAGGGGAAGGGAGAGGGAGGGAGCTGGCGAGAGGGCTGAAAGCGCTGCGGAGGGGGGCTTTGAAGAGCCCCCCCCCGCTAAGCAACTGCAGCCGGCGGCGATCAGACCCCCCCAGCAGGACATCCCCCTAGTGGGGAAAAAAGGGGGGTAGTCTGATCGCCCTGCTGCACTGCTGATCGGTGCTGCGGGCTGTAGAGCCCACGCAGCACCGATCAGTGTAACATCCCCTGGTCGGCAAGTGGTTAAAATTGATTATTTAGATCTTACCCTTATAGGGGACTCTTCATCACACTCAGTTTCCACACGTACCTTTCGGAAACCTACAGCGGGCAATTCGATTCTACTCGCCAACTCGTGCCATCCCAGACACACCATAAATGCTATCCCTACAGAGGAATTCACTAGGGCCGCGCATAACTGTTCGGATCAAGCTGATCTTGAACAGGAGTGCAATTTGGTAGAGACTAGACTCAGAGAAAGAGGTTACACTAAGAGACAGTTGTCTGTGGGACGCCAGACGGGTACCAGGAGACCACGCTCAGACTTACTGAGAGGTAGGGTGTGGAGTGAGGCCAAAGATGAGCGGGTTACTTTTGTCACCGGCTACAGCCTCGAGTTTAAAAAGATTACAAACATTGTAATATTTCTTTTTTCAATGCTGGTGTCTCTGGTTCCCTTTAAAACTATTTTGGATAGAGGGTGTCGTTTTTCTGCTGGAAGGGCCCGTACTTTGGGGTCCATTCTTTCACCCAGTCTTTTTCAGTCTCCTTCTCCCTCCCGCACCCCCACTTGGTTAGCCACAGTGGGCTCCTACCCTTGTGGGTTCTCTACATGTACCGTATTTTTCGGACTATAAGACGCTCCTAACCATAAGACCCACCTAGGTTGAGAGGACAAAAACCAGGGGAAAAATATATATACTAAACCTGGTGCATTCTTGTGGAACAAGGGGATACTTGTGGATTATGCCCCCACCTCATGCCTCCTTGTACCTCTTGTGTCGCCCTGTGTTCTCCTCTGTCCCCCTTGTGTCCTCCTGTGTCCTCCTTGCATCCTTCTCTATGCCCCTTTGTGTCCCCTGTTTGTCCCCCTGTGTCCTCCTCTGCATGGGCACAGTACAGAGAGTCCCCGACACTGCAGCAGGTACAAGTTCAAATTGGCAGGCGTTCAGAAGTCAGGAACTCCCTGCATTCGGACTATAAGACGCAGTGACTTTTTCCCCTGACTTTTGGGGGAGAAAGAGTGAGTCTTATAGTCCAAAAAATACAGTAAATATTGTCAGTGTCACAAAAAAAGCAATTCGATATTTTCTTTTGCACAAAATAAAAGTTTTCCCATCAAGCAATATGTGAACTGCAACACTAAATGTACTATTTATGTCATTTCTTGTATGACATGTTTTGTACAGTATGTGGGGTGTACCACTCGCCACCTTAGAGCCCGCATAGCGGAACACTATTGTGGCACTAATTGGAATACGTTTCATAAATCTGCTGTCTCAAAACACTTTGAAACTGTGCATGGGGGGGATTTATCTTCCTTCAGTTTTCAGGGGGTGGAGCGGGTGGTTTGTCCAGCCAGGGGTTGCGATATACAACGATTGTTGTTAAAACGTGAAGCTTTCTGGATCCATAGATTGGGCACCATATTTGACCATATTTTCAAAAATATACACTTGCCTGAACTCTTATATGTGTACATTCCACCTTCCAATGTGGAATTGTATACGCATAGAAGGAGCAATAATATTTCTGGGCATGCGCAAGCTAAAACAATGATCCATACGCGGAAAAATAGACGCGGTTACTGCACGCGTAGCTGACTTCGCAATACACACAGCAACTACGCATAGTGGACGAAACTTCGCATAACGGTACTTTGCTACGCGTAAATGCGTAAGTGTAGTTTTGAAACTCCACCTACGAACTGTGATGCGTAGACGTGAAATACGACACGTAGGTTCACACTGGCGTAGTTTCTGCTCGTCCGTGGTATTTGTCATGGATTGGTGTGGCTCTATGGGATAGGGCTTGAACCAGTAGTACTAAGAAATACCCAGATATCTCATGATGTCCCAGAACCACTAGGAAAGTACAGAGGGTAAAAGAGACCAAAAAGTCCTAAAGAAACTGTAACTAGATATAAATTTGCCTTTTAACCCCCTCTACACCATGCAATTTTACATACGATCGACAGTATTCGATTGGATCGAATTTGATTAGATCGATTAAACCCGACATTCCCGATCGGGATTTGATCGATCGTGTGATCGATTTTGCATTGAAAACTAACCAAAATCTATCACACGATCGATCGAACCCCAATTGGACATGTTGGATTTAATCAATCTATTTGAATTCAATGCAATCGAATTCGATCGATCGCACATGAAATTGCATGGTGTAGAGGGGGCTTAAAACATGAGGTAATAGAACAATTTTTAGTGAGTGATCATGTTTTCGATCAGATCATTCAGATCGGTAGGAAAGATTGTATTTAACCAACAGGGCAGGTTCTTTCATGAAGCAAGGTGAAACACTTGCATCAGGTGCAGAGATTACAGGGGCGGCATGATTGTACTGTGTTTACACTAACAGCATGCAGTCAGAGTAGGAGGAGAAGTGAGAGGAGAGCGAGGTGGAGAGGTCATCATTGGGGAAATGCAGCTTGTTGTTCTGTGTGAGGAGTCTGACCATGATGGAGGATGGAGGAGGCAGGAGAGCATTTGACTTGCACAGCAGAAGGGAGGAGATGGCACTGCTATCCTGACGACTGGCTGAGGGTGGGCAGTTTGCCACAGACTCGCAGCCAGCCAATGTGTTATTGTTTTGAGCTGCATGTCTCAAGCTGTTGCATATGCTCCCTTGCTCAGGCCTGGATTCAGGCCAAGGCCATCTAGGCCATGGCCTAGGGGCACCACAGGAGCAAGGGCACCAAAGCAGCAGGCTAAACTGGTGCAGCGTTTGCAAGCTTGCAAATGGTGCAATGCAGGGAGATCAGGCGAGTGCCTAACCGCGGTACTTTGCAGCCTGTGCAGCGGCCACCTTGCTCTCTGTGCACGTTTGCATTGTGGCCAGTGGCTATGGACTTGGACAGCATTGGAGACAGAAAGGAAGAAGAAGCTTCTGCTGTGGAGATGAGCGGAAAAAGGCGAGCTGGCTACCTATACTGAAAGGGGGCTGGGAGGGATTAAAAGAGTCACTTGGCTACCTATACTGGAGGGAAGGGGGGAGGGGTCATCTTGCTACATATACTCGAGGGGGACAACTGGTAACAGTGGCCTTGGGCAGTAAATAGTTAAAGTCCAGCCCTGCCCTTACTGACGGAGAACATTAAATGAAGCAGAGCAAATTGTCGGGTGCTGTGCGATCATTCTAAATCAGGAAGGGAGGGGCGCATCCTCATAAGTTTGCCTCAGGCAGCAAAAAGTCTAGAAACGGCCCTGTTAACCGATCCACTACACTAAAATACCCAAAACATTCCCGATATTGAAACCAGTTATGATCGTCTGTATGGAAAAAATGAGCCATGCCAATTGGCTAGTACGGTCATTGGTCAATAATGCGATTGTTCTGGGTCAATTGGGCTGACCAGCTGCCCTGTTTTCATACAATGCAATCTAAATAAATTGAGAATACAATTGTTTGCTAAAAATTGTACTGTTGTTAATGCGCACCTTAAACCGGACCTGAACTCAGAACTTCCTCTCTGCTCTGAAAAATGCACAACAGCATAATAACCTTTAAAGGAGTTATCAGGCTAATATGAACAAAAAAAGCGCTACTTACCCGGGGCTTCCTCCAGCCCCAAGCTCCCAGCATGTCTCTCGCCGCAGCTCTCCCTTCAGCTGTTTGCCGCAGCTCCCTCCCAGTCCCCGGTGATGACGTCAGGCCAACCCCCAGGTCGGCCTGTACTGCGCCTGTGCAAGCGGCGCTGTCAATAACCGCCAATAACCGGAGCGGACTGCGCAGGCACAGAACTACTGCACCGGGAGGGAGCTGCGGCGAACGGCTGCGTGCAGAGCTGTGGTGAGGGACATGCTGGGAGCTTGGGGCTGGAGGAATCCCCGGGTAAGTAGCGCTTTTTTTGTCCATATTAGCCTGATAACTCCGTTAAAGAAAAACGTTTCTTTGTTACAGCTGATACAGATCCTGCAATAAATCTGCAGTGTGTTTACTTCCTGCTTTTATGGAAGCAGACATTGGGCCTGATTCACAAAGCGGTGCAAACTTTTTCGCGGACTTTTGCGCGCGCAATTTGCCGTGATTAAGTCCGCGATCGCGCGAATCGCAGCAAATCGCGCGCGCAAACGTCCGCGAAAAAGTTTGCACCGCTTTGTGAATCAGGCCCATATTGTTAACATCCAGCGCTTTCAAATGAGCTTATCTGCCATCTCTGCCATGGCAGTCATGTGACACAGGGGAAAGATCAAGTTACAACTTGTGATTACACTAAATGAGGGGGAATGAGACAGGCTAAACTCGCTAAATACATACAGGGTGCATTTCTATCTGTTTCCCTTCTGTCCTGTGCAAGAGTTCAGGTGCACTTTAAGCCCTCCTCAAAGAACTGGCTCCACCTACAAGAATTCTACTTTCTGTGGAGCAAGTTTCCTTCCTATGGAGCAAGAAATATACCTAAAGTCTATTATTTTATAGCCTTTCAGGACTGTCTGATGAGGTCAGCTGGTACTTCTGCCAGCCATTGGGTGATAACAGCTGGAACAGAATCCCAGCAAAAAACTTCCATTGCCATGGCAACACATAAAGTGTAGTCATATTGATTTTTTTTTCAGCAACTTCTGCAGAGAATCACAACAGAATACAGATCAGCAGCACTACTAAAATATCTTAATTTAGCTTTACACTTACATGAATTCAACATGCCATGTTTTTCAATTAGTCCAGAGTATCACTAAAAGACACTTAAAATAGAGTGACCAGACGTCCCGGATTGCCCGGGACACGTCCCGGATTCGGGGTCCGCTGTCCCAGGCTTAATGAGGTCCCGGGAAACGTCCCGCTTTCAGCAGCGGGACGTCCCGGCCTCGGGACTCTGGCCACTCTCTCCTCAATGAACTGGCAGCGGCGTCTATAGACGCCGTGCCAGTTCATTGCCTGCAGCCCCGCTCCAGCCTCCTCTTCCGGTGTCTGTTTCCGACACCGGCAGGCGAGCAGGGCTACGGCAAGATGGCTGCCGAAGCCCTGTACTGGAGACCTATTTGTGTCACTAGTACAGGGCTTCGGGCGCCATCTTGCCGTAGCCCTCTCAGCGCGGGAGAGAAGAGCAGGAGGAGGAAGACGGTCCCGGGACGGAGCAGCGCGCCAGAGGCCGGACACTTCTGCCAGGTGAGTAAATGCTTTCTTTTCCAGGTGAAATGTTTGCCCGCATTGTTTCTTTTCCAGGTGAAATGTTTGACCGCATTGTTTCTTTTCCAGGTGAAATGTTTGCCCGCATTGTTTCTTTTCCAGGTGAAATGTTTGCCCGCATTGTTTCTTTTCCAGGTGAAATGTTTGCCCGCATTGTTTCTTTTCCAGGTGAAATGTTTGCCCGCATTGTTTCTTTTCCAGGTGAAATGTTTGCCCGCATTGTTTCTTTTCCAGGTGAAATGTTTGCCCGCATTGTTTCTTTTCTGGCGAAATGTTTGCCCGCAGTGCGTTTCTTTTCTGGCGAAATGTTTGCCGCATTGCGTTTCTTTTCTGGTGAAATGTTTGGCCGCAGTGCGTTTCTTTTCTGGTGAAATGTTTGCCCGCAGTGCGTTTCTTTTCTGGCGAAATGTTTGCCCGCATTGCGTTTCTTTTCTGGCGAAATGTTTGCCCGCAGTGCGTTTCTTTTCTGGCGAAATGTTTGCCCGCATTGCGTTTCTTTTCTGGTGAAATGTTTGGCCGCAGTGCGTTTCTTTTCTGGTGAAATGTTTGCCCGCAGTGCGTTTCTTTTCTGGTGAAATGTTTGGCCGCAGTGCGTTTCTTTTCTGGTGAAATGTTTGCCCGCAGTGCGTTTATTTTGTACTGACATGTTGCCCGCATTGCATTTATTTTATACTGACATGTTGCCTATTGCGTTTATTTTCTGGTGTCCGGGGTAACTGTTACTGCATTTATTATTTAATGGTCATAGATGGCTATGTTTGCTGCTTTGTGGTTACGGTATACTATTAGCATCACACAGTTTCTGCACACCCATGATACAAAGTCTCGTTTGTCCACATCATGGCGTAAACACTGCTTTCTTATGCCTCGCTGTTACATCATTACGTTAGCTCCGCCCATACAATGTCATGGCCACACCCATTTTCTCGGCGCGGCGCGCTGCGCGCGCCGCAGCCCCCCTCCCCCAGTCTTCGCCGCTGCGTGCTCCTCACTCCTTCCCACTTTTCGCCGCGCGCCGCCCCCCCCCCCCCCCCCACGCCCCCCCCCCCCCCGTCCCCCCGTCCCAGGTTGGACCCACAAAAATATGGTCACTCTACTTAAAAAGCAACTTCAATCCAGGATGAAACTTCATCCCAATCAGTAGCTGATACCCTTTTCTCTAATAGATAATCAGGAGGGGGAGGTCTGTATAACTGTTATTGTGGTGAAACCCCTCCCACAGTGTGATGTCATGACCATGGTCCTGACAGTTTCCTGACTGTGAGCCTTGTTGCATTGTGGGAAATAACTGTTGTTTCCAATTGCCAAGCAAAAAGCATCTCCCTTTGTGCATAGAACTTTAATGCTGTAAATTCCCCATGAGATTTTCTGGCAGATAGATAGATTTCCAACATGTCCGATCTGATTTTCGCTCGCTTTTCTGATTGATTTCTCATAGCAGTGATAGGAAATCGAAAAATGCTCAGAAAATCGATGGGAAAAATGATCGGACAGTAAATCTGTTGAAAAATCTCATTGTGTATTCCCAGCATTAGTAACGAACATTCCGTACAGATCACCTGGCAGAGCTAAAGCTGTCACCACCAGGGATTAATGTCAGAATGTCAATCAGGGAGAGGAAAGATTTTAAAATAAGCAAACACTGACTAAATAATATATAAATTAATATTGTAAAAAAAAAAAAGTTCCTCAACTTACATACCCCCAAATGGCAAGACAATTTAAATGAAAAGGGGAAAACATTTACTAAAAAAAGTTCACTATGGTGTTAATTTATTTAAGAGTGGATATTATGGATTCCTACAGATACGTTCACCTGTGGCAGCATCTCTTTACGGAAAAACGCCTTATTTCTGAACATCGTATGCACTTATTTTTATACAAGGTGATGAGAAAGCTAATCCAAAACGATTTATTGTCATAGGAACTGCGCTATCTGTTAAAACAGGTTAGGGGTGCTTAGACATATCTAGTTCTGATTGGCCAGTGATAAGCCAGTGCAAGCATCTCCATGTAGTGTGAAGGCCCACAGATGTTTAATACTATCAACAGATTGTGTAGGTAAGGTTTCATGCTACATGTGGTAAAATTGGCCAACCATTACCCAATCAAAACTGGATGTGTGTACCAGGCTTTAGGGTGCATTACCACATTAGTATGTAGTGTAAATATTCCTTAAAGAGGAACTCCAGCCTAAACAAACATACTGTCATTAAGTTACATTAGTTATGTTAATTAAAATAGGTAATATAATCTCTTACCCACACTGTTTTAAAAGAACAGGCAAATGTTTGTGATTTCATAAGGGCAGCCATCTTTTTGGTTGAAAGGAGGTGACAGGGAGCATGAGACACAGTTCCAACTGTCCTGTGTCCTGATCACCCCTCTCAGCTGCGCGCGCTAGGCTTAAAATCTCAAATTCAAAAAATTCAAAAAGAGGACAGCGCTAATGTCTCAGTATTAATGCACCAATGATATTTATTGCAGTTAAAATAAGCTTTTTTTTAGCCAATAAATGCTTAAAAATTGCATAATAAAATATTATATGCAAATCCCATTTATGAGATCCCATACATACACAATAATCGTCTGCAATGCCACTAGATGATATTAGGATGCCTCAATCCCGTATACATACACACCACCACACATACAATGGAGCCACCTGGTCCTCTACTGACCTAACGGTTATCTAACTCAGAACGTTGGGTAGTTCTATGTCCAGACTGATTAAAAAGACTGTTTAAAGAGAACCTGAGGTGGGATTTTATTATGCTAGTGGGGCACAGAGGCTGGTTGTGCACAGTAACACCAGCCTCTGTTGCCCCATGGTGTGCCTCCATGTCCCCCCTGCTCGCCGCTATAGCCCCCGCAGTGCTGGCGACACGCAGCGTGTCGCCAGCACAATGTTTATCTAAGCGCTGTCTGTCAGCGCCGCTCCCCCGCCTCCTTCTCCGTATCGGCGCTACCCGCCCGCGTCACTTCCCTCCAATCAGCCGGAGGAAAGGGACACAGGCGGGTAGCGCCAATAAGGAGGAGGCAGGGGAGCGGCGCTGACAGACAGCGCTTAGGTAAACATTGTCGCCAGCACTGCGGGGGGTATAGCGGCGCGCAGGGGGGTCCTGAAGGCACACCATGGGGCAACAGAGGCTGGTGTTACTGTGCACAACCAGCCTCTGTGCCCCACTAACATAATAAATTCCCACCTCAGGTTCTCTTTAAGTCCTTCCCTGTTCAGGGATTCTTCCCCCTTTCTCTATCAATGCAATATACTCCATATAATCAGGATCCGCAGGCACTTACGGATCTTGCAGCTGTAATGTTCCTTAGTGCGGGCTCCGGCCGGTAGCCTCGCATGCAGGGTCCTGCTTCAGGTTTAAACACCTACTCCTCCGGTGAAGAGGCTAGTCCGCATAGTTTCAGCAGTCCTCTCGCGGCTCTGCTCAATCCACTCGCGCGGCTTCCAGGTAGGTGGCTAGCTGGGAGTGACGTCACTTTCCCTCCGGGCTCCTGCATTCCACCTTGGACTACATATCCATCCCTCCCACTGCATAAAGAACCAGGTGGTCCTACTATCAGGTGGCTCCCATTCATATCACCCTAAAAAGCCAAACATCTCTCATTCCTCATTCAAGCCTCTAGGTACCATGGTGTTTAAATTAAAAATCCATTGGCTCTCTTTCCTGGACATTTTTGCTATAAAATTGACCCCCCTGGAATCCCTTCAAACAATTTCTAACCCAAAATCTCAAATTCAAAATTTAAAAAAACAAATTTGCACCAAAACAGCAAAAGGAGAACAACAACATCAGAAATCCCATCATGCTTTGCACAGCATCAGGGGAAAAATGCCCGGGCAGTTTTCTTCTGTGCAGCTAAAAATGAGGCTTGGGTAAGAAAAACAAAGTTCTGATGCTGTGAAACTGTTTATAGAAGCACCAAGCCTTTTCAGTGCTGCTGAGTAAGTTGTTAGTCTGGAGGTTCACTTTAAGCCTGGCACTCACTTTCCATTATGACTGGCCAATCACTGACCAATTTCACCACTTCCATGTAGTATGAGGGTTTACCTACACAATCTGCTCATAGTATTCAATATCTGTTGATCCTCATACTACATGGAGCTGGTAAAATTGATCAGTGATTGGCAATTGGCAAATCATAATTGAAAGTGGGTATCAGCCTTTAACCCCCTTGCCGTTCCAATTATGTCGGCAAGGGGGCGGCGCAGCACTTTTTTTTTACTTTATTTTCTTAAATTCATGTACCTAGCCTAGCGCTAGCTACATGATAGCCGTTGACAAGCGGCATCCCCCTACCTACTTTGATCGCTGCCGGCGATCTTTGCAAGCAGGAAATCCCGTTCATAACGGGATTTCCTGCTCGGCTTCCCCCTTCGCCATGGCGACGAGGCGGGATGACGTCACCGATGTCATGGACGTCGGGACGTCAGAGGGATCCCGATCCACCCTTCAGCGCTGCCTGGCACTGATTGGCCAGGCTGCGCAAAGGGTCTGGATGGCGGGGGGGCGGCGCGGCGGGTAGTGGTGAATCGGCGGCGATCGAGATATGCACGCAGCTAGCAAAGTGCTAGCTGCGTGCAATAAAAACAAATTGTGAAAATTGGCCCAGCGGGGCCTGAGAAATCCTCCTGCGCAGGTTACCCCGAGCTGAGCTTAACCATTTTAACCTTTTGGATGTATCTGCGGCCGATCGTGCACGCTCCCGTGCCACCGACCATTAGCCCGGAGAGCAATGAACGGGAACGCAGTTCCCTTTCATTGATCTAAGTCCCCGTTACAAGACCGATGGCTTCTATGAGAAGCCGTGATCTTTCTAAAGAAAAAAAAAGTTTCATGTCCTCCCTTCACTTCCTATAAGCGTGATCGCTCGCTTACAGGAAGAAAAAAAAAATTTGACTGAGGCCATCTTGTGGCCAAATAGTAAAAGTACATTTACATACCTTTTTTTTTAAATACACACAATAAATTACATTTAAAATTAATTATTTACCTCCCACATTCCCAAAAATACCTAAATAAAATGTGTAACTATATATATAAAAAAAATTACAATTAAAAAAAAAAAAGCTTTAATAGTTACCTAAGGGTCTGAACTTTTTTAATATGCATGTCAAGAGGGTATATTACTATTATGTTTTAAGTTATAAGCTTGTAAATAGTGATAGACGCAAAACAATAAAAATGCCCCTTTATTTCCAAATAAAATATTGGCGCCATACATTGTGATAGAGACATCATTTAAATGGTGTAATAACCGGGACAAATGGGCAAATAAAATACTTGGGTTTTAATTATGGCAGCATATATTGTGTTAAACTTATGATGGCAGAAAACTGAGAAATAATGAATTTTTACCCTTTTTTCCTTAATGTTCCCATTAAAATGCATTTAGAAAAAGTAATTCTTAGCAAAATGTACCACCCAAAGAAAGCCTAATTGGTGGCGGAAAAAACAAGATATAGATCAATTAATTGTGATAAGTAGTGATAACGTTATTGGCGAATGAATGGGAGGTGAAAATTGCTCGGATGCATAAGGTGAAAAACGACTGAAGGCTAAAGTGGTTAAAGGATACATCCGGGGTTGAAAAAAAATATATAAACAAACAGGATTTACTTACCTGTTGCTCTTCCCACCTGTCCCGAGGTCGCCTGCGCTGCAGATGCCGGTCTCGCGATTGCGCTCACATAGCCTGGAGCGTCCTGCGCAGGCATGGAAGTACTGCGCCTGTGCAGTTAGCTCCCGGCTGCAAGAGCGCAAGTGCAGAAGATGCCGAGCTGGCGAGGTCGGCATCTGCAACGGAGGTGCCCCCGGGACACTGTCTGGGAGCGGCGCTGCAGTGAGGGACAGATAGAGTTGGGCCGAACCTCCGATTTTAGGTTCGCGAACCCTGTTCGCGAACTTCCGCGAAAGGTTCGGTTCGCGAAAAAGTTCGCGAACCGCAATAGACTTCAATGGGGAGGCGAACTTTGAAAGTTTAAAAAAATTCTATCAACTGGAAAAATGATAGAAAACATGTTTCAAAAGCTCTAATACCTGGAGCCCCACCTAATTGAGTGAAATACACATCACTGCTGGAGGACCCGCCCACCCTCCTCCAAGCAAGGTCCTTTATACCATTTGCCTGCCTACACTAATTAGTTATGGGACAGCTGCTACACACTCTGCTAGGGAGATTTTAATTGGCCTCCACCCTTCTACCCTTCTACCTATTCCCTCCTCCCTCCTACCGAGGGTCTCTTCTGCCAGGGAATTATACTATTTTAAAAAACAGTATACATCATACCATAGCTGGTACATCATACCATAGCTGGGAATACATACATGAGTATACATCATACCATAGCTGGGGATACATACATGAGTATACATCATACCATAGCTGGGAATCGAACCCAGATCTCACTGTGTGGTGGTGGGCACATCACCCTAAGCACTGTACCACTACAGAAGTAAGTGAAGCTAGCCTACTAGTGCGACGCGATTTCGCCGGCATTCCGACGCTTGTAAAAACGCATGCGGGTGCGTTTCCGCATGCGTTTTACCCGCGATTTCGCGTGCGATTTCGCATGGCAGGGTGCCATGCGAAATTAACCATGACACTGCCAGGACAAAATAACATTGGGAAGGGTGCGAAATCGCACGCGAAATCGCGGGTAAAAACGCATGTACCAAACGCATGCGTTTTTACTATTAAATACATTAGCGGCGATTCGCACGGATTCCCGACGCAGGCGAAAACTGTGGGTCCCGCCGTGCAGATTTGGCCCGCTGCCAAATCGCTCCCGCACGCCGCACAGGTGGAAACAGCCCCATCCACTAACATTAGCTATGCGAATCCGCATGCAGTGCCCGCATGCGGATTCGCCCTAGTGGAAACGAGCCCTAAAATTTAACATTTATGCTCAATGCAATAGAACCATTAGGTTGCTTAAAGGAGAACTGTAGTGAGAGGTATATGGAGGCTGCCATATTGATTTCCTTTTAAGCTATACCAGTTGCCTGGCAGCCCTGCTGATCTATTTGGCTGCAGTAGTGTGAATCACACCAGAAACAAGCATGCAGCTAATCTTGTCAGATCTTACAAAAATGTCAAACACCAGATCATACCATAGCTGGGAATTGAACCCAGATCTCACTGTGTGGTGGGCACATCACCCTAAGCACTGTACCACTACAGAAGTAAGTGAAGCTAGCCTAAAATTTAACATTTATGCTCAATGCAATAGAACCATTAGGTTGCTTAAAGGAGAACTGTAGTGAGAGGTATATGGAGGCTGCCATATTGATTTCCTTTTAAGCTATACCAGTTGCCTGGCAGCCCTGCTGATCTATTTGGCTGCAGTAGTGTGAATCACACCAGAAACAAGCATGCAGCTAATCTTGTCAGATCTTACAAAAATGTCAAACACCAGATCATACCATAGCTGGGAATTGAACCCAGATCTCACTGTGTGGTGGGCACATCACCCTAAGCACTGTACCACTACAGAAGTAAGTGAAGCTAGCCTAAAATTTAACATTTATGCTCAATGCAATAGAACCATTAGGTTGCTTAAAGGAGAACTGTAGTGAAAGGTATATGGAGGCTACCATATTGATTTCCTCCCCCCTTTCCCTCTTGTATAGGTAGCCTGATGACCTCCCCCCCCAGTATATGTAGCCAGATGACTTCTTCCCCCCTTTCCCTCCAGTGTAGGTAGCCAGATGACTCCTCCTCCTTTCCCTCCAGTATCGGTAGCCAGATAACTCCTCCCCCTTTCTCTCCAGTATAGGTAGCCAGACGACTCCTCTCCTCTTTCCCTCCAGTATAGGTAGCCAGATGACCCCTCCCCCTTCCCTCTAGCATTTTTAGCCAGATGACTCCTATGACTCCTCCCCCTTTCCCTCCAGTATAGGTAGCCAGATGACTCCTCTCCTCTTTACCTCCAGTATAGGTAGCCAGATGACTCCTCTCCTCTTTCCCTCCAGTATAGGTAGCCAGATGACTCCTCTCCTCTTTCCCTCCAGTATAGGTAGCCAGATGACTCCTCTCCCCTTTCCCTCCAGTATAGGTAGCCAGATGACTCCTCCTCCTTTCCCTCCAGTATCGGTAGCCAGATAACTCCTCCCCCTTTCTCTCCAGTATAGGTAGCCAGACGACTCCTCTCCTCTTTCCCTCCAGTATAGGTAGCCAGATGACCCCTCCCCCTTCCCTC
Organism: Hyperolius riggenbachi; assembly: GCF_040937935.1. NCBI lineage: Eukaryota > Metazoa > Chordata > Amphibia > Anura > Hyperoliidae > Hyperolius > Hyperolius riggenbachi. The sequence continues at coordinate 28,048,367 of NC_090652.1, forward strand.
TAGCATTTGTAGCCAGATGACTCCTATGACTCCTCCCCCTTTCCCTCCAGTATAGGTAGCCAGATGACTCCTCTCCTCTTTCCCTCCAGTATAGGTAGCCAGGAGACTCCTCTCCTCTTTCCCTCCAGTATAGGTAGCCAGATGACTCCTCTCCTCTTTCCCTCCAGTATAGGTAGCCAGATGACTCCTCTCCTCTTTCCCACCAGTATAGGTAGCCAGATGACTCCTCTCCTCTTTCCCTCCAGTATAGGTAGCCAGATGACTCCTCTCCTCTTTCCCTCCAGTATAGGTAGCCAGATGACTCCTCTCCTCTTTCCCTCCAGTATAGGTAGCCAGATGACCCCTCCCCCTCCCCTCTAGCATTTGTAGCCAGATGACTCCTATGACTCCTCCCCCCTTTCCCTCCAGTATAGGTAGCCAGATGACTCCTGTCCCCTTTCCCTCCAGTATAGGTAGCCAGATGACCCCTTCCCTCTAGTATATATAGCCAGTTGACTCCCTTAATCCCTCCCCCCACTCCCTTCCTTTCAGTATGGGTAGCCAGCTCACATACTGCAGCAACCATCAGTGTCACTCATTTCACAGCTCGTCTCAAGCGCAGAAGCTTCCTCTTCCTTTCCGTCTCCAATGCTGCCCAACTCCATAGCCGCCAGCCAACAACGCAAACGTACACAGAGAGCAAGGTGGCTGCTGCTAGCCACCTGTGCAGCAGCCACCTTGCTCTCTGTGTACGGTCAGACGCTCTCCTGATCTCCCTGCATTGCAGCATTTGCAAGCAATGCTGCACCAGTTTAGCCTGCAGCTTTGGTGACCTTGATCCTGTGGTGCCCTAGGCCATTGCCTAAGTGGCCTTGGCCTAAATCCAGCCCTGGGAAGGGTAAAGATTTTTCATGGGAAAGAGGGTATCAGCTACTGATTGGGGTGAAGTTCAATCCTGGGTTCAAGTTCCTCTATAAAGGAAATCTGAAGTAAGAGGAATATACAGGCTGACACATTTATTTCCTTTTATGCACCAATAGTGTCTGAATCACACATCTGAAACAAGCATTTGGCAAATCCAGTCAGACGTGAGTCAGAGTACCCAGAGCCAGATCATAGGGCCTGGGGAGAGTCTAGGGGTCTGGCGGACACTAGCCCACACCAAACCTTACTGCAAAAGCCAGGTGACCATCAGTGTTTGGCTAAAACTGCCACCTTGCTTAGGGCCCCGTTTCATTTTCATCCTTTTCTGAGAACACCTGATCTGCTGCATGCTTGTTCAGGGTCTATGGCTAAAAGTATTAGAGGCAGAGGATCGGCCTCAGTCATGCATTTTGGTCGTACCAATGGTCTAGCACCATACAAAATAAATGGGATACAGTTGGGGACATCAAACTTGGAGAAGGACTTAGGAGTACTCATCGACAGCAAGTTAAATAATCGTACTCAATGCCAAGCAGCTGCAGCTAAAGCTAACAAAATTTTGGGATGCATTAAAAGGGAAATAAAAACTCGAGATGCTAGCATAATATTGCCCCTGTTTAACTCTCTAGTAAGGCCACATCTGGAATATGGAATTCAGTTCTGGGCACCACATTACATGAAAGATATTGCAGTCTTAGAGCAGGTGCAGAGACGAGCAACAAAATTGATATGTGGGATGGAAGGTCTCAATTACCAAGAAAGGTTAGATAAACTGGGTTCATTTAGTCTAGAGAAAAGACACCTTAGAGAGGATCTAATTAACATGTATAAATACATCAAAGGGCAATATAAAAGCTTGGCGGATGAGCTTTTTGTCCCTAGGCCTTCACAAAGGACTAGACTGAGCATAGTTCTCCAACCCTGTGCTCAAGGCCCATCAACAGTGCATGTTTTGCAGAAAACCACAGACATGCACAGGTGAGGTAATTAGTGTCTCAGCAGAGCTGGTAGACTACCTCTGTGGATTTCCACAAAACATGCACTGTAGGTGGGCCTTAAAGACAGGGTTGGGGAACACTGGACTAAAGGATATGATCTGCAAATGGAGGAAAAACGTTTCAGCCATTTATTTAGGAAAGGGTTCTTTACAGTAAGAGTGATTAAGATGTGGAATGCATTGCCACAGGAAGTAGTTATGGCAAACTCTATACCTGCATTTAAAGGTGGCTTAGATGCTTTTCTTGCGTTGAAAGACATCCATGGCTACAATTACTAGGTAATGCCTAATGATGTTGATCCAGGGATTTTATCTGATTGCCATCTGGAGTCGGGAAGGAATTTTTTCCCTTTTGGGGCTAATTGGACCATGCCTTGTAAGGGTTTTTTGCCTTCCTCTGGATCAACAGGGATATGTGAGGGAGCAGGCTGGTGTTGTACTTTGTTCTCTGGTTGAACTCGATGGACATATGTTTTTTTTCAACCCAAATAACTATGTAACTATGTGACAGCCAGGCTATCTGCAGTGTTTAAAAGGAAATAAATATGGCAGCCTCCATATACCTCTAATTTCAGGTTCACTTTAAAGGGAACCTGAAGTGAGAGGGATATGGAAGCTGACATATCTATTTAATTTTAAACAAAACCACTTGCCTGGCTGTCCTGTTGATCCTCTCATTTTAAAACGTTTAGCCATAGCCCCTGAACAAGCATGCAGATCAGATGTTCCTGACTGAAGTGTGACTAGATTAGCTGCATGCTTGTTTTAGGTGTGGGATTCAGACACTACTGCAGCCAAAGGAATCAACAGGACAGCCAGGAAACTGGTATTGCTTAAAAGGAAATAAATATGGCAGCCTCCCCACAATAACCACACAATATACAGTAGTTTCCTCTTTTTCATATAACTTTTTGCAGTGAGGTGGTCATTTTGCCTGATCCTGAATGGTCACGGTGGAGCAAGTGATGTTATTGAGGAGCTTGGTGGTGATGTAACTACCAGCTTAGTAGCTGACAGGCCACAGTGCCACGGAATATGTTGGCACTTTATAGATCAATAATATTAGGCTGAGTGGAGATTTGCTGCTTCGTTGTTGGCATGAGCTATACAGTGGGTCCCCTACCCAGCATTCAGAATAGTAATGATGTCTAGGAGAACTCATGGAGAAGCATGTGATCAGTTTGATCAGCTGATAGATTTGTAAGGCTCTGATTTGTTGGTCATGATCATGTGTTAAACCAGGAAGTCATCACAGCAAATCAGAACCTTATAAATCTATCAGCTGACCAAACTGATCACATGCTTCTCAATGATACAGAGGCACCGAGTGTTGTTTGTTTTGCAGGATGCTGTAACTCCTTTTTCTATTGCCTGAGGAAGCGGGCGCTGACCCGTGAAACGCGTTGCTTTGCTTTATCTGGAGTTCGTTAATAAATAGACTGAATGTACAGTCGTGTTGTGTCTGCTTGGAGGAGGTAAGTCCACCACTGCCTCCTCTAATTACCAAAAATGTTTGGCTTTTAAGCTCCTTTAAAACCCCTTTTTAGACTTTTGGCGCCTCTATTCTCTCTTATATAATATTGTATCCACCCTTGGTGGAGGGTTGCGACCCTTTCTACTATCTACAGAGAGCGACTTCTTATTCCTGAGTGGGGTCAGAATAATCTCCCCACCTGCCTTTACAGTGGTTGCCTATTGGTGACCCATGTTTGTGAGTATAACAACTATTACTCTTTGTCATTACCCCCTTTGTCAATACATACTACACTATTGGGGCTCTTGGTGTTCCTCTTTTTATCTCGTATGCTTCTCAATGAGTTCTCCTAGGCAGGGCCATCCCTAGTAATGATGGGATCAAGCTAGTGATGTCATTGAGGCATGAGGCACCTCAGTGATGCCATTACTTCCTTGCAAGGCTGTATTTATACTTTCTGCTTTACTAGGCCAACTTTCTTAAGCTCCTACTCCCTCAATCAGCCCCCATTCCAGCAATAGATAAGGCCCACTCCTGCTTACAAACCTGGCTTTTTTATATTTGGTGGAGGTTGGGGTCAGCCAGGCCCCTTGACACTTGCCAGGCCCTAGGCACTTGCCTAAGTTGCCTGTTATGGATGATCCAGCTCTGCCCCCCTTCTATAAACGCCAGTCCTTATACTATTTTTTGTGCAACCCCTTCCCCTGTCAGTTAGCAGAACGCCAATTTCAGGTGCAACACTCTAAATGCATCCTTCCTGTTCCATTTGCAGCCTCCTGTTCCATGTCTATCAGCCCCACTCTTCCATTTTGATCCCACCTTGGGCCGCAGATGCTCTAGGCTATGTGGCTTTGCAAAAATCTGTCCCCGCTTTCTGAAAACAATAAAGTTAGGAATTCAAAAATAAGACCTTAGTCATGCTTAGTCATGTTCTCCAACCTTTCTCTACGAAAAGCCAGCTGGATGCCATTAATGTCATGAAGTGACTCAGCAAGGAGATTCGTAGAGGGTGGCCAAAAAAATATGACATCTCAGTGATGTCATCACTTTCTGTTGAGCTGAAAACAGGTCCTATCTAACGGTTACTTTGGCTACTCTGTTCTCAGATTTGAATCTTGGGCCTGGTTCATTTCCTTTGGTTCATCGGCCAAAAACAAGACAAGACCATCAAATAGGCAACTTTCTTGCCTTGGCACAGAGGATCCTCCTCAAAAAATAGCTATACTGCATCCCAAACCATTCTTTCTGAGACTTAGGAACCAGGGCTGCTCAAATCCGAATCCGGGAGATACCTGGATAGTTGCTATCTGGATATCTCCCAGTTACCTGTGCGGGGGGGTCAATCTTACCTGTCTGATGTCTTCTTCGTCCGTCCCTCAGCGACTCCCACGATGCGCCCCACGCGCGTCACGTGATTACAAACACTTCCTCCTTCATCCCAGATGGAGGAAGTGTTTGTAATCACGTGACCGCCGCTTGGACCGCATCGCAGGAGGCGCCGAGGGACGGACTGAAGAAGACGTCAGACAGGTAAGATTGACCCCCCCTCCCACCTCGCACAGGTAACTGGGAGATATCCGGATAGAACTATCCGGATGTCTTCCGGATCCGGATTTGAGCAGCCCTATTAGGAACCAGTGACGTCATAAGGCCACCATGGCCGGATTTCAGGCAAGGCCACAAAGGCCATGGCCTAGGGCACCAGGAAAGCAAGGGGCGGGCTGTGGGCAGCTGGGTGGCAGTAGCAGTTAGCCTGACGAATATTCATCCTGCTACACAGAGTTGACACATACAGCCAGATCTGGCACTCGGGGGATGAAGGGGCAGGGAACTGGCACTTACAGTGATCTTTAAGATGCTTGTCACTCACCGAATGTGCTGCCGCTCACCAAGGAGTTTACAATTTAATCCCTGCCATCATTTTACTAACTGTCCTTAGAGGAGATTATAATGTAATTCCTGCCATCATGTCACGAAACTGTCCACAGAGGATCTTATAATGTAATCTTTGCCATCATGTCACTAACTGTTCTCAGAGGAGCCTACAATCTAATCCCTGCCATCCTGCCACTAACTGTCCTCAGAGGATCTTAAAATGTAATCCCTGCCATTGTGTCACTAACTGTCCTCAGAGGAATTTATAATGTAATCTCTGGCATCATGTCACTAACTGTCCTCAGAGGAGTTTATATTGTAATCCCCACCATCATGTCACTAACTGTTCTTAGAGTAGTTTATAATGTAATCCCTGCCATCACTTCACTAACTGTCCTCAGAGGATTTTATAATGTAATCCCTGCCATCAAGTCACTAACTGTCCTCAAAGGAGTTTACAATCTAACCATGTTGGGGGGGAGTTTAGGATTCTGTCGGTCAGGGGGAAGCTGGTGATAGTGGGCCTGAGCAGTAAAAAGTACACATCGGACCCTGAAAGCCACTCAATGATATAATAAAACCTTTCAGAGATTTTTGATAGATATCTTAGAAGTTGACTGCAAAAAAAGAAATTATGAGGTTCTAACTTTGTACAGTTCACTCAACAACAGCCATTTTGTTTTATTTACCACCATCGGTGTTTGGCCAGGCCACAACCGCATCAGTGAGAAATCAAACACCTCCGTGATGTCATCACTTCCTGGTGAGCCGATAGGCCTGTGGTTGGATGTGGCAGCACAAAATGGCTTCCCCCTCACCCAGCACAAGTCATAAGTCTGAACCTGGAGGTGTCACCTGTTTCCAGGCCCCCACCTCCTCCTCCTAGCTCGTACTATTTCTATCTTCCTTCTCACCTCGTGGGGCTGGCTCGGGAGACGGCGCCGTGCCAGGCAAGGCAGGCAGGCGTCGCTGGGCGGAGGTGGTACACCAGCACACACATTGTCATTCCACAGAGAAAGCAAACATCGGAGCAGGAGGAAGAGCAGGAAAATGACTGAGCAATAAAGACATGATTGAGCAGTCACTGTGGGGGCTGATCGAATTAACCCCTCACTGAGGCAGGCCAGAAGACGCAGCCTCCTGCAAGATTACCTAACATCGGGGAGACAGGGCCCTGGGGGGGGGGGGCAATACCCGTTGCACCGTCTACTCCTCTGCCGCACAGCATTAACCCCATCCTGGCTGTGCAGGCCTGACACCCCCAGCACCCCCTCCGACACCCCCTCCCAACCATGCAGGGAGCCAGGAGCTGGAGTACAGCTGCAACGCCGTCTATACGTTCATCTGTAGCTATTCCTATATCTTTCCAACCGCTCCTTCCTTATCAACATTCCATTGCGTGGTCTCTGTACACCTCTATCCTACCAGGAGACAGCAATGAGCATTATAAACACCACACAGGCAAACAGGCAAAGACAAAAGGAATCAAGGGCCCTTTTTTGTTTCTTTTTTTCATGTACACTGCAGGCAGTATAGCCACCCCGCCTACACGTGATGCACTGATAGACACACATAGACTTATAAATATCACCAAATAGATATCTGTACGACTTATACACATTCACTAAGGGCAGTAAAACAAAACCCAACCTATATATAAATGATACATCGCATTGCAATTCCTATGCATCGTTAGACAACAGAACGCACATTTTCATGGAGAGCTGAATATATCTCCATACGTGTGGATTGCCGCCAGGCGCTAAGACACCCTCTCCCCCCATTCCCCCCCCCCCTCCTCCACACTACAGGATACAAGCAAATATGTCATTTTTTGCAGCCTACAAAGGCTGTCTGGGTGATGTATGGAATGGAAGGTGAGGTACGCAGAGTACACATGTAGCACTGCAGCAGACTGCTGGTCTCCAGCCCTCACCTTGTACTGAAGCCAGGAAGAGCAGAGGCAGGAGAATCCTGGGGACGGGGCGGGCGACAGGCATCCTGCCCTCCAGATCTACCCCAGGCAGGGCTGTGTGTGTGGCTGAGCAGGAGGGATGCTGAGTGGTACCCAGGGAGGCAGAGACAGGCAGTGGTCCCCTGACTGGTGAGAGGGAGGCTGATGCTGCGATGATCACATCCACCTCCTTGTGCCTTATGGGAAAGGTGCAGGCTTCTCCCACCTACAAGATGTACCTCCCCCTCTCCTCCAGCTCCAGTCCCCTCTTGGGGGAGATGGGATGCAGGGGGAACCTTGGCTATTGGGTGCTCGGTGAAGGGGGAAGATGCTGGCTCATCGGTGGGCTCTCTGAATAGATGAAGGTGATGCCGTGCCCAAGAGCAGAATCAATATGAGTTTTAGAAAGGGGGGGAGGCGTATAGAGTGGGGGATGGACAGGAAACGTGCAGACAGATGGGACCCTGGATCAGCCGTGTCCCCTATGTGGATAGGCACCGGGGATTAACCCTTTGGAGTCCCTCACAGGTCATTTAATCCCATTAACGACCACATTCTTCACGCTTTTCCTCGGTGATGGGCGGCTGCCTCCTCTCCAGCGTTTCAAGTCTTGGGAGGAAGAGAATGGCTGCGTGATTATAAACGAGGCTTCTCACACGCCGGCGTTTTACATTCGCGTGCGCTAAGAAAAAAAAATTAAAAATGAACAATTGTCAGAAGCTTTTCAAAATGAAAAAACTCATCTCGTTTGTAAATCGCAAAGGCTACTATCATGTTGTGGCGCCTCAATCTAGGCATACACGGGCAAATGACATACCGACAGGGCAAGCCAATTGATCGTCAATCGACCCTCCCCGATCGCAAGTTGATCAGATAGCGGTCGATTCTCCAAAACGCCACACATCACATTCAGTAGAAATACTGTATAATAAAACCTTTTTAAACGGGCTTAGGTAGACTAGTCCTCTATAGTAAAACCCTAAGTGTCGCTGCGTCCAGCAGCTGTCCCTGTGTCCCGGATTTTTTGTTACTGTGCATTTGCGCAGTAACGGACAGCTAGACGGGACCAGGGAGCGAGGCGGGGAGCAAGGTGGGCGGGCGAGCAAGGGGGCGGGAGCGGGTGCGCGCGCAGCGGTTGCGTGCGCGCATGCGCACTGGTGTCGGTGGCAAAAAAAAAAAAAAGACCTAGAGCCTGTTTTTAAACGGGCTTGGGTCTACTAGTCCTATACAATAAAATGCAAGTGTCCCTGCGTCATCAACTGAATGGTTGTGTGTCCCTGGCTTTTTTGTACTGAGCATGTGCGCAGCCAGGGCAGTTAGGACACAGGGCCGGATCTGACAGTTTGCTGTGTGTGGTTCACAGAGGTTCTTATTGCATTGTGGGAAATAACAGCTTTTTCCAACTGCCAAGCAACTAGCTCTCTGTGTGCAAATACTTCAGACAGCGGTGGGGAACGAGCAAGCGGGATGCGTACGTGCGCGCATTGCGGGGGTAGCGGCTGTGACTTAGCGCCCGTTTTTTAACGGGCGGGCCTTTTTACTACTATTTAGCTAAAACTGCTAACTTGATACCGTTCGATGAGCTATGTATGTGGCCATCGATTCCACCATCGCTCCTCCCCCACCCTCTTACACTTTACGTTACGCTTCCCCGCCGCAACGGCCATGCAAGTCTATGGAGACTTGCACACTTAAAGAGGAACTCCAGTGAAAATAATGTAATATAAAAGTGCTTCATTTTTACAATAATTATGTATAAATGATTTAGTCAGTGTTTGTTCATTGTAAAATCTTTTAAATCCCTGATTTACATTCTGACATTTATTACATGGTGACATTTTTACTGTTGGCAGGTGATGTAGTGGCTGCATGCTTTTTTTGGCAGTTGGAAACAGCTGTAAACAGTTATTTCCCACAATGCAACAAGGTTCACAGACAGGAAACTGCCAGGAGTACCACGGTCCTCAGAGTTTCTTGTGGGAGGGGTTTCACCGCAATATCAGCCATACAGCGCCCCCTGATGGTCTGTTTGTGAAAAGGAATAGATTTCTCATGGGAAAGGCGGGTATCAGCTACTGATTGAGGTAAAGTTCAATTCTTGGTCAGAGTTTCTCTTTAACGCAATGTGACACAGAGCGAGAGAAATATTTAAACGGCCGCATTCCTGGCGCAAAGTCTTCAGCGTGTTGCCGCATGATCTCTGCTACCACATGCATTATGGAGTCAATGGGCGACGCAGTAAGTGTAAACGACACTTTCGAGTTGCGACGCGCATGCAACAACGGGAATCCCAATGACGTACTTCTTGCCCAGACAGGGCCCAGACAGGGCATTTGAACCTGTCGCTGCACCGCAAAACACAAATGTAAAACCGACTTAGCCATACACTCAGAGCTGGGCCGAGGCAGAGGCGAGAGAGGCTCCAGCCTCAGGGCGCAGTGTACTCACTCAGCTATCATTTCCCTACTGTGTTTGAAGCAGAGAGAAATAAGAAAAGGGGATACATGGCAGTGACTGCAAGCCAGATAACTAGATATTAAGGTGTTGGGGAGGTTGTGGGCCCTGTGGCGCCTCTTAGTCTAATAGCAATCTGTGTATGACGGCTGGGGTGGGAGACATGGGGGGCGCACTTAGGTGTCTCAGCCTTGGGTGCTGGAGGACCTTGTCCCGCCTCCAGGGGCAAACGCAGGATTTTTAAGGGGGGGTTCCTGAAAGGTCCAGAAGCACGTATGTCCCCGAGTGCTTCCGAATACAGGTGGCTCCATACTGCCCATGCACAAAAGTGCGCTGGCGTATTACGGAGCTGCCTATCTTTGGAAGTACTCAAGGACACGAGTGTTTCTGAGGGCTTCTGGTAGCAGCAAATGTGAACGGGGTACAGCGCTGGAACAACTCCCCGAGAGAGGAATGGGAGATAGACTTAGTTTGGACAATTCAGTGGAATATGCTACATAGTGTCACATAGCGCAAGCGATAGCCATATGATGCAGGGATATATGCATCTGCGGAAGATGGCGGCGCTATATAAATACTAAATAATAATATTTTGCCTCACCAGGATTGCACTTTTATTTAGCTTTCCTGTATGACAAGAACACACAGTCAGCTCTAGGAGAAGAGGGAAACAAAGGTGAATGAAGGAGGCTGGTGCACACCAAGAGTGCTTCTGAGCGTTTTTCAAATCAACAGTGATTTGAAAAGCGCTTGGCTAATGTTACCCTATGTGGGTGTTCCCACAGCAGCGTTGTGATTTTTTCAAAATCGCAGGTATACTGCATGTAGCATGTTTTTGAGCAATTCATTCAAAAATCGCTCTGAAAATCACTTCACAAAATCACACTCACAAATTGCTAGCGATTGCTATTGTCATTTTGGCGTTGCACTAGCCCAGAGAGAGGAGTGGAGAAATTGAGAATAGCCTGAGATGGAGCAGAGAACTTATCTGTATTGCAGTCCCACATCAGACAGGCTACTTGCCTGTAATCGGACTCCTGTCCCTGTCAGTCTCTCACACAAGTCAGAAAGAAGCCCTCCTGGAGTCTAGGGACTGTCAAAAACTTTTCAGCTTGTTAAACACCTTACCCACACATGCAGTCATTATAACAATGGGGAGAGACCAGACAGATGTTTGCCCACGGACCCTGAGTCCAGGCAATCTCTGCATCATGCTGTGCATATTTACCAGCTTGCCTGCACTCTAATTTCATCATGTGGGACACTTCTGTGCTGTGGAGAGTCCAGGACTCCATAACCAACATTCTCTCACTGCAGGCTACATCTTCTTGTGAGGGAAGCTGGGCTGCCTCTCTCATTCTATTAGCTGGAGGGAAGCACCAGAAGTAAGAAGGGAGGGAGAATGAGGCTGTTTATATTATGCGAGCTTCCCTGGCTGAATACACAGCTCAGTGCAGGGGGGAGGTTCCAGACACTCGGAACAGCCCCCTCAGTTCGCCAGTGGCCTCTGCATACACTGTACAATGTTTTCGCCCAATTACACATTCGACTAGACAAAACTTATGATCGTTCGTAAATTGAAGTGGATTTAAACATTCGGTCAGTCTTTTTTGTCAGTCATAAAATAATTAATTAGTATATCGATCAAAAATAGAATCGAGTGATGATTGAATAGTGTAGGGCCAATCTCAGATTTTTAAACATGTCCGATCGCAATCACTACTGATAAACTGCCTGAAAGCTATCAGGCTGTTTTGGGAAGATAACAGATTCGATCATGTCGATTGAATTGACTGGGAAAATCGATATGTGTACGGCAGGCTTAATCCCCTTCCAAGAGGGTCGTGCAATCTGGAAATCAAAGATTCGGGATTAAAATCTAAATTGACTAATAGTTCAGATATTAACCTCTTGTTTAAAACTGAGGCTTCTGCAACTAAAAAAAAACCTATTCAGATGTGGCAGCATGCCATAAGTCAAAGGACTAAATGGAAAGAGGGCGGGGCTGTTTGGTTCAGCAGCATAATGCAGTTCTAGCAGTGGGGGGGGGGGGGGAGGTGGAGCACAGACAAAGCTTTCTGAGATCATCGCAGCCTGCAGCTCTGGAGGTCTGTGGCACAAGAAATATCAGAATCTTTAAAATGTTAGTGTAATTATACTTGGCTGTGCTTAACATGAGATTTTTTTGTTGAGAAATAAGCAATCCCATCATTTTAGCTTTTCATATTGTTAATGGGGACCCAAGGTGAGAGGGATATGGAGATTGACATGTTTATTTCCTTTTAACTACTTAAAGACCGCCTCACGTCAATGGGCGTGGTCGCGGCGGCAGCCCCAGGACCACCTAACGCCAATTGGCGTCAAGTCCTGGGGCTGGGATTTGCAGGAGATCGCGCGCAGGCTGCGCTCGCATCTCCTGCTTGAGGGGCGGAGCTCCGCCCCGACTTCAGTCTCCAAACGGCCGTCTTTACACAGTGTACAGCACTGCGATCAGCAGCAGCGCTGTACTGGGGACAGCCGTGTGACACGGCTGTCCCCCTGGGAGACTCAGAAGCAATCCGCTGTGATAGGCTGAAGCCTATCACAGCCGATCCCTGTGATAGGCAGAAGGGGGGAGGGAGGGAGGGAGGGAGGGTAATTTTCATATTAAAAAAAACAATAAAAAAAAAACAACACAGCAAATGTTTGTTTATAAACAAACAAACAAACAAACCTGGGGGTGATCAGACCCTACCAACAGAGAGCTCTGTTGGTGGGGGGGGGGGGGGGGGGGGAATCACTTGTGTGCTGTGTGGCCCTGCAGCTTGGTCTTAAAGCTGCAGTGGCCATTTTCACAATAATGTGCCTGGTCTTTAGGGGGGTTAATCACTGTGGTCCTCAAGTGGTTAAATGATGCATATTGCCTGGTTGTCCTGCTGACCCTCTGCATCTGATACTTTAAGCCATAGACAGTGAACAAGCATGCAGATCAGATGTTTATGACAAATCTAACGGTGCATGCTTGTTTAACCTTGTGGTGACCGTCTGCCTATCCCCCCTTAGGGACCGGAGCATGCCTGCGGGGGAGGGTCTTTACATAGCCAGGCAGCTGTGTCCCCAGTATAGATAGGTGTCCCCCATATTGCCTGCAGCTCTTACTCACCTGGTAGACGGGGAAACCGCCCTCTAATTAGCATGCACAGCACTGCGATCTAAAGCTCAACACACACCATGTAGTATAAGAGATTATCCAATTAATCATTCAAGGTATTTTCAATCTGTTGGCCCTTATACTACATAGATTTGGTAAATCTGTACAACCAAGATTGTATGGTGTGTGTTGAGCCTATGGCAGCACTGTACTGGGGACAGCAGTGTGACACGGCTGTCCCCTCTAGAGGCTCAGGGGTGATCGGCTGTCATAGGCTGAAGACTATGACAGCTGATCACGGGGATTGGCTGGCGGGGGGAGGAAGGGTAGGCTGGGGAGGAAATTTAAAAAAAATGCCACATTTTAATTAAAAAATAAAGCAGATAAATATTTATATTTATAAAAAAACTATAAACACTAGGGGAGCGATCAGACCCCACCAGCAGAAACCTCTGTTGGTGGGGAGAAAAGGTGGGGGGGATCACTTGTGTACTGTGTTGTGCGGCCCTGCAGCTTGGCCTTAAAGCAGCAGTGGCCTATTTTACAAAAATGGCCTGGTCTTTAGGTGGGTTTAACACTGTGGTCCTCAAGAGGTTAACGAAAAATCATTGAAAGATTTAGAGACAACATTTTTTCATCACTATCTTTGAAGGTCTTTTGAAACATTTTTTACAAAGATTATTAATTGCAAGTTTATTGACTTTTATGTTACCTGTGTACTCAGCTTAAAGAGAACCAGAGATGAAGCACCCTCCTGTATTTTACCATATAAATCAATGGGAACATGACAGTAAACACCTACTCTGCTCTTTGTTTCATTCTTCACTGCTCAGTCTGCCTGTTAGCAGCTCTGATAAAATCCCAGACTGAGCATTCAGTCTGGTTTTGCCCCGTAATGATTATAGCTGAGTCTGTCTTCTGTGATGTCTTTTCAAGCCCATGCCTGTCCCCTTCTGGCTCTGCTTTCCTGCTATGAGGATACATAGCAGGAAGGCAGAGCCACGAGGGGGAAGACTTGGGCTTGAAAAGACATCACAGAAGACAGACTCAGCTATAATCATTACGGGGGCAAAGCTAGACTGAATGCTCAGTCGGGGATTTTATCAGAGCTGATAATAGGCAGGCTGAGAAGTGAAGGATGAAACAAAGAGCAGAGTAGGTGTTTACTGTCATGTTCCCATTGATATATATGGTAAAATACATGAGGGTGCTTCGTCTCTGGCTCTCTTTAAGGGCCTTTTTACACTGTGTGCGTTTGCGATGCTGAATCGTAAAATTGCAAATTGTTAGTGATTTTTAAATCGCTAGGGTTTGCCAAAAAACATAGGAATCTCGGGAGGTATTTTCCCCTACCACGATTCGATTTTTACTAAAGCGCGATCACGCCTCGGAGCAATTTTTACCGTGATTTTGCGATGCAGTGCGTGGCATAACAAAATTGCGATCGCAATCACGGAAAAAAATTAGGACTTGCTGAATCGCAAGCGCTAGCGATTACTAGTGGAAAGTGGCCCTCACTCTGTCAGGGGTAAAAGCGTCAGATCTTCCTGCCAGTCATTCAGTTTGTGCAGGTGTGGAAAACCAGCAACGGAATTTTCCACAACTGATATAAAATTCCGACTTCCGGCACAACGCACCCTGTATGAAAGCACCCATAGGCTTTCACTGCCATAGGTGCGGTAAAATGACCCACTGCACCAGTGTGAAAGGCCCTTAAATATGCGCATTGATTGGAGCATGGATGGAGCAGTGCACCAGGACAACCTGGGTGGAGGGGGGGCAGCAGGGCTGAAGGGCCTTGGCACAATTGCCCCATTTGCTTCAACAGTAGCACAAGCCCTGGGTAGAAAGGGAAGTAACACTATACTGGGGCATTTGGGAGACCCCATGCATACTTTTGCCTAGAACCCCATGCATAGCTACCAACTGTCCCTCTTTTAGAGGGACAGTCCCTTTGTCCCTCTTTCCCCCTCATTTGTCCCTCTTTCAGGACTTTGTCCCTCTTTCTATGTAAATATATATATTTCTCTACTAAAAATGTGTTTGATTGACTCTAAACTTTATTCCCATCCTTTAAATTGATATATTACTCATTTTAAAATGTTAATTAATATGAAGGAAAATGAACCAGGATAGAAAGGACCAGTGTGGTTTGAATTATAAAACAACATATTTTTCTTATGAAAAAGTTATGGTATGCGTGACCAGCGGTGTGACGGGGGCGAGTTCAGGGGTGTGGCAGGGGCGTGGCCTACGTGTCCCTCTTTCTCATTTCAAAAATTTGGGAGGTATGCCCTCTGTTATCTAGAACCTGCCCTGTGATGATAGTTGGGGGACACCTAACCCTATAAAAAGCCTTACAGAAAAGGGAGGGTCCAGTTACTTAGCGCTGTTTAATGTGTAGCCTTTAACAACAAGCACTGAGATAGAGATATAATCATACATGAAACACTGCAGCTCGCACGACCCTGCGAATGACATATTTCAGCGTCAGCGACAAGCTTTACGCATCCTGCGTAACGTCTCGGTTTGACCCCAGAGGAAAGCGCAGAACTGAAGCTTAAAATAGTCTAATGCATCCCCCGCCAACGGCTGCAGTCTTAATTATTAACACGTATTTAATGAGGCAAAAAGCAGCTTGTGAAGAGCTGTCACCTGGGGCAGCCAATCAGCTTTCAGTGTGCTGCCTACTCTGCAGGGAAAGAAGAAGTGTTCTGATTGGTGGTTCTGGGTGACTGCACTGCCCTATGCCCCTTTACACCTCTCTGGAAAGCCACAGACGGGCTGGTGCCTCACCGAGAACAGCAGAACCTGCCTGTGTGCAACAAGACGCATCACAAGCCCTCAGTATCACCACTTAAAGGTGAAATGTAGTAAAAATAACACAATTAATAAAATTGCTTATTTTTTACAATATTAATTTATAGATTATTTAGCCAGTGTTTGCCCATTTTAAAATCTTTCCTCTCCCTGATTTACATTCTGAAATGTATCACATGGTGACATTTTTACTGCAGGCTGGTGATGTCAGTGGAAGGAGATGCTGCTGGCTTTTTTTACAGTTGGAAACAGCTGTTATTTCCCACAATGCAATGAGGTTCACAGACAGGAAACTGTCTGCGCCATCTTTAGTTCTGGCAGGTGATCTGTACGAAATGTTCGTTACTGAGAGTTCTATGCACAGAAGGAGATACTGCTTGCTTGGCAGTTGGAAAAAGCCGTTATTTCCCACAATACATTGAGGTTCACAGACAGCAAACTGTCAGGACCATGGTCATGACATCACACGGTGGGAGGGGTTTCACCACAATATCAGCCATACAGACCTTCTGATGATCTGTTTGAGAAAAGGAATAGATTTCTTGTGGCAAAGGGAGTATCCGCTACTGACTGGGATGAAGTTCAATTCTTGGTCAAAGTTCCTCTTTAAAGGGGAGGCAGGAAATTTGGGTGCCCATTAGCGGCAGGAGTTTGAACGCCTCATAGTCACCCGTTCAAATATCGGTATGAAATTTGGGGGCCGATTAAAAAGCGGGCTCCGGGGACGCCCGCAATGAAAAACGCGGCTACAAACAGCAGACGCTTGTTGATATCTGTATGGGTGCCTATGGAGTCATTATGGAGATATTTTATGTTTTTTTGCGGCAGAACTGTGGTGGGGAGGAGCAGTTAAAGCGGACCTGAACTCAGAACTTCCTCTCTGCTCTAAAAGATAAGCAACAGCATAATAACCTTTAAAGAAAACATTTATTTGTTACAGCTGATACAATTCTTGCAATAAATCTGCACTGTGTCTACCTCCTGCTTTCATGGAAGCAGACATAGGGTTAACATCCTGTGTTTACAAATTAGCTGTTCTGCCAAGGCAGCCAGCTGACACAGCTGAGAGACCAAATTACAACTTGTAATTAGGCACAGATGATGGGGAATTAGACAGGCTAAACTCTCAAAATACATACAGGGAGCATTTCTCAGTTTTCCTTTTGTCCTGTACAAGAGTTTAGGTTTGCTTCAGGCCGATTTCACGCTGTAAACCGGGGGGTAGCGGGTGCGGTGTAATCGGTGCGGTGCAATCGTTAATCCCCCTTCTGGCTGACAGACAAACAGGAAGTAAGTCTCTCTAGCGCTCACTTCCTGTGGCGGAAATACAAAGTGCACGGAAGCCGAAACGCTAACGTGAAAACGATTTAACAAAAAGCTGCCTAAGTGTGAAGACTGAGTTCACACATAAAAGGTGCCCAGTCCTTTCAGTTTTTGACAGTTAGCATCAGCTTTGTATGAGTTTTCTATGGATTGGTTCACACATAAAAGGTGTTCAGTCCTGTCAGTTTTTGACAGTTGGCATCAGTTTTGTATGAGTTTTCTATGGCTTGGTTCACACATAAAAGTTGTACATTTCCAGTGCAGTCCTGTCAGTTTCAATTCAGTTTTCTATGCCTGTGTTCACACATAAAAGCAGTGGCGGCGCCATGCTGGGGCTTACCCAGGCTTCATCCCCAGCTGGCGACACATTAGCCCCCCTAAAAGCCCCCCCCCGCCGCGCCCGACCCGACCTTGCTTACTGGCTGTACTGCCTGCACAAGGACGAGCCTCAGTACTGACGAGCCTGGGAGTCTGAATGGGAGGAGGGCTTGGGCTGGCGCTGACTGTCACCACACCACCCACCACCAGCGATCAGTCACCGCCGCCCCGGCCCGGGTGCTGCTGCTGCAGTATAGTACGCGTATGTCACGTAACGACATCCGGCGGCGGCATGCCGGCATCACGTGACGTGCAGCGTGCCCTCCTCCTCGCCCGCGCAGCTAGTAGTTGCGCTGCGGCAACCAGGCCAGCCAGCCCAGGCCACACTCAGTTGTCGCCGGTAAGTGGTCACACCGACCCAGTGGCAGTGAGTGTGACCCCCCAGCCCAGGCAGGCACGATGGCACCCACAGTGGTCAGGGGCAGCGCACACAGGTCCAACTAGAGGCTACTGCAGTCTGCAGCTCAAGGTGGGTGTCCTGCTGTCCTGATCACTACTCCGGCAGCCAGCCAACTGACAAATTGTTTTTTGCACCGGTAGGCACTGCCAGCAGCCACCCAGGCCTGAGCTGCCCTCCTGAGCCTAGCACCAGCACGGCCAGGCGGCACCACCACAAACCACCAGGCCTGGGGGGCCCCAGCCCACCCACCACCAGCCAGGAGCCAGGCCTTAGCTTCCCTGGGGCCCCCAGCCTGCCACCACCAGCCAGGCCTTAGCTGCCCTGGGGCACCTAGCCTACCACTGCACCAGCCAGGCCTTAGCTGCCCTGGGGCCCCCAGCCTACCATCACCAGCCAGGCCTTAGCTGCCCTGGGGCCCCCAGCCTACCACTGCACCAGCCAGGCCTTATCTGCCCTGGGGCCGCCAGCCTACCACCACCAGATAGGCCTGAGCTGCCTTGGGGCCCCCAGCCCACCACCTACCAGTCCTAAACTGCCCTGGGGGCCCCCAGCCAACCAGGCCTGAGCTGCCCCCCTGAGCTGAGCCCGGCACGGCACCACCACCAACCACCAGGCCTGACTCTGAGTGCCCCCTGGGGGGCCCCAGCCCACCTACACCAGGCAGGCCTGAGGCCTTCCCAACAGACCTGAGCTGCCCTGGGGCCCCCAGCCCACCACCACCAGCCAGGCCTTAACTGCCCTGGGGCCCACAGCCCACCACCACCAGGCCAGCCAGGCCTGTGACCTTCAGCTCAGCCCACCACCAGTCAAGCCTGAACTGTCCTGGGCCTCCCAGACCACCACTACCAGCCAGGCCTGAGCTTCCCTGGGGCCCCCAGCCCACCGCCACCAGCCAGGCCTGAGCTTCCCTGGGGCCCCCAGCCTACCACCACCAGCCAGGCCTGAGCTGCCCTGGGGCCTCCAGCCCACCACCACCAGCCAGGTCTGATCCTGAGGCCTTCTGCCCAGCCCACCACCAGCCAGGCCTGAGCTGCCCTGGGCCCCCAGCCAGGCCTGAGGCATCCAGCTCACCACCAGCCAGGCTTGAGGTGCCCTGGGGCCCCCAGCCCACCACCAGCAGCCTGACTACATATCCTAGGGACATCTATACACCTGGCTACCTATACTGGGGGCACTGGCTGTCTGTCATTATGTGCATTTACTGGTGAAAGGCTGCCTGTCATTATGTGCATTTACTGGTGAAAATCTGTCTCTCATTACATGCATTTACTGGGGAAATGCTGCCTGTCATTATGTGCATTAGCTGGTGAAATGCTGTCTCTCATTACGTGCATTTGCTGGTGAAAGGCTGTCTGTCATTACGTGCATTTACTGGTGTAACGCTGTCTCTTATGTGCATTTACTGGTGAAAAGCTGTCTCTTATGTGCATTTACTGGTGAAAAGCTTTCTCTTATGTGCATTTACTGGTGAAAAGCTGTCTCTTATGTGCATTTACTGGTGAAAAGCTGTCTCTTATGTGCATTTACTGGTGAAAAGCTGTCTCTTATGTGCATTTACTGGTGAAAAGCTGTCTCTTATGTGCATTTACTGGTGAAAGGCTGTCTCTCATTACATGCATTTACTGGGGAAACGCTGTCTGTCATTACATGTATTTACTGGGGAAACGCTGTCTGTCATTATGTGCATTTACTTCATTTTTTATGTAACTACATTAGCTGGTACACCTACATTACAGTTAGCCCCACCCACATGACGTCATGACCACGGCGCAAATTCCACCCAGTGAGGCCCGTCTGCCAGCCCTTGTGCCCCCTTTGAGCCCCCCCAAAAATCTGAAGCTGGAGCCGCCACTGCATAAAAGGCGTATATTTCTAATCCTGTCAGGTAAAACTGATAGAAAACTGATGCAAAACGGACAGGATAGGACAAAATTGGACTGGAAAATGTACAGATTTATGTGTGAACTGAGCTTAAAAGTGTAGTTCTGTGGCACCATCTAGCTCTCCCAATAACCCTGTTGAATGATTGGATAACACTGTGGGACCAGAATGATGATGTCATCGGGATGTTCAAAACCATTTAATGTAAACCTGAGATAAAAACAACACAAGGATGTATACTTACCTGTGGCTTCCTCCAGCCCCCTGCAGTCTGCAAGCTTCTTAGTCCTCTTCCCGGTCTCCTCTGTAGCCAGCCCTGGGCCTCCCTGGTAGTAGCCAGGAGCTCTCTGTGTCTGTGCAGTAAGTTTAAAGAGAACCTGAACTGAAAAGGAAAAGTCAAAATAACCATACACTGGTCATACTTGCCTCCTGTGTAGTCTACTCCTCAATCTCTTTCTCCTCTACTGCATCCCAGTTGTTTATTGTGATCAATGGAATTCTCTGTCCTCCATTTTAAATATGGCCATTACTCCATAACAGCTTCCTGGTCAGCACACTGTTAAACAGTAATATTGCCCACTTGAGCCATAGGGAAACATAGACATTACCTTGCACATTCAGTTGTAACTGACAGCTGCTGATATATTACTGAAAAGCAACTGTTATATTTTAGTTCAAACAAAATATTGTCAGAACTGGAAGGGATCACTGTAAGAGGAAAATGGTAAGCTTCTGAGAGGTTAGTATGTAATATTCATTTGCAGCTACGTCATGTGTTTATTTTAAATAATTTTACTCGCTTCAGGTTCCCTTTAAGGTTATAACTGCGCAGACGCAGAGTGCTCCCAGCCAGTAGTTGGGGACTTTACCTGGGCTGCCACTGCCAGTGACGGAACGGGCGGGAACAGACAGACACTGAGGGAGCGGAGCACTTCCGGTGCGTAGCCTCTTCCTCTTGATCAGAAGCGATGACATTACATGCAAGGGGGCAGGGCGACACCTCGGTAGCCGGCACACAAACCCGACATGTATGTAAAGCTTTATTGAAAATATCAATTGAAACACTGTACAAACCGCTTGTGAACGCCAGCAAACTCATTCCGCAAGTCATGGCCAAAAACGGTAACCAAAGCTCCCAGCGGGCAACCGGCCTTACAGTGACACAGACTGAAATACAAACTAGATACAGTAGAATCCATTTATAGCAGGGGTAGGGAACCTATGGCTCAGGAGCCAGATGTGGCTCATTTGATGGCTACATCTGGGTCACAGACAAATCAGTAGGGGTTGATTCACTAAGCTACACTGCTCAAGCAGCACAGCTTACTGTGGCAGTGCAAGTAACATTTTCAAGGTAGGCACGCTACTGCTGTAGTATGCACTACTAACTTACTTGTGCTCCCCACAAAACTAACAGCTGCGCCAATTGTCCCACCCTGGATCCTGCCAGGTCCAGTGACTTTGTAGGATGAGATACCCGCACTTTGATTGGTCCAATAGGCTGCCTGTCATTTGAGGCAGCCTATTGGGCCAAAGCGCGGGGATCTCGTTCTACAAAGTGAATCAACTCTCAAGTCAGCTAGTGAATTGTACAAGCTATTAGTTGGTTTTTCCCCTGTCTGGCTCTCGGGGAAATTGCTGATGTTGCTGAAACCCAAGAGAAGCTTAAGACGTGTCTGACACTTCTGCTGCCGGGAGGATCAACTGTGCACACATTACCATGGCAACAGGGACTGCCCTCCGCTGCGCATGTGCACTGTCCCAGTTTGAAACTTATTCTATGGCTCTCACGGAAATACATTTTAAAATATGTGGCATTTATGGCTCTCTCAGCCAAAAAGATTCCTGACCCCTGCTTTGTAGTAAACTCCAAGGGACCAGGAAAGTACTTTTAGTGCAGTCTGTGCCCAGTCAGAAAATAATCACAGACGATTTGTGACTCCAGCCGCCACAGGGCTCTGTAATACTGTATATAGCGAGGTCAGCACTGAGAATCCAGCTTCAGCACCACAACCTGTGGACAGCTCCCTGATACTCTGATTCTATACCGAGCTCTCCCAGCAGGGGCGCTGTGACAGGACCAGTTCTCCTGCTGACAGGCGACGCTGCAAGATAAAAAATAATGCTGAGAATGAGAAATACTTCTGTAGCAGCCAATCCCATGTCAGATTTATAATGCAGGTTAGACATTGTGAACAGACATCTCACTGGCTGCTTTTGCCAACCATATCATCTCACTGGTTGCTGTTGACAACCACATTGAAAAACTGTTACCCACAGCAACCAATCAGGATTCATCTTTTAAAGAGAAACCGTAACCAAGAATTGAACTTTATCCCAATCAGTAGCTGATACCCCCTTTCCCATGAGAAATCTATTCCTTTTCTCAAACGGATCATCAGGAGGGTCTGTATGGCTGATATTGTGGTGAAATCCCTCCCACAGTGTGATGTCAGGACCCTGGTTCTGACATCCCACTGTGGGAGCCTTGTTGCATTGTGGGATATAATGGCTGTTTACAGCTGTTTCCAACTGCCAAAAAAGTAAGCAGCATCTCCTTCCACTGACATCACCTGCCAGCAGTAAAAAAAACGTCACCATGTGATAAATGTCACAATGTAAATCTGTGAAAGTGAAGATTTTACAATGGGCAAACGCTGACTAATTTTGCCATTTGTACACAGTGGCGTAGCTTTGGAGCTGTGGGCCCCGATGCAAGTTTTACATTGGGGCTCCCTAAGCACTCTATACATAATTGATACGGCGCACCAAAACCTGCCAATAGCAACTACAGTGTCAGAGGTGCAAGAAGGGGATTGGGAACAGCTTGTTAATTATTACCACTATTCAAAGTGTCTATAGAAGTGATTATTATCAGCACAGGACCAATAGAGAGCTAATACTGAATTTGAGGGAGGGCCCTTTGGGGCCCCTCTGGCCCAAGGGCCCCGATGCGGTCGCTACCGCTGCAACCCCTATTGCTGCGCCCCTGGTTGTACATCATTATTGTAAAAATTAAGCACTTTTTTGTTACATTATTTTCGCTGGAGTTCCTCTTTAAGGGCCTGACTAGTTACTAGGTGTAACCACTTCAGTTTGGCGTATCAGCCCCTACTCATTTCCAACTGCAAGCTTTCCATATCTTTATTTTAATATTATTACTTTAATTAAATAATAATCATAACAACAATT
This sequence comes from Hyperolius riggenbachi, assembly GCF_040937935.1. Classification (NCBI taxonomy): domain Eukaryota; kingdom Metazoa; phylum Chordata; class Amphibia; order Anura; family Hyperoliidae; genus Hyperolius; species Hyperolius riggenbachi. Next base: position 28,071,148 of record NC_090652.1, read on the forward strand.
AAACGAACACAGCTTTGATTGCAAGCCTCTGGGGCGAGGACCCATAGGAACTGTTTCAGCCATGCTTTAAAATTCCAAAAGCGCTATCCTAATGAAAGTCCACAGGGGCGATTGCGATTTCTCTAAATCCCAATCGCGGGTTCTGCACCATTTTTGTAGCAATTGCGCTTCAACACAAAGTATTGGAACGCTGCAAAATCACTTTTCAGTCACTTGTACAAAGCGATTTTGCAGCGATTTTACTGCTCAGAACTAAGAGAAAAAAATCATAATCGCTGTAAAAATTGCCAGCAAGAAAATAAAGAGACACTTTAAAAGTACTGGAAATCACTTTGGAAAACTCATCAAAATCGCTACCAAAGGCGCTCAGCGATTATGATTGCAAATCGTGATTTACAGTGGGCCCCAGCCTAGTGTGTCATCTGCATCATCAAAAAAAGTAATCTGACAGAACTGACAGGTTTTGGACTAATCCATTTCCTCATGGAGGATTGTCAAGGTTTTCTTTGTTTTCAAAAGCATTTCCTGCTAAAATAGTGTGCAGGTGAGTAGGAAGGCTGGCTAGTATCTTACTATTTTGACAGTTAAACTGACATTCAGGAAATGCTTTTGAAAACAAAGAAACCCTTAAAAATCCCCCATGAGGAGATTGGCTATTCCAAACCCTGTTGGTTCTGACATATTTTAATTGGTTACTTTTTTCGCTGGAGCGGTCTTTTAAAGGGAACCTAAACTGAGAAGGATATGGCTTTTTCCTTTTAAAGAATACCAGTTGCCTGACTCTCCTGCTGGTCCTGTGTTTCTAATACTTTTAGCCAGAGCCCCTGAACAAGCATGCAGATCAGGTGCTCTGACTGAAGTCAGACTGGATTAGCTGCATGCTTGTTTCAGGGGTGTGATTCAGCCACTACTGCAGCCAAAGAGATCAGCAGGACTGCCAGGCAACTGGTATTGTTTAACAGGAAACACCCATATCCCTCTGTTTAGGTGCACTTTAAAGAGAACCTGAACTGAAAATGAAAAGTCAAAATAACCATACACACATCATACTTACCTCCTGTGTAGTCTACTCCTCATACTCTTTCTCCTCTCCTGCGTCCTGTTTGTCCACTGTGATCAATGGAATTCTCCGTCCTCCATTTTGAAAATGGCCATTATCCCATAACAGCTTCCTGGCCAGCACACTGTTAAACTGTAATATCGCCTACTTGAGCCACAGGGAAACATGGACATTACCTTGCACATTCAGTTGTAACTGACAGCAACTGGTATATTGCAGTTCTGACAAAATCTTGTCAGAACTGGAAGGGATCACTGTAAGAAGAAAATGGTGAGCTTCTGAGAGGAACTGACGGTGAGGTTAGTATGTAATATTCATTTGCTGCTACGTCATGTGTTTATATTAAATCGTTTTACTCGCTTCAGGTTCCCTTTAAGCACCTTGGGAAGGGAACGAAGTTGCAGGGCTGATTTACCCTGCGATTCCTGGGTCTCCATCTTTTATATGATTTAATTTCTTTATTGTCAAAATTTGCTATAATGAAGTATGCCCAGAAGTATCCCCTCTTCTCTGCGTGGATTTGTCGTGGTCAAGTTTATTTGGAGAAGTTTAAGCATGAAGACAAGTTATTGGGGTCTTGTTTTTTGTTGGTGAAAAGATCATATGTGAACTGTAGTAGTTAGATATGCAAAATATGGTATTTTGTGTTTTTTGCGATAAGTGTAGTTTTAATAAAGTTGGTTAACGACCTCAATTATTTATTTATTTATTACTAGCTGGACGCCTGGCGTTGCCCGGGTATGTATTTGGCTGGTGTTGGCTCTGCCCACTTTTCCTAACCCTAACACACAATTACTTAATGACCAAGTATGTGAGCTTTGCGGTCTTTGGCATCAATAATTTGCAATGAAATAAAATGAATCTGATTGGCTGTGGCTCCACCCCTTTTCTGAATTTGAACCCCAAACACCCAATGGCCAACTGTACCAGGTACAGGTGATTAACAGTGCAAGAATGGCAGCAATTAAATATTCCTCTTAAAAAATCAATAGGTGAATTTTGATTGGCTTTTATAGGCTCCACCCACTTTTCTGAATATTAAACCCAGTCACCCAGTGACCAACTGTGCAAAGTTTGAGAACCCTACCATTAACAGTGTAAGAATGGCTGCAGTTTACATTTGCACAATGAAATTTGTATTTTTCTCCACCCACTTATTTCCTAACATTGTTCAGGTATGTATTTGGCTGGCGTTGGCTCAGCCTACTATTTCTAACCCTAACACACAATTACTCAATAACCAAGTTTGTGAGCTTTGCGGTCTTTGGCATCAATAATTTGCATTGAGATTAAACAAATCTTATTGGCTGTTTGTGGCTCCACCCCTTTGTCTGAATTTGAACCCCAGCCACCCAATGACCAACTGTACCAGGTTTAAAGAGACTCCGTAACAAAAATTGCATCCTGTTTTTTATCATCCTACAAGTTCCAAAAGCTATTCTAATTTGTTCTGGCTTACTGCAGCACTTTCTACTATCACAGTCTCTGTAATAAATCAATGTATCTCTCCCCTGTCAGACTTGTCAGCCTGTGTCTGGAAGGCTGCCAAGTTTTTCAGTGTTGTGGTTCTGCTATGAACTCCACCTTCCAGGCCCCTCTCTGCACACTGCCTGTGTATTATTTAGATTAGGGCAGCTTCTCTCTTCTCTCTTATCTTTTACAAGCTGGATAAATCGTCCTCTGAGCTGGCTGGGCTTTCACATACTGAGGAATTAGACAAGGGCAAAGCTGTTTGCAGGAAGAAACGAGCAGCCTGAAGCTTCAGTGCATGAGAACTGCAGGGGGAAAGAAACACACAATGATCTCTTGAGATTCAAAAGGAAGGGTGTATACAGCCTGCTTGTGTATGGATGTATTTTCTATGTGTGGACATACTGTACATCAACCTACTTCCTGTTTTGGTGGCCATTTTGTTTGTTTATAAACAAACTTTTTAAAACTGTTTTTAACCACTTTTAATGCGGCGGGGAAAGGCAAAATTGTGACAGAGGGTAATAGGAGATGTCCCCTAACGCACTGGTATGTTTACTTTTGTGCGATTTTAACAATACAGATTCTCTTTAAGACTTGTGCCATTAACAGTGCAAGAATGGTAGCAATTACATATTCCCCTTGAAAATCAATAGGTGAATTTTGATTGGCTTTTGTAGGCTCCACCCACTTTTCTGAATATTAATCCCAGTCACCCAGTGACCAATTGTGCAAAGTTTGAGAACCCTACCATTAAAAGTGTAAGAATTGCTGCAGTTTACATTTTCTCAGTGAAATTTGCATTTGTCTCCACCTACTGATGACCCGGCATTGCCTGATTATGTATTTTGCAGGTGCTGTCTGCGCCCACTTTTCCTAACCCTAACACACAACTAATCAATTACTCAATGACCAAGTTTGTGAGCTTTGTGGTCTTTGGCATCAATAACCTGCATTAAAATTAAACAAATCATATTGGCTGTGTGTGGCTCCACCCTGTTTTATGAATGTAAACCCCAGTCACGCAATGATTCTCTGTACCAGGTTTGAGGCTTGTGCCATTAACAGTGCAAGAATGGCAGCAATGAAATATTCCCCTGAAAAATCAATAGGTAATTTTTGATTGCCTTTTGTAGGCTCCACCCACTTTTCTGAATATTAATGTCAGTCACCCAGTAACCAACTGTGCAAAGTTTGAGAACCCTACCATTAATAGTGTAAGAATGGCTGCTGTTTACATTTTCCCAGTAAAATTTGTATTTGTCTCCACCCAGTTATGACCCGGCGTTGCCCGCTTATGTATTTGGCTGGTGTTGGCTGTGCCCACTTTTCTAACCCTAACGCAAAATTAATCAATTACTCAATTACCAAGTTTTTGAGCTTTGCGGTGTTTGGCATCAATAATTTGCATTGGAATGAAACAAATCTAATTGGCTGTTTGTGGCTCCACCCCCTTTTTGAAATTGAACCCCAGTCACCCAATGACCAACTGTACCAGGTTTGAGGCTTGTGGCATTAACAGTGCATGAACGGCAGCAATGTAAATATTCCCCTAGAAAATCAATAGGTTAATTTTGATTGGCTTTTCTAGACTCCACCCACTTTTCTGAATATTAATCCCCGTCCCCCAGTGACCAACTGTGCAAAGTTTGAGAACCCTACCATTAACAGTGTAAGAATGACTGCTGTTTACATTTTACCAGTAAAATTTTTATTTGTCTCCGCCCACTTATGACCCGGCGTTGCCTGCTTATGTATTTGGCTGGTGTTGGCTGTGCCCACTTTTCTAACCCTAACACACAATTAATCAATTACCAAGTGTGTGATCTTTGCGGTGTTTGGCATCAATAATTTGCATTGAAATTAAACAAATCTAATTGGCTATTTGTGGCTCCACCCCCTTTCTGAAATTGAACCCCAGTCACCCAATGATCAACTGTACCAAGATTGAGGCTTATGCCATTAACAGTGCAGGAATGGCAGCAATTGAATACTACCCTTGAAAAGCAATAAATGAATTTGGATTGTCTTTTGTAGGCTCCACCCTCTTTTCTGAATATTAATCCCAGTCACCCAGTGACCAACTGTGCAAAGTGTGAGAACCCTGCCATTAACAGTGTAAGAATGGCTGCAATTTTCATTTTCCAGTGAAATTTGTATTTGTCTCCGCCCCCTTTTTGGTTATGGGAATAAAAAAGTATCCTATACTTTATTCCAGGTAATGTACTATGTGTGTGCCAAATTTCATTCAAATCCGTTCAGCCATTTTTGTGTGATCGAGTAACAAACATCCAAACATCCGAACTTTCCCATTTATTATATTAGTAGGATTACCTTATAGTTACCAAATAAAATTGGCCACAGCCTTTGAAATGCCAGCTCTGGAGTCTCGTTTATTGTCATTAATTAGTTGTGTTAAGATAAGTGTTTGGGGGGGGGGGGGGAGGTATTGCCTACAGGCCCATACATACCCCCCTATGTTGTACGCAGAGGCGGGACAAGGTCCTTCAGCACCCAAGGCTGAGACAGCAAAGTGCGCCCCTCCATCCCTCCCACCCCGGCCGTCACACACTGATTGCTATTAGACTAAGAGGGCCACAGGGCCCCCAACCTCCCCAACACCCTAATATCTAGTTATATGGCTTGCAGTCACTGCCATGTATCCCCTTTTCTTATTTCTTTCTGCTTCAAACACAATTGGGAATGACAGCTGAATGAATTGTGCGCCCCCTCCTACACTGCGCCCTGAGGCTGGAGCCTCTCCAGCCTCTGCCTCGGCCCTGCCCTACTGTATGTTGAAGAATGAGACTGTAGACAGCATAGGTAACAATCGGGCAGCACACAGAACATTATGATGCTGTATCCCATGGCAACAAGACCTCAGCAGTAATCAGGAAGCAGTATCAAATCAGTGTGAGGTGACCGATGGTTGGTTGCTAGGCTACGAGGCCCTGTAATCACTTTCAGACTGGTGTGTGTAGAGTCTGACCAATCAGATGTCTGTGCTTTCCTCCTAGCAACCAAATTAATCAGCTCCTCCATTGACTGTTGCTAGGACAGGCTAGACCACAAAACAAGAGAAGCTGATTGGTTGCTTGGCATAGACAGTGCAATACGGGATTGTAGTCAGACAAAGACCCTTCTGGAATTATAAAATAATTGGAGTTTATTAGTAAAGTACAGCGAGAAGATCAGTAGGCATGGCATCCAATGAATAATGTTTTTTTTGTTTTTTATTTTCATATTATAGAAAATATAAAACTGGTTTCTATAGTAGCTTGACATCTAGTTTCTATGGTTTACTGTGATATATTTTAATTGTATTATTATTATTATTATTATTATTATTATTATTATTATTATTACAAAAATATTACTACTTCTATCTTGTCTTATAACCATTGCTTATGCTTATATCTGAATTATGGGTTAGGGTGGGGCCCACTAGAAATGGCAAAACGCAATCGCTAAACGCTTTTTGTAACGATTTTATCAGTGTTTTCCGGAGCGATTTCTGGTGATTTTAAAGTGGACCTGAACATTTGCACAAAGCAGATGGGAAACACAGAGAAATGCACCCTGTGTGTATTTAAAGAGTTTAGCCTGTCTAATTCCAAATCATCTGTGACTAATCACCACTGTAATTTGATCTCACATCTGTGTCAGCTGGCTGCCTCTGCAGAGCAGCTAATTGGTAGATGCAGGATGTTAACTCTGTCTATGTCTCCATGAAAGCAGGAAGTAGACACACTGCAGATTTATTACAGGATTTGTATCAGCTGTAACAAAGAAATGTTTTTCTTTAAAGTTTATTATGCTGTTACTTATCTTTTAGAGCAGAGAGGAAGTTCTGAGTTTGGGTTTGCTTTAAGCCAATTTTGAATTTAACGCTAGACTTTTTGCCGTCTGAGGCAAACTTTGGAGAAATCTCCCCCCCCCAAAGCCATGGATGGGGGGCCGCTGAGCTGGAGGGGGTAGCGGGCAGGAAGGGGGTATTGGGCACAGCGGCGGGGAGGCTCGCTTGGGTCCCCCGATCTGCGCTCCCCCTCCAGCTTTTAAATAAGCAGCAGCCCGGCCGCTATTAGTAAGAGGCAGCGGGCGGGGATGACTCACCACTTTTGCGTTCCAGTGTGTGTTCCACTGTCGTCACTTCCTGCAATGCCGCCCACTGTATTATAAGTGTGCGGCATTGCAGGAAGGGACGACAGTGGAATGCATGCTGGAACGCGGAAGAGGTGAGTCATCCCCGCCCGCTGCCTCTTACTAATAGGGGCTGTTGCTTATTTAAAAGCTGGAGGGGGAGCGCAGATCAGGGGACCTAGGCGAGGGAGGAGGGGGTCCGAGTCCGACCCCTCCCCCACCGCTGTGCCCAATACCCCTTTCCTGCCCGCTACCCCTCGAGCTCGGCGGCCGCTCCCCCCTCCCGTACCCACGGACAGACGGGTGCCGTCCCCCCGAAAGTGCTGCCTGAGGCATTTGTTTCACCCCGCCTCATGGGCGGACCGGCCCTGCACAGGTGCAGTAGTTAAGGCTTGTAACTGTGCAGGTTCAGTTACCGGGACTGACAGCTGGAGAACGGCGAAGCAGGCAGTGGGGCGCCCGCTAGTGGAGAAAATTTGGGCAGTGGCATAGGCACTTATTGAAATAGCAGTAATGAGGGAAAATTTGCGCCAAACAATAAATAGTTTGGCCTCCCAAATTAGCCCTCAATGCCACTATTTCAATGGACGCCTATGGCGGTGCCTGAAACATTACTTTTTAAAATTTTTGCTACCCAAAATACAAATTATCATTTCATCCAATCACAATGGATGGAAGAATGATGCTGGGGAGAGCATTCGATCAATTAAATGATTGTTTTATCGACCGAGTCGAGCAAATCTTTTCCCAAACAATTTTATCAAAATATCATATCAAAGTATGGAATCAAACTGAAAAACTCTATCAATGAGTTCCAATATAGCAGCCGTACACAACACGAAATTGTACTTACAATCAATTTTACAATCAAATCGATAACATGATTACCTATACGAATTAATGTCCCAATTGATAAGTTATGATGTATATATGGGAACATTTTGATCCCCTGTTAAAGAATCAATAGTCCAAAAGAGCAGATTGATTGTAGAAAAATCCTTTCCATCATTGTTTTATAACAGATTGGACTGTCACAATCAATGAAAAATCAAAAATGGAAACACACTAACAAACAAATAACATTTAGGTACTTATCCGTTAGCAGGGCGCATCCGGCAGGTGGCGCTAATTACTATTCCCCCTCCAGGCCGACATGGATAGTAGGGAAAGATGTAACTCTGGTGGAGTTTTGTCGCCACCTAGAGGATGCGCCCGGCTAACGGATAAGTACCAACATTTATATTGCACTTTTCTCCTGGCGGACTCAAAGCGCCAGAGCTGCAGCCACTAGGACACACTCTATAGGCAGTAGCAGTGTTAGGGAGTTTTGCCCAAGGTCTCCTACTGAATAGGTGCTGGCTTACTGAACAGACAGAGACGAGATTCAAACACAGGTCTCCCGTGTCAGAGGCAGAGCCCTTCCAGCCACTAGATGAATGATCAATTCATCCTTCACTTTCAATCGGTTTACTGACAACTGCTGATGTTGCGCATTGTCTGAAATCAATCGATCTTCCTATGTCGGTTTAGTGTTGGGCAAGCACAAGATGTATAGTACACAGCGCCCCCTAGAGAAAGCACAGGAAGATAGAGAGATGGATACTAAATTCACTAATGCTGTGGAAATCAGGGAGAGGGCAAAACCTGGACTGGATTTTATTTAAAGTGGGATTATACTCAAAATTACATTTTCGCTCTAATGCATTAAACACAGTAAAAATAAATATAAAACACTTTAAGACTGCTTTGATGTCTTTTGAATGCATATTTACACAAAGATGACTGACATCATTTATCAGATTGACTCCTGAGAGTCCTGAGTAAATACTGAGCAAATAAAGGAGAGAAAGTTCTCTGCTTACTCCCTGGATACAGCAGGAACTTTTCTGCCTTATTACACAGTTTATTACACTTCCAACAAAATCTGATAAGTCTGGTGGGCAAAGGTAAGCTTATTAATTAGTAGCTAAATGTGGTGAAATGCTTCAAGTAGACCTGAACTCAGAACTTCCTCTCTGCTCTAAAAGATAGGCAACAGCATAATCACTTTTAATGAAAAACATTTCTTTGTTACAGCTGATACAAATCCTGCAATAAATCTGAAGTGTGTCTACTTCCTGCTCTCATGGAAACATATTGTTAACATCCTGCGTTTACAAATTAGCTGCTCTGCCGAGGCAGAGGAGATTCCTGAGCTGAACCAGCTGAGAGATAAAATTACACTTGTGCTTAGTCACAGATGAGAAGGAATTAGAAGGCTAAACTCTCTAAATACATACAGGGTGCATTCCTCTCTGTTTTCCTTCTGTCCTGTGCAAGAGTTCAGCTACACTTTCAGCCTTATCCCTTCTAGTACCTTGAAAGCAGTCAGATGGGTTTAGCTGTTATTTTTATGTTGTGGTTAAAGGATACCCGAAGTGACATTCCCCTTTTTTACCTCTTTCTTGCTCTCAGAAGCCATTTTCTGCTAGGAAAGTGTTTTATAGTTGGAATTTCTTATCAGTGAGGGTCACACAGTAGTCACTTCCTGTCTGAGTCAGGACTGAGTCAGCCACTTGCATACCTGATATTTAACTCTTTCAGGCAGAGAAAGAAAAAAAGGAACACAGCACAGTTATTAGTGTGCTAGGCACAGTACATACACACGTCTATCTCATCATGTCACATGTCAGTTTGGGTATCCTTTAATGCCATGCCGTGCTGTGTTTTAGACCATAGGTGATATTTGGGTATAATACAACTTTAACACCATTATTGTTATTGATTTGTAAAGTGCCAACATATGCTGTGTTACTGTACAAAGTAAGAAACAACCATGGGGAACATAATAATATAGACAATGGTATACGTTATAAAACAATAAAAATTATATTAGGTGGATAAAGATTGCAGGCCCCACAGGGGTCGTATCAGAACATAATAATGATTGAGGCCTGGAACCCACTGCAAAACGCAATCGGTAATCGCAATCGCTAGCGTTTCGTATGAGCAGTTTGTAAGCGATTCCGTGAGCGTTTTAGGGAGCGGTTTTAAAAAGTGTATCAATTTGCTAGCGGTTGTGTAGCGATTAGCGATTTAAAGTGTGATTGGTCCTTTCTATTAATTTTAATTTTGTTACAGTGTACATTAACTTCAAAACGCTAGTAAAATCGCTCCGTGCAAGTTTTGATGAGCGATTACGCCAGCGATTATATACTTTACATTGAAGCGCTAACGCTAACAAAATGCTGCATGTCCTGCGTTTGAGATTTTGCTAATCGCAATCGCTTCTGTGGAATTTGCACCATCCATTTACATTGGCAGAGCGTTTAGGGAAATCGCTAGCGATTTCTCACGCTCCCTAAACGCTCAAAAAATCGCTGTAGTGGCTTCTAGCCCTGAGTCATCAGTGAATTAGAGTTGCAGTCACTGCGGCGTCCACAACAAGAAATGACCTTGCATTTATTAGGAGGAAATTGTCGCTGCATTGATGATGCATCCACTGTCCAAAAGCATCAGGTTTGTGCAATGCAGAAACACAGTGCATAAACCCGAACATGATGCAGGCAAACGCGTACGAAGGAGGAAAACGTGGAGTCTGTTCTGCGTGTCCGCCGGTCCGCTCTGCAAAGCAAAAGCAGGGCTGGGGTGATCCAGTTCTAGGGAGAGTCACTGGGACCAAACGCCTGCAGTAGGCGTATCTAGAGGGGTGCAGGCATGGCTTGTGACACGGGCGCCATGCCTGCCCCTGTGCTGCACCAGCCTGCCTTCCTCCATGCCTCCCTGTCATTCAGACCTCAGATCAGATTAATGCTGTTATCTGGGGAACATGGCTACTTAACTTATGCATGTAGAGCGCACTTGGCTTAGTGTTAGAACAGAGGACAGAGAGTGAATAATAAGAGCTATTTCCAAAAAAGTAACCTCAGCAATATCCTGAGCCAAAAAACAAAAGCAACCATAACACATGTACATGAGAAATGATGCTATTTTTAGAGGGGAAGGGGGCTCTGACTGTGGAGGGGGGGGGGGGCGCAATTTCATTGTTTGCTATAGGCGCTATATTACCCAGATACGCCCCTGAGTACAGAACAGGCCGCAAGAGCCAAGTCACATTTGTTTACGTAAAGATGAATTGTAGTGAAAACAACATCCTGAATAAAGTAGCTTTTTTTTTTCTTTTTACAATATTAATTTATAAATGATTTAGTCAGTGTTTGCCCATTGTAACATCTTTCCTGTCTTTCCTAACCAAACGTAAGCACTCACAAAAGCGCTTATAGTGTGGATCCGGCCTTACTGAGAGTTCTAAATCCAGTAGATTAGATCTGTGGTCTCCCAGAATTCTCGGGAACAGGGCCGGCGCTACCATTAAGGCAAAGGAGGCAGCTGCCCCAGGGCCCCAGAGCTTGTAGGGGCCCCCAGTGGCTACAAGAGGGAAAAAAAATTCAAATCAGCCTTATAGTTTTTGAGAAAATCGATTTTAAAGATTCAAAGGAAAAAAAAAATACACATTTAAAAACCTGCCGACTTTAATGGTTAATAGCAAATCCACCTTAAATGCTAGAAACCCTAAATTTGCAGGATATGTTAAGGAGATCATTAGGAATAAGAGGAAAAAACAATTTTTCAAAAAGACCTTATAGTTTTTGAGAAAATCGATTTTAAAGTTTCTGAGGAAAAAAGTATACCTTTAAATGCAGTAAATGTCACTTTTAGTAGCAAACCTAACGGTAGTGTAATTTTACATGCATCAAAAGAAAGCAATAAATTTCCTGGGGGGGTTTCCAGGGGGTCCATACGCAGCCGCAGCGCTTTGGCCAGGGATCGCTGTACAGCCGCAATATAGCTGCATGAAGATCCCTGGCATTTGTTCCTATTTTCCCAATTTTTTTTTTATGTTTAGAGTGTGGGAAATTTTTTTTGAAAAAAAATTATGTGGGGTCCCCCCTCCTGATACTTTTTAACCCCTTGTCCCCCATGCAGGCTGGGATAGCCAGAATGTGGAGCTCCGACCGATTGCGACTTCACACCCTGACTATACCAGATGCAAAAAAGGTCCCCTAATGCCGATTTTTGTTCCGGGGTATATGTTGGGGGGGGGGGGCCCCAGGTTTATTTTGCCATGGGGCCCTATTGTTGCTTAAACCGGCCCTGCTCGGGAAGGGGGAAGAATTCCACATAATAGCCTAGTGGGAGCCTTGGTGGGAGGGCGGAGTTAGATTCCAACATAAAGCAATATATACTGTAGATATAGGAAGGGTTTCGGATGCTGAAACCAGTATAAATGATTTTAAAGCGGGTCTCCTGAGTAATTTACTGCTTTCTGCTATATGTCACTACAGGGCCTCTTTACTGCATTCTGCTATTTGTCACTACAGGGCCTCTTTACTGCATTCTGCTATATGTCACTACAGGGCCTCTTTACTGCATTCTGCTATATGTCACTACAGGGCCTCTTACTGCATTCTGCTATATGTCACTACAGGGCCTCTTTACTGCATTCTGCTATATGTCACTACAGGGCCTCTTTACTGCATTCTGCTATATGTCACTACAGGGCCTCTTTACTGCATTCTGCTATATGTCACTACAGGGCCTCTTTACTGCATTCTGCTATACGTCACTACAGGGCCTCTTTACTGCATTCTGCTATGTCACTACAGGGCCTCTTTACTGCATTCTGCTATATGTCACTACAGGGCCTCTTTACTGCATTCTGCTATATGTCACTACAGGGCCTCTTTACTGCATTCTACTATATGTCACTACAGGGCCTCTTTACTGCATTCTGCTATTTGTCACTACAGGGCCTCTTTACTGCATTCTGCTATTTGTCACTACAGGGCCTCTTTACTGCATTCTGCTATTTGTCACTACAAGGCCTCTTTACTGCATTCTGCTATATGTCACTACAGGGCCTCTTTACTGCATTCTGCTATTTGTCACTACAGGGCCTCTTTACTGCACTCTGCTATATGTCACTACAGGGCCTCTTTACTGCATTCTGCTATTTGTCACTACAGGGCCTCTTTACTGCATTCTGCTATATGTCACTACAGGGCCTCTTTACTGCATTCTGCTATATGTCACTACAGGGTTCTCTTTACATTTTGCTAGCTTTACAATTGGCAGGGAGAGCACATTTTCAGGAAGAGAATTTAGAATTTTGATGGTCAGACGGGAATGCTGGGCCCTGTAGTTCCTCAAGCGCTGCTCCTGTCTTCTCTCTGAAACAGATGTAAGATGTCTCCTCCCCGCTCTGTGTTGTCTCTGTGCCCCCCTCCCTCCTCCCCTCCCCCTCCTCCCTCTTCCCTGTGCACTGCATTGCAGGCTTCAGTGGTTACTGGGAGGAGGGGGAGAGCACATGTAATCAATATTAGCATTATTATCACAGAATATTGCATGAGGGAGGTGGTGGGGGAGACCCCTCCCCCCACCCTCCTCAGCGTGAGCGCGCACACACCACACACACACACACACCACACACACACACACACCACACACACACCACACCACACACACACCACACACACCACACACACACACACACCACACACACACACACACACACACACACACACACACCACACCACACCACACACACACACACCACACACACACACACACCACACACACACACACACACACACATCACACACAAACACATTACACACTATACATACAGACACACACCACACACACACACTGTACATACAGTCACCCACCACACACACAAACATACTCACACTATACATACAGACACACACACTGACACTATACATACAGACACACTCACACTATACATACAGACACACACCACACACTCACCCACACACACACACTATACATACATACACACACACACACTATATATACAGACACACACACACTATACATACATACAGACATACACACACACACACACACACACACACACACACTATACATGCATACATACACACACACACTATACATGCATACACACACACACACACCACACACTATACATACAGTAGACACACACACTATACATACATACACACACACTATACATACTGTACATACATACATACATACATACATACATACATACACACACACACTATACATACATACATATATACACACACTATACATACATACACACACACACACTATACATACATACATACACACACACACCACACACACTATACATACATACACACACACACACTATACATACTGTACATACACACACACTATACATACAGACACACACGCACACTATACATATAGACACACAAACACTATACATACAGACACACACTATACATACATATACACACATACACCACACGCTATACATACATACACACACACACTATACATACATACATACACACACACACACACACACACACATACCACACGCACACACACAATATACATAAATACGCATACACACACACATACACACACACACCAGACGCACAAACACACTATACATACATACATCCACACACACACACACACACTACACTATACATACATCCACACACACACACACACACCACACACAGACACACACACAAACCACACACACCCACACCACACACACACACACCACCCACACACACCACCCACACACACCACCCCCACACACACCACCCACACACACACACACCACACACACACACACCACACACACACACACCACCCACACACATACATACACACACACAGTATACATACATACACACTATACATACACACACACTATGCATACATATACACACACACACACACACTATACATATATACATACACACACACACACACAATACATACATACACACAAACTATACATACATTCATACACACACACACACACACACACACACACACACACACACACACTATACATACATACACACACTATACATACACACATGCCAGACACACACACCAGTCTCACACACACACACACACACACACACACACACACACACACACACACACACACACACACACACTATACATACATACACACACACCAGACACATATACCAGACACACACACACACACTATACATACATACACACACCACACACACTATACATACACACACACACCAGACACACACACACACACCAGACACACACACACACACACTATACATACATACACACACCACACACACACTATACACACACACCACACACCAGGCACACACATACACACTCCACACACACACACACACACACACACACACACACACACACACACACACACACTATACATACATACACACACCACACACACACTATACATGCACACACACACCACACACCAGACACACACACACACACACATACACACACCTACACACACTATACACACACACCACACACACACACACTATACATACATACATACATACATACATACATACATACATACATACATACATAC
Source organism: Hyperolius riggenbachi (assembly GCF_040937935.1). Taxonomy (NCBI): domain Eukaryota; kingdom Metazoa; phylum Chordata; class Amphibia; order Anura; family Hyperoliidae; genus Hyperolius; species Hyperolius riggenbachi. The sequence goes on from NC_090652.1 coordinate 28,086,255, forward strand.
ATACACACACTATACATACAAACACACACACACACACACGTACACACTATACATACATATACACACACACACACACACACACACACACTATACATACATACACACACTATACATACAAACACACCACACACACACACACACACCGCAGATTCTAGGCTAAAATGCACCCAGGGCGAGGGTGAAAAATTGCCCCCCCCCATGGAGCCAGGTATAGGTGCCTGCAGTATAGGTTAGCCAGGTCTAGTTGCACTCAGTATAGGTAGCCAGCTATAGGTTCCCCCAGTATAGGTAGCCAGGCATAGGTGCCCCAGTATAGTTGCCCCCCAGTATAGGTTAGATAGGCAGGTGCCCCCAGTATAAGTTAGATAGGTAGGTGCCCCAGTACAGGATAGCTAGGTAGGTGCCTCCAATATTGGTAGCCAGTATAGTTGACACCAGTAAAGGCTAGGTAGGTAGGTGCCCCTAATACAGGTTAGATAGGTAGCTGCCCCCCAGTATAGGTTAGAATAGGTAGGTGCCCCCAGTATAGGTTAGATAGGCAGGTGCCCCCAGTATAGGTTAGATAGGCAGGTGCCCCCAGTACAGGATAGCTAGGTGGGTGCCTCTAAAATGGGTAGCCAGAACAGTTGCCCCCAGGCCCCAGCATAGGTTAGATAGGTAGGTGCCCCCAGTATAGGTTAGTTAGGTAGGTGCCTCCAATGTAGGTAGCCAGTATAGTTGACACCAGTAAAGGCTAGGTAGGTAGGTGCCCCCAATACAGGTTAGATAGGTAACTGCCCCCCAGTATAGGTTAGAATAGGTAGGTGCCCCCAGTATAGGTTAGATAGGTAGGTGCCTCCAGTATAGGTTAGATTGGTAGCTGCCCCCCAGTATATGCTAGATAGGTAGCTGCCCCCTAGTTTAAGTTAGATTAGTTAGGTCCCCTCTAGTATAGGTTAGATAGGTAGCTGCCCCCCAGTATAGGTTAGATTAGGTAGGTGCCCCCCAGTATAGGTTAGGTAGGTAGGTGCCCCCCAGTATAGGTTAGATAGGTAGCTGCCCCCCAGTCTAGGTTAGGTAGGTAGCTGTCCCCCAGTCTACGTTAGGTAGGTAGGTGTCCCCCAGTATAGGTTAGGTAGGTAGGTGCCCCCCAGTCTACGTTAGGTAGGTAGGTGCCCCCCAGTCTACATTAGGTAGGTGCCCCCCAGTCTACGTTAGGTAGGTAGGTGCCCCCTAGTATAGGTTAGGTAGGTAGCTTCCCCCAGTATAGGTTAAGTAGGTAGCTGTCCCCCAGTATAGGTTAGGTAGGTAGGTACCCCCCCAGTGACGGTTAGATAGATAGGTAGGTAAAGTGCCCCCCCTCCCTCATAATAGAGGGGGAGCCGCAGCCGCGGGGAGAGCAGCCCGACCTCTCCCTCCCTTCCTCTCCCCGGGCAGCCCTCCATGCTCTCCCCTCCGATGCAGATTAATGCGAAGCAGGGAAGCGCTGTATACAGGAACTCACCTCCCTGCGTTCCAATCGCCGCCGGTTTTCCCTGCTGCGCATTACTCTGCATCGGAGAGGGGAACACAGAGGGTGGCCCGGGGAGAGGAACGGACAACTGTAATCAGAGGGATATGGAGGCTGCCATATATTTATTTCCTTTTAAACAATACCAGTTGCCTGGCAGCCCTGCTGATCTGTTTGGCTGCAGTAGTGTCTGAATAAGGCCAGAAACAAGCATGCAGCTAATCTTGTCAGATATGACAATAATGTTCGAAACGCCTGATCTACTGCATGCTTGTTCAGGGTCTATGGCTAAAAGTATTAGAGGCAGAGGATCAGCAGGATAGCCAGGCAACTGGTATTGCCTAAAAGGAAATAAATATGGCAGCCTCCATATACCTCTCACTACAGTTGTCCTTTAAATTGCTGCGTTTGTGTATTATGCCACCTTGTTATCTTTATATGCGACATGGTGTTTTGATGTATATTGTGTGTTCTATCCTATACTTAAAGTAAACCAGAGCTGTCATAAAAAGAAGATTTGATACTCACCCGCGGCTTCCGCCAGCAGCATGAACACGTGTGAGTCCCTCGCTGTCCTCCGGCGGTCTGCTGTTCAGCCATAACTGGCTCAGTCCCGCCGGGAGGTCTGCGCATGTGCAGAAGACCCAGACTGAACCCCGACTGATGATACCCTGAACAAGCATGCAGCAGATCAGATAGCCAGGGAACTGGAATTGTTTAAAAGGAAACAAATATGGCAGCCTCCAAATACTTCTTGCTTCAGTTGCCCTTTATAATGCGTAGATGGGGAATGAACCATTAGGAAATATGGACATTTCCTTCACTTCAGTTGTTCGTCAAGTTACAACTCAATCAGTGTAAACCAGTCCTAAGTAACTAACTCAAATACATACTGTATGAATTATGTATAGATCATTAGTGATTTTAACAATACTTATTTTCAGCCAGCAGATGTCACTCTTGCTTAGCATTTGTTACTGGTAATGAATGATTCATGAAAATATGAAAATGCGGGTCTCTGGTACTTGTAGTTCACCCAGATAAGAGCATCAGATGCCTTCTTCCTCTGAACAGAGGCAGGTAGACGTCTGACGGATGTCTAGTTTTAGGTACACAGAAGCAAAGCCATTTCACCTGTGACTTAAAGGGGAACTGAAGTGAGAGGTATACAGAGGCTGCCATATTTATTTCCTTTTAATAAATACAGGTTGCCTGGCAGGCCTGCTGGTCTATTTCTCTGCAGTAGTATCTGAATAACACCAGAAACAAGCATGCAGCTAGTCTTGTCAGATCTGACTTTCAAGTCAGAAACACCTGATCTGCTGCATGCTTGTTCAGGGGCTATGGCTAATAATATTAGAGGCAGAGGATCAGCAGGATTGCCAGGCAACTGGTATTGCTTAAAAGGATATAAACATGGCAGCCTCCATATACCTCTCTCTTCAGTTCCCCTTTAAAGTGGATCCGAGATGAACTTTTACTCATTGCATAATTGTGTTCCTTTTTCTATTGTTTATAGGGCATTCCTCAAGCCAAATACTTTTTTGTTTTTGTTTTAATGCTCTAATTCCCTATAAAGTAAATAAGCCACGCCCACAGGTTTTCAGAGAGCCAAGGCACTTTCAGACAGTAGCAAGGGCTCATGGAGCTCAGCCTGGGCAGGAGGAGGGGGAGGAATTACTAGCCAGAGATTTCAGAGCCAGAGGGGAGGAGGCAGGAGGAGGGTGTTATAAACTGTTCTATATCACCTTGCTTCGACACCATTAACTTCTTACAGTTGCGTCTCACAGACTGTGAGATCACTTGACTCTCCACACAGCAAGCAGGAGATAGACTTTTGTCAGGCGTCTTCAATGTTTACGTAGTTTATTCAGGAAACAGAAATACAGATAGATACATTCATCATATCCTAGCCATGCCAATCTTCATGTTGCGTTACAAGCTCTTGATTAGACTTCCTGCTGAAGTCAATCAGGTACCTTCTTCCTAACTACGTTACACTAAACTACCTATGTACAGCATACATTATATCAGATTACAGAAAGGAAGAACATACTTAGAGGTCCCAGTCAGCCTTGCGAGCTAGTGCGGAAGTAAGAAGCAGAATGCCCTCTCCATCGCTCACTCCGGGTTTAATACCGACTAGGAAAGAGTTAAATATGACATCATCTTCGCCATCCCCTATATCAGTCTATTGGTGGACCCACTTGTGGTGTCATCATACACACCTACTCGATTAATATTCAAGGAGGCTTCTGACCTATATGCAGGAATGTGGATATTTACAAAACATGGCTGATGTTTATTGTTCTAGTGGCGGTACATGCCCAGGTCAGGGAGACCTGCGGCCTTGTCCACAGAACAGCTTCTTGGTAGGTTCTAGTTCTGCTGACAGAACTGCAGATTTTCTCTCTCAGAGAAAATCCCCTTAAAGGGCCGATCTGCACTCCAAGCCTTTTTGACTAACTCAGTCCCAAATAACTGAGGCCTACTTAAATTATAACAATCCCCCCTAAAAAGGCTTGATCCGCAGATCCCAATTTATGAACCTAATCGTACCTGGTTTCTTTCCTTTATGTTTTACTTTTCGATGTTCGTGCTCACACAACTTCTCTGCTCTCGGCGGTTATCCCTGGAAGAGAGAGCAAGACCTCTTGGTCTTCCTGTAACCAGGCTCTCTGGGTAGGCCCTACTTCTAAATCCCTCTATACCACATGCTCAGCATTTGCGTCACTTGCGTATCACTCACAAACTTGCATGACCACAGAAAAGTGAAACTTGTTTGGTTGTTACACAATGGAGCAGTGCCAGGTGCCTTCTAAAAGAGCGCCTTTATACAATCAGCTCCATCACCGGTACTACTAAACCTATACCCGTAACCCTGTATATCCCTTAATTTGGAAATATTGGTTCAGGAGATTGTTTATGAGGCACCAATCTCTTGACCAGGTTAATTTGTTTTGCGTAATTTGACACACAACCTCACCTGGATAATGATGCCTAAAGTTGTCATCCCCATCCAGACGACCAGTGGGTGTAGAAAGAACTTTGGAACTGCAGAGGCCCAGTCCGAGTGTCCCTGGAACATCACCGGAAACCTTTTCCACCAGGTCAGACTGGAACTCACCTGCTTATTTTTGTGTTCTACCTCGTTAAGATCACCTGTATCATGGTGAAATCTTACCTCTAACTTAGTGTACTGTTTGTTTAACCGTTGTATCAACGTGTGGTCGTCTTGGATCAACCCCTGTTCCCCTTCGTCCCATGTTGTGTTCTCTTTTAGGACGGGAACTACCCGTGAACCTTTGACCTTTAGAGTTCTCTTAACAATTTGAGAAACAACGTCATCCAACCTGGATGACTGGATCCATATGGGATCTCCACTCACACAATATGTTCCCCTTGGAAAATCCCCATTATCGGAACAATTATGAGAATATACCTTGAATGTATCATTAGACACTATGTTAAAAAAACAAACCTTTCCTTCAGCCACCGGAACTATCGGTTGGGCTTCAGGGTGGATCTTTTGAATGGGGGCCTCGCCTTCTGCGTTATGGAGCCTGCAGGCTTCTTCACTAAATTTGCCCCGGCAAACACAGGTACCTCTGTGAGAATTGCCCGCATGAGGACAACTCTACTCGTTTCACCTCCCCGTCTAGCACCAAAAAAGTTTGACCTCTCAGGTCATGGTGTAAGACATGTGTTGAGGTGGGAACTAAGGAAGTGGCGGTGCCTAAAGGTCCCGGCTTTCGGCACCAGGGAGGAGGGGCTGGGGGATCCACGTCACGTCAGGCTGTGCTCGCGGCTCCGGGCAGAGCAGCTGAAAGGGAGGGGGGAATGCCAGAATACGTGCACCAAGCTATTACTGTAAGACTAGCATGGTCACGGATAGGAAATGTTTCCCCCTCCCTTTCAGCTGCTCTGCCCGGAGCCGCGAGCACAGCCTGACGTGACGTGGATGCCCCAGCCCCTCCTCCCTCCCGGGTTTCGGCACCATTGTTATAAACTGTTCTATATCACCTTGCTTCGACACCATTAACTTCTTACAGTTGCGTCTCACAGACTGTGAGATCACTTGACTCTCCACACAGCAAGCAGGAGATAGACTTTTCTCAGGCTTCTTCAATGTTTATGTAGTTTATTCAGGAAACAGAAATACAGATAGATACATTCATCATATCCTAGCCATGCCAATCTTCATGTTGCGTTACAAGCTCTTGATTAGACTTCCTGCTGAAGTCAATCAGGTACCTTCTTCCTAACTACGTTACACTAAACTACCTATGTACAGCATACATTATATCAGATTACAGAAAGGAAGAACATACTTAGAGGTCCCAGTCAGCCTTGCGAGCTAGTGCGGAAGTAAGAAGCAGAATGCCCTCTCCATCGCTCACTCCGGGTTTAATACCGACTAGGAAAGAGTTAAATATGACATCATCTTCGCCATCCCCTATATCAGTCTATTGGTGGACCCACTTGTGGTGTCATCATACACACCTACTCGATTAATATTCAAGGAGGCTTCTGACCTATATGCAGGAATGTGGATATTTACAAAACATGGCTGATGTTTATTGTTCTAGTGGCGGTACATGCCCAGGTCAGGGAGACCTGCGGCCTTGTCCACAGAACAGCTTCTTGGTAGGTTCTAGTTCTGCTGACAGAACTGCAGATTATCTCTCTCAGAGAAAATCCCCTTAAAGGGCCGATCTGCACTCTAAGCCTTTTTGACTAACTCAGTCCCAAATAACTGAGGCCTACTTAAATTATAACAGAGGAGGGATTCGTTTTTTTTGCTCAAGATGCAGATAAGCCTGCCTCTGTGTAATGTTTACAAACAACATGGCTGCTGTCATTGTATCACAGGAAGAAATATTCTTCTCGCTCTTATTCTATTAAAGCTGTTTGCAGCTAGATTTGCTGTGTAAACTATCTAAACTTTAGATAAGCTATATAGACAAGTTACTTGTTATAGTTAGTTTTTCATCTCGGATCCGCTTTAAAGTGAACCTCCAGACTAACAACCTACTCAGCAGCACTCAAAAAGGATTGGTGTTTCTTTAACAGTTTCACAGCATCAGAACTTTGTTTTTCTTACCCAAGCCTCATTTTTAGCTGCACAGAAGAAAACTGCCTGGGCATTTTTCCCCTGATGTTGTGCAAAGCATGATGGGATTTATGGTGTTGTTGTTCTCCTTTTGCTGTTTTGGTGCAATTTTTTTTTAAATTTTGAATTTGATATTTGAAGCCTAGCATGTGTAGCTGGCAGGGGTGATCAGGACACAGGACAGTTGGAACTGTCTTATGCTCACTGTCACCTCCTTTCAACCAAAAAGATGGCTGCCCCATGAAATCACAAACATTTGCCTGTTCTTTTAAAACAGGGTGGGTAAGAGATTATATTACCTATCTATTTTAATTAACATAACTGATGTAACTTAATGACAGTATGTTTGTTTAGGCTGAAGCTCCCCTTTAAATATGCTTTCAATGATGAGTATGCGCTTAAAAGGAACCTGAAGTGAGAAGATATGGAGGCTGCCATATTTATTTACTTTAAAACAATGCCAGTTGCCTGGCAGCCCTGCTGATCTATGTGGCTGCAGTAGTGTCGTGCAGCAGATGCAGTCACACTTCAGTCAGAGCACCTGATCTGCATGCTTGTTCAGAATCTATGGCTAAACATATTAGAGGCAGAGGATCAGCAGGACAGCCAGGCAATGTGCTTTGTTTAAAATGGAATAAAATATGTCCGCCTCCATATCCTTCTCACTTCAGGGGTCCTGTGACATAAGGTACTTGTGCAGCAAGAATAATGACAGCCCTGCCTATACAGGTAGAGTACAGAGGTACTGACATCACACTGTGGCAGCCGTGTTGCATTGTGGGAAATAACAGCTGTTTCTAAATGCCAAAAAAGCAAACAGCATCTCCTTCCAGTGACATCACCTGCCGACAGTAAAAATGTCACCATGTGATAAATGTCAAAATGTAAATAAGGGGGAGGAAAGATTTTACAATGGGCAAACACTGACTAAATTATTTATACATAATTATTGTAAAAATTGAGCACTTTTTTATTACATTATTTTCACTGGAGTTCCTCTTTAAAGTGTATTTGCAGTCACAAAGTAGTCTGTATAGATTTCAGTATGATCAGACCAAAATGCAGCTGACCCTGCAATGGACACAGCCCGTGTGGCCAATATTATTATTTATTATTATTTAGTGCCAACATCTTCCGCGGCGCTGTACAGAGTACATAGTCTTGTCACTTAAAGGACCACTATTGCAAAAAACATAGGCAGTCAAAATCTGACAGAACCGTCAGGTTTTGGGCTAGTCCGTCTCCTCATGGGGGATTCTCAGGATTTTTGTTTTGTTTTCAACAGCATTTCCTGAACAGCAGTTGCAAAGTCTATCTGACAAAATAGTGTGCAAGTGAGTAGGGAAGCTGGCTGGTATCTTACTATTTTGGCAGTTAAACTGCTGTTCAGGAAATGCTGTTGAAAACAAAGAAAGAATCCCCCATGAGGAGATGGACTGGCCCTAAATCTGTTGGTTCTGTCAGATTTTAACTGCCTACTTTTTTTCGCAATAGTGGTCCTTTAATTGTCCCAGATCTGTAACTTTTACTTTTGTAACTTTTTATTTTGTTTTTTTTGTAATCTTTTGTATATATTCTGTTCTGCATTGTTCCACCTTTTTTCCAGAAGCCTGACTTCTGCTGTACTAAACTAACACTCATAGCCTAGAAGAGACTGAAGTGTAACCGTGTATAAGTTTCATGCCTAATTGTACGCTTGAGCAACACTACCATATAAGATTGTAATTGCATTGTGTGTATGAGGCACTTCTGCGCTGATCATAATTACCACCAATTATGTCAGGAACCGGCCCGCGGCACGCCTGCGTATACGGATCCCGACTGCGGGTTTGACCAGATCAAGCGGGGAGCAGCCTTATTCGAGCTAAAACAAGGCTGGGACCCCTCAGAACACCTCTCACTGCCACCACTAGCTGTTCGCTAGACACTTCCACTCTGCTGTCGAGTCCTCAGCGCGCACTCTGCGTTTTCGTATTCGGGTCAGCTTTGCGCTTAGGCCGAATATGGGAACGCCACGCACCCACACACACACACAGTTGCAATCTTACACTGTAGTGAAGCAAAAAACCACTAACAGTCGTTCCGAATGATACTGTTAGCCACTCTGCTGTCGCTACTCGCACTGGCGTTTTTCGTACGTTGGGTCAGCTGCGCGCTTTAGGCCAACGTATGACAAACGCCCCCACACACAATGCAATTACAATTTCATATGGTAGTGTTGCTCAAGCATACAATTAGGCATGGACTTATACACACTTCAATCTCTTCTAGGCTATGAGTGTTAGTTAGGTACAGCAGAAGTCAAGCTTATTAAATAACGATTTAACATTCCATAAAAAAACATGGAACAATGCAGAACTTAATTTATACAAGAGATGTACAAAATCAAAGTAAAAAAGTTACAAAGATAAAAGTTGCAAAAATACAAGTTACAAAAATACACACAAAGCGATTTTGCTTACCAAAATAAACGGGGAAATAAACATACCAGCGTATCGATCTGGCGTTGTTGCGGGAGTACGCACTTCTGGTCAGGAACCAGGTTAGTTCTAGCCGTGTGTGCTACCTCCAAGAACTACAAGATGTGATTATCCTAGCTGCTGTCTTATACTGTGAGATATGCCTGGAGGTTGCAACTTCCTTGGGGAGGGGAGGAACTAGTTTTTAATTAAATCTCAGACATATTCCATTTCCAGGTAAAAGTCTATACATCAAAAGATTGTGAAGTGAGGCTTTCAACTCCAGGTGGAAACTTGATTAAGGCTTTTTCCTGTCTCCGTTTTTAAAGTCTGCAGAGATTTCCACCCCCTTCCCATAGATGTGATTTACAGGGTATAGTTTGCACCTCCACCAATAATTCAATTTCCTCACAATGAAATAGTGTTTAACACACATGTCAACTTTTGGTGCAGCGACTCTTCCTGACTTAGTCTAGAGTTCTTCACTTCCTTAACAGAAGTGTAAATGTTTCAAGGGTCAAGGACTTCAACACTTCACTTCTGCCATTGTCTGATTACTGAAGCACTATTCACTGAAGTCCTCTTTAGATGCAAATGTAGGTCTGGTGACCCACCCACACAAATACATGAACAGTCCATGAATCTAGCCTGCATATCTACACCTTTGACATACCACAGCAGATATAAAAATGGGAAAATGAAAATATATTACTGTATTATCCTTAACAGCATCAGCACCCCAATATATTCCTGACACAATGACAATAAAGATTTTCTATTCTATTCTAAAGTACCCCACTTGTCCCACCCGCCTTTACATGCATAACTTTTTTTTTTATTTGTATAATCTTAAAAATATACGATGTCTGGCACTGGCAGCCGCGGTTTGGGCAGGGGCAGCAAGGGCAGCAAGGGCATCGGCAAGAGAGGAGGTCGTGGCAGCCGCGCCACCACCACCACCATGCGCAGTTCTGCGTCTGCACCAGTGGCTATTCCGCCATTAGCCACTGGCCGTGGACGCCTTGGCCGCCCAACAGCTGGGAGTCACGCTGCAGAGACACAGCAGCAGCGTGTGGCGCAGATGTTCCTCCCACCGCCAGGTCGTAGCCGTCCTATTGAGGAGAAGGACGCAGACTCTGTGGTGGAACTGATAGTGGATGAGCAGGCCACCATTAGCTCTGGAACCGAGTCCTCCACCCCCGCCACCACTCCTGTTCGCGAGAGCAGCAGCAGCCGCCCAGCACTGCCTGGGGAGGAGGAGTGCAGTTCTCCAGCCCCAGCGGGCAACACCAGCACCCTGTCACTCAGCACCTTCTTATCCCCAAGCACAGTGAGGGTATGGAGTGCTGTTGCGGCAGAATTGGAGGAGGAAGAAATGCTGATGGGCACTTTGGGGGATGATACTTTGGACAGTCAGACAGTGGTGAGTGTCCATCAGCCCATGCATGCAGAAGGGGAGTTTGTGGGGTCATCCCAGCAGGACATGTTTGCGGAGGGGGAGGATGATGATAACAGGGTGAAGGACAGAGACTGGGTGGCAGATCCTGGGGATGTCATCAGCTCTGAGGAGGAGGATGCACCAAGAACCCCCCCCCCTGCACCTGCCACAGCCCTGGCTCATGATCGATGTTCCAACTCGCTGGAACTCCACCCTGGCGATGTTGGAGCGTCTGGTTGAACAGAGGCAGGCTGTCAGCCAGTACGTTGCACGAGCAACAGTTGCCGCCATCACTGGAACTGGGCGTGCCGCCACCAACCTCCCGTCCATCATCTCCACGGAGGACTGGGGGCACATGCAGCAGGTGTGCTCAGTGCTGGCATCCTTCCTGCAGGCCACCAACATGGTAAGCAGGGACCATGCAATGGTGTGCGAGTGGGTCCCCATGGTGTGTGTGCTGGACAGGGCCCTGTATGCACTGCTGGAAGAGGGAGCGGCAGCCTTGGACCAGCAGGAGCTGCAGGCAGCTTAACAGGCCACCTCTGAGGAGGAGGGCTTGGAGTTGGTGGAGGTCCCTGACCTTGCTGCTGATGAGGGGGAGCAGCAGAGCGCAGCTGGAGTGGTGCGGGGGTGGAGAGAGGATGAGGTGGAGGAGGCAGAGGATGAGGAGGACAGCACTGTCGGCTCTGGGGCTGCCAATGATGTGCCAGCAGATGTGGTCAGACTCTTCCCAATGGCAGCGCTGCGCACATGCTGAGGTGCCTGCACAAGGACCCATCCAGATGAAGCAGAGGGAGGACATCTGGATCTGCATGATGCTGGACCCACGTCTGAAGGGGAAGCTCAGCCAGTTCCTGCCTGCAGGAGGAGACCGTGCGCAACAAATGAGGGATTTGCAGCTGTCCCTTGTTGAGCGCTTGGAGGAAGCCTTCCCTCAGCCATCCACCCCCACTGTCCAGCCAGCACAGAGGCAGCAGCAGGTGCCTGCATCCACCAGCAACAAGCGCACGTGCACCACAGACCTGCTGTCTCTGACCAACGAGCTCTACATGAGTGTAGAGCTGCCAGGGACTAGAGAGAAGGTGCCTGCAGCAGCATCCTTCTCCAGTCACAGACAGCGCTTGACTCGCATGGTGGCTGACTACATGGGGTCCTTCAGCGGGCTTGACAGCGTTGCCCCTGTTGATCCCATGGAGTATTGGGTCAAGCACCTGCCGATCTGGAGCGAGCTTGCGCAGTACGCCCTGGAAGTGCTCTCCTGCCCCCCTTCCAGCGTACTGTCAGAGCGTTGCTTCAGTGCAGCCGGTGGAGTCGTCACTGAGAAGCGATCTCGTCTGTCTCACAAGTCTGTGGACAGACTGACGTTTCTCAAAATGAACCAGGCTTGGGTGGAAAGCGAATTCCTGGCCCCTGTTGTCGGCGAGAGGGGGACATGAAGTGGCACACACACATTACACCTGCTGCTGCTGTATTTCTTCCTGCTGTCTGTGTCTCCACTGCCAGGGAACACATTAAAAGGTGCTGCTGCCCATGCGCCACCAGCTATTTACGCTCACAAATAGCTGCATTATTTTGAAAAAAAAAAACAATAATTAAATTATTTTAGAGGTGTCCGGGTTGAAAACTGTGCTGTTCCAATTGTGTATTGGACACAATGTGGGCTTCACGACTGCTGTCTGGAACCTCATGGTGTTTATTTACGGCCCTGAAACCACCGCTAGGACCCAGGGCCTATTATGTCTCGCTGCATGCCCTCCTGCCTGCTGCCTGCTGCCAGTCTGCCACACACTCAACCTCCTCACGCTGCCTGCTGCTGTATTTCCTCTTGCTGTCTGTATGTTTCCACTGCCAGGGAACACATTACAAGGTGCTGCTGCCCATGCACCACCAGCTATTTACGCTCAAAAATAGCTGCATTATTTTGAAAAAAAAAATTAAAATTATTTTAGAGGTGTCCGGGTTGAAAACTGTGCTGTCCCAATTGTGTATTGGACACAATGTGGGCTTCACGACCGCTGTCTGGAACCTCATGATGTTCATTTACGGCCCTGGTACCACCGCTAGGAACCAGGGCCTATTATGTCAGCAGTCACATCACATTGCCTGACACACACTACTCCTCCTCCTGTAGCTGCATTGAGCTTCTGCTGTCTGTGTGCTGCTACCACTGCCAGGGAGAACAGAAGAAGAACTATTTTCTGCTGCCACCCACTTTCCTACCAGCTATTACCACACTACAATAGCTGCAACTACTTCCACCTCCTGCTGATGTCTGTGTTTTACCACCGCCAGGGTACACAGAAAAAGGCGCTGTGGCTTGCAATGTGCCACTAGTACTATTATGCCACCAACACAAATATAACTATGGTGTTATTAAAATAAAATATTTCCACAAATGAAGTAAAAAAAAATATTACAAAAGAAAGGAAGAAGGAGAAGGAGAAGGAGAAGGAGAAGAAGAAGAAGAAGAAGACGACTTACAACCATTTTGGACACACCTTCTCATGCAAACACTTTTCATGAAGTTAATTTACTTTTTTTGATACCTTTTTTTATAACTACTACATCATCACATAATCACTTGATGTTTTTCTTCATAAAAAAGGTGGTTTCATGCATCATTGACCTCCAATACAAGTTTTACAAGCTATTTAAGGCCATCTCTAATATTTTACTCGAATACAGACTCGGATAGTGACGTCAGATATCCGAGTTCGAATCGGATATTCGATTAACTCGAATATCGAACTTCGAGTGAATTCGGTTAGTTCACTATCCGAATTCGATCAAACTCGAATAGGATAATGAGGTATCCGATCAACACTGTCTCTGGCTACCTATACTTGGGTGAAGGGGGGTGTCAGAGGGCTACCTATACTGGAGGGAGAAGGGTTCTCTGGCTACCTATACTTGGGGGAGGGGTGTGTCATCGGGCTACCTATACTGGAGGGAGAAGGGTTCTCTGGCTACCTATACTTGAGGGAAGGGGGTTGTCAGAGGGCTACCTATACTGGAAGGAGAAGGGTTCTCTGGCTACCTATACTTGAGGGAAGGGGGGTGTCAGAGGGCTACCTATACTGGAGGGAGAAGGGTTCTCTGGCTACCTATACTTGGGGGAGGGGTGTGTCATCGGGCTACCTATACTGGAGGGAGAAGGGTTCTCTGGCTACCTATACTTGAGGGAAGGGGGTTGTCAGAGGGCTACCTATACTGGAGGGAGAAGGGTTCTCTGGCTACCTATACTTGGGTGAAGGGGGGTGTCAGAGGTCTACCTATACTGGAGGGAGAAGGGTTCTCTGGCTACCTATACTTGGGGGAGGGGTGTGTCATCGGGCTACCTATACTGGAGGGAGAAGGGTTCTCTGGCTACCTATACTTGGGTGAAGGGGGGTGTCAGAGGGCTACCTATACTGGAGGGAGAAGGGTTCTCTGGCTACCTATACTTGGGGGAGGGGTGTGTCATCGGGCTACCTATACTGGAGGGAGAAGGGTTCTCTGGCTACCTATACTTGAGGGAAGGGGGTTGTCAGAGGGCTACCTATACTGGAGGGAGAAGGGTTCTCTGGCTACCTATACTTGGAGGAGGGGTGTGTCATCAGGCTACCTATACTGAAGGGGGGCGGCTGCTGACAGTGGCCGTGGGCAGTAAGGAGTACAAATCCTGCCCTGGGGATCTGTAACACGCTCCTGTGTGATGGAAGTTTCACGTAGAAGAGAACCCGCAGGTGACACATATTAGGCGGATTATCAGAACAGCCCGGAACGTGAAGGCCTGAGCAGGGCGGGAGCGAGTCACAGATCAGCGGAACTCACGTCCCGTATCCAGTGACTCCGGGATCACACGCTGGGGCCGCAGCTTACACACTGAATTAAGCTGTCAGACGGGGGAATACGGATTTAGGACTGATGAGATTAGTTACACTGGTAAATGGCAAAAAAAAAGAGCATTAAGTGAAATTTCGCTACGCTCGCAAGAGAAGATTAGAGAGGAGCTCCGCGGGAAATTAATCATTTATATTAAAGCGGACCTGAACTCAGAACCTCTCTGCGCTAAAAGATATGCAACAGCATAACAACCTTTAAAGTAAAACATTTCTTTGTTACAGCTGATACAAAGCCTGCAATAAATCTGCTTTCATGGAAGCAGACATAAGGTTACCATCCTGTGTATACAAATTAGCTGCTCTGCCGAGAAAGCCAGCTGACACAGCTGAGAGATCAGATTACAGTGGAGATTAGTCACAGATGAGGGGGAATTAGACAGGCTAAACCAGGCATGGGCAAACTCGGCCCTCCAGCTGTTACGGAACTACAAGTCCCACAATGTATTTGCCTTTATGAGTCATGACTGTGGCTGTCAGACTCCAGCAATGCATTGTGGGACTTGTAGTTCCTTAAAGGGACACTTAAGCCAGGAATAAAAAAATCAGTTTTACTTGCCTGGGGCTTCTCCCAACCCCCTGCAGCCGTCCTGTGCCCTCGCAGCCACTCGGGGAGCCTCCAGTTCCCTGCCGCCAGCTAGTTTCGTTTTCGCTGACAGGCCCTGACAGGGAGTTGGTGGGGTTTCTGCGCCTGCACAGGCCAGGCCGGGCGTATCCTTCTTCATGTTCCCATCCTCAATAGCGTCCTGCACAGGCGCAGGAAGCTATTGCGGATGGGATCACAAAGAAAAATACTCATGGCCAGGCCTGTCGGGCCTGTCAGCAAAAATGAAACTAGCTGACAGCGGGGGACCAGAGGCTCCCCGAGTGACTGCGAGGCAGGGGAGGACTGGCCCAGGGGGACGGGGGGCAATTGCCCCCCGGGCCGCCCGAATCTTAAGTAATTAGGGCCGGCCGCTGCTATACGCAGCGGCCGCAGACATACCACAGGTGACAGGTTCGCAGTGGGGATCGCAACCTCGCGCGATATTTCCCGGCAAGTTGAAGTATCCAATCAGAGAAGAGGCTGAGGCGGCCGGCCGTGGTGTGCCCTTGTGCGTGGCTGCACCTGCGGTGGATGTGAGCGGCACAAGGACACAAATAGCTTAGGTCCTCTCCGGCCCGGTGGGTTGACCCTGCTTGACTCCGCCCCCCACCTGGAGCCATTGCCGCCCGCAACGTGCTGCTGTGCCTGCGGTGTCGTCGGAGTGAGCTGTCTCACTCTTCAGCTTTCTGTGCTGGGGGGGCTGGGGGCCTGGAGCTGCGGCTACGAGTGGCTGGCTGGCTGTCCTGGCTGGAGGAGTCGGACACTCTGGGGGCTGGGAGTCGGAGATGCCACGTATAGCTGCTTGCTGCTGTGGAGGTGGAGGAGGTGTAGGACTGAGGAGACAGGAGAATAGAAGAGGTCGGGTCCAGTTTGCCAGAGGAGAAGGTGGTTTTTATAAATTTTGTTTCTGTACTTCTCTTCTCCCTTCTTGTCACTGAGTTACTCACACTTTGCTGCCTGCCTGCTACTGCTGTCAAATTCAATTCTCAGCCCAGGCCAGTGCCCTCTGAGGTTTTTTTTTGTGTGATAATCATCCCCATTCTGACCCTGGCCTGAGGAGGAACGTTTTTTCTTCTTGTGGTGTGATTGGCGGCAGGGGAGGGGGGAGGCAGGCAGTTAGGCACTGTCAAACAGGTAGTTGGAGGGCTGGGGCTAGGTGTCAGACAAGTAGTTTGTATGGTGGGTGGGCAGGAGTGGGGTTAGGCATCACCAGGTAGGTAGGTTTGTGTGTGTGTGTGTGTGTGTGTGGGGGGGGGGGGGGGTTGTTTAAAGGAGTTATCAGGCATTTTTAATGAAATAAGTGCTACTTACCCGGGGCTTCCTCCAGCCCCACGCTCCCAGCATGTCCCTCGCCACAGCTCTGCAGTCAGCCATTCGCTGCTGCTGCCTCCCAGTCCCCGGCGATGGCACCAGTCCGACATGGATGTCGGCCTGTACTGCGCCTGTGCGAGCAGCACTGTCAATCACCGCCACGTGGACCGGAGTGTACTGCGCAGGCGCAGTAGTTCTGCGTCTGCACAGTACGCTCTGTTCCATGTGGCTGTGATTGACAGTGCCGCTCGCACAGGCGCAGTCGGCCTGAGGTCATCGCCGGGGGCTGGGAGGCAGCGGCAGCGAACAGCTGACTGCAGAGCTGTGGCAAGGGACATGCTGGGAGCTTGGGGCTGGACGAGCCCTGGGTAAGTAGCACTTATTTTCATAAAAAAAAAGCCTGATAACTCCTTTAAGGTTAGGCATCAGACACAGACAGGTAGATTGTGCGGAGAAATGGAGTTAGGCATCAGGTACATAGTGTGTGTGTGTGGCTGGGGCTGTTAGTCATCACAATTTGAAGATTTGCACACAAGAAAGATATGGCTTTAGGCTGGGGATGCCGTGAAACGGGCCTCTAGTTTGTGTTGTCCCCCCAGGCCAAAAGGTCCCAGTCCTCCCCTGCTGCGAGGGCACGGGACGGCTGGATGGGGCTGGTGGAAGTCCCAGGAAAGTAAAACTGTTTTTTTTTATTCCTGGCTTAAGTGTCCCTTTAACAGCTGGAGGGCCAAGTTTGCCCATGCCTGGGCTAAACTCTCTATACATACAGGCTGGATTCTTTACATTTTCCTTATGTTCTGTGCAAGAGTTCAGGTCCACTTTAAACCCTCACTCCAGGCATAAATGTGGTGCGATATATGTGCGGAGCCTGGCGGGGGAGCTTGCTCTTATCCATCCAGAAGCTCTCCGTCTCTTTCTTTGGTGGTGGATCATGCACATTTAACGCCGCTCCCAATGGGGGGGAGGGGAGGGGAGGGAGGGCATCAAGTCATTGGCTGCTTAAAGGGATACTGTAGGGGGGTCGGGGGAAAATGAGTTGAACTTACCCGGGGCTTCTAACGGTCCCCCGCAGACATCCTGTGTTGGCGCAGCCGCTCACCGATGCTCTGGCCCCGCCTCCGGTTCACTTCTGGAATTTCTGACTTTAAAGCCAGAAAACCACTGCGCCTGCGTTGCCGTGTCCTCACTCCCGCTGATGTCATCAAGAGCGCACAGCGCAGGCCCAGTATGGTCTGTGTCTGCGCAG
Organism: Hyperolius riggenbachi; assembly: GCF_040937935.1. Lineage (NCBI taxonomy): Eukaryota > Metazoa > Chordata > Amphibia > Anura > Hyperoliidae > Hyperolius > Hyperolius riggenbachi. Next base: position 28,103,778 of record NC_090652.1, read on the forward strand.
TACACTCCTGGTGACATCAGCGGGAGCGAGGACACGGCAACGCAGGCGCAGTGGTTTTCTGACTTTAAGGTCAGAAATTCCAGAAGTGAACCGGAGGCGGGGCCGGAGCATCGGTGAGCGGCTGCGCGGGCACAGGATGTCTGCGGGGGACCATTAGAAGCCCCGGGTAAGTTCAACTCATTTTCCCCCGACCCCCCTACAGTATCCCTTTAAAGGAGTGGTCCAAGGAAAATAAAAATAAAAAATCCACTTACCTGGGGCTTCCTCAAGCCCTCGCCGCAGCTCCGGTGGCTCCGGGTCCCCTCCGGTGCAGATGCCGACCTCGCCAGGTTGGCTTCCACGTCGACTCTCTCTGCGGTCCAGCGTGCGGTTCACTGGTCGCGCTGAAGTCATCTGGACTGTACAGATCAGGCGCAGTAGTTCTGCACCTGCGCTGTACAGTCCAAATGATGTCAGCGCAACTCTGAGAGCTGCTCGCATAGGCGCTGTAGGAATCTTATGCCGAGAGGACCCAGGACCACCAGCGTGGAGCGAAGCTGCGGCGAGGGCACTGATCGGCAGGCAGGGGCTGTGTAGGAAGCCCCAGGTAAGTGGATTTTTTATTTTTATTATGCTTGGATGTGTCCTTTAAGGCTACAAAAACCTTAGCCGTGCCCCTGCTTTCAGCTTCAGTGCTGTTGCTGTAGATCGGAGGTGGGTTGGGGACATGCTTTCTGAAGCTGATCATCATCTCGACAGTTTTGGCTGTGTTGAGGACCAGCTTGTTCTCTTTACATCAGTGTCATGAATGCTGTGATCTCTATGTGTAGGGTGAGAGGGGAGTTATCACAGAAGAGCACAAGGAAGCAGGGGATATATTCAGGGCCGGATTTGTACTTCTTACCGCCCAAGGCCGACTATTACCAGCCGCCCCCCACACACACCCACCCAATAATTTTTGGGCCGCTGGTGTCCACTATTGCGGCTAGCGCCGAGGTCTCCTTGGCAACGTGAAGTGAATCAATCACGTCACACGGGGGAACAATCAAGTCAATCAAGCGATCTACAGGTGATGGGCGTGGTGGGAGCCGTCCACCACTCACACATAGTCAAAAGTGGCTCACAATTGGACATTGGGTGGGGTCAGCAACACGTAAAAGTGAGTCCTGTACCCACTGCTGTCTCCAGGGTAACAGCGCTGGCCAATCAATAATTAAGAAATGGGTACTGTGAGAGGCTGCCTTCTGTATTCTGTACTATTTGCTGGTAATGCCCCTGGACCTTTCATCCCCCATGCCAAGTGTGTGAGACCCGGCCTTCTGTAACTGCCTGTAGCTGCTGCTATGCCATTGGACAAGGCCTGGCTTTTTGTTAGTCACACACTGTTCACAAACGTTTGGTTAACGGACTGCAGCTGCCTGTAGCACAGCACAGGCAGATGCCAGCTGGTACTAATAGTGCAGTTATCCTGACCCCTTTCATTTGTTTGGACACTTGCAAATAATGCCCTGCAAATAATGCCCACTGTCTGCAGGCCGCCCCTTGTTTATCTGGTGCCCTAGGCCATGGCCTATGCGGCCTTGACAGAAATCCGGCCATGGATATATTGCAGCAGAGCCCATCACTGTGATGTTAGGACACATTTTAGCGCAGCAGGCACTTTAGTGCTATAGACTGGTGCACGCCCTATGCAGGGTTGGCCCGCTCATGAGGCGGGGTGAAACATTTGCCTCAGGCGGCAAACTTCTAGGGGCGGCACCCGCCCGGGGGGGCCGGCCGCCGAGCCGGAGGGGTAGCGGGCAGGTCGGGGGTATTGGGCCCAGCGGTGGGGAGGGGGGTCGGACCCCCCACTCCCTCGCCTGGGTCCCCCGATCTGCGCTCCCCTCCAGCTGTAATTAGGAAGCAGCCGCTTGCAGATCGTAAGAGGCAACGGGCGGGGAGGACTCACCTTTTCCGCGTTCCAGCGAGCGCTCCACTGACGTCACTTCCTGAATCGCCGCCCACTGTATTGTAAGTGGACGGCGATGCAGGAAGTGACGTCAGTGGAGCGCACGATGGAACGCGGATAAGGTGAGTCCAACCCACCCATTGCCTCTTACGATCTGCAAGCGGCTGCTTCCTAATTACAGCTGGAGGGGAGCGCAGATCGGGGGACCCAGGCGAGGAAGGGAGGAGTCCGACCCCCCTCCCCATCGCTAGGCCCAATACCCCCGACCTGCCCGCTACCCCTCCGGCAGCAATTTTCTCCTAAATTTGCCTCAGGCGGCAAAAAGTCTAGGGCCGGCCCTGGCCCTACGCACGAGTAAGTCAGGGTTCAGGCGAACACCAGACCCCAAATTACTTCTCCTTTCCAGTTGCTATGACTCGGAGGGGGAATAGTATTTAATACTGCCGGGAATTTGAGCAGCAGCAGGGTGAGCCATCAATAGGCTTTCCCTGCACCCAACTCACAGAGGGCCCACATATACAACTGTACATGAACACACACATGGAAGTAACTATCACCCCTGCAACCCCTGCCATCCCTGGTTGGGGGCCCCTCCTCCTCCCTCTCTCCAACCTCAAGTGCAGCCAATCAGAAAAATAACCTCTCCGTTCACTTACAAGATTCGTGTGCGGGAGCGTGCGTCATTTTTTCCAGCTTCCAGATGATGCTTAACAGCAAAACACTCTTGGATGCCATTCACCAGCTCCCGATCACATGACCCTCAATGGGGTTTGGGGACCAAGGGGGCCCCATGCTATTATTTTTGCAGGGGGCCCCTATTAAAGCAGAACTTAAGGTCTTAAAAAAAACAAAGAGTTGGGGCTTCTGCCAGCCCCCAGCAGCCGTCCTGTGCCTGCGCCGGTCCTCCATGATCCTCCCTTCTCCCGCCGCCAGCTAGTTTAGTTAATGTCGACTTGTAAGCGCAGGACGGTATTGCGGGGGCGGAAACGCAAAAAAAGCTGCGCGTATCCCGGGGTGCGCAGGCGCAGTTGCCGCCAACTTACAAGTTGATGGTAGAAACTAGCTGGTGGCAGAACACAGAGGATCGTGAAGGACCGGCGTTGGACCGGACGGCTGCTGGGGGCTTGAGGAAGCCCCAGGTAAGTGAGACGCTTTGTTTTTTTTTAAGATTTTTAGTTCCGCTTTAAAGAAAATCTGTAAACTCAAAAAATTCCCATGGGGGGTACTCACCTCGGGAGGGGGAAGCCTCCGGATCCTAATGAGGCTTCCCACGCCGTCCTCCGTCCCTCGGGGGTCTCGCTGCAGCCCTACGTACAGCGGTGAGGCGGCTTTCGGCTCCGAAATAGGCGGAAATACCCGATCGCCGTCGGGTCTGCTCTACTGCGCAGACGCAAGTCTCCGGCGCCTGCGCAGTAGAGCGGACCCGACTGAGATTGGGTATTTCCGTCTACTTCGGAGCTGAAAGCCGCTAGTGTCCCCGTTGGAAAAATTAAATGCTCCTGCTACTCTGCATGGTGGGAGGAGGTGGCGGTGGGCGGTTTTAATGAGCAAATGGGGAGGTATTTTTGCTAAGTGGCTGCACTTGCGGTTGTCGAGAGGGAGGAAGAGGGCCCCAAAGTCTCTGGGCCCCCCTGTGATGGCAGGGGTCACAGGGGTGATCGTTACGCCCATGCCCCTGGACACACACATTGTATAACCCACACACATGTATACATACAATGCAAGCCCAAATTTGGGTCAGCTTTCCAGGCCATTTTGCATTAACCACTTTATCCACCACTACAGTATATCTACGTCCTCTGTGACTTCATCTGAGCCACGAGTCAGTAGATATACGTCTTGTAGCAGAAGCAGTGCTGTGCAGGATTGGGCTTGCTCCTGAGCACATTTCTGGCAGCATCTGATGCAGCACTAATTGGTGAACAGGAATATATGTTTCCTGAGCTAATGAGATCGATTTTAACCATTAAAAATACTTTTATTTTCTCAGCTCATAGCGAAAAATACGCTTTGTAGCATTATTTCATAATAACATATTTTCACCATAAAGTCTGACAGGAACATAATCTAAGTTTTGTTATAAGCGGTAAGAATAGCCAAACAAAATGTGTGTTTTTATCTACAGTAGCACTTTTTATTTTTAAACTGGAATTGGTAAAACTGAGAAATAATGTGTTTTTTCTATTTTTTTCCTTGTTTTTTCATTAAAATTCATAGAGAACAAAATTGTTAGAGGCAAAAAATGGCATACAATGAAAGCCTAGTTTGTTTTGAAAAACAAACTGTGTCCTTCAGAAGTAGGGATAAAGTTATTTCTGATTAAATTAGGACATAACTAAACTGTCAAAACCGCTCTGGTCCATAAGTGGGAAACAAGGTCTGGATGCGAAGTTAGCAGGGAGGGTAGAACTGCTTGCGAATCACAGGATCTGCAGAAGAGGTGCCTCCAGGCAATATTGTACAATAGGAGGTGGTGTGCAGGTCCGCCATGTGAAGCATTAGGCCTGATTCGTGTTTTGACCACGAAATAAACTTGGACACAGATGATTAAAGGACAACTGAACAGAGGGACACGGAGGCGGCCATGTGTATTTCCTTTTAACCACTTGGCGACCGCGCACTCATACCGCGCATCGGCAAAGTGGCAGCTGCAGGACCAGCGACGCAGTTCTGCGTCGCCGGCTGCAGCCTAATTAATCAGGAAGCAGCCGCTCGCGCGAGCGGCTGCTTCCTGTCAATTCACGGCGGGGGGCTCCGTGAATAGCCTGCGGGCCGCCGATCGCGGCTCGCAGTCTAAATGTAAACACAAGTGGAAATAATCCGCTTTGTTTACATTCGTACAACGCTGCTAACAGTAGCAGCGTTGTACCAGATCAGCGATCCCCGGCCAATCAGCGGCCGGGGATCGCTGTCACATGACAGGCAGGAGCCTGTTAGAGGCTGCACAGGACAGATCCGTTCCTGTGCAGCCTCGGATCTCCGGGGAAGGGAGGGAGGAGAGGGAGGGGGGGAATGTCGCCGCGGAGGGGGGCTTTGAGGTGCCCCCGCAACACCCAGGCAGGCAGGAGCGATCAGACCCCCCCAGCACATCATCCCCCTAGTGGGGAAAAAAGGGGGCGATCTGGTCGCTCTGCCTGCACCCTGATCTGTGCTGGGGGCTGTACAGCCCACCCAGCACAGATCAGCTAAAACAGCGCTGGTCCTTAAGGGGGGGTAAAGGGTGGGTCCTCAAGTGGTTAAACAGCAGAGATTACCTGGCTTTCCTACTGATCATTCTGGCAGTAATAGTGTCTGAATCTCATACCTGGAACAATCATGTGGCAAAGCCACTCACCTAAACTGCATGCTTGTTCAGAGCTTATGGCTAAATGTATTAGAGGCAGAGGATTAGCAGGGCAGCCTTGTCGTCATCGTGCGCTGCTTGCCGCACGTCCCTGCGCTCTACCGCCCGACCCGTGTAACTAAGTATTAGCTGCAGCGGCAATTTAGGTGAGAAAGGAGGGGGGCCGAGGAGTACGGAGGGAGAAGTGGGCACGAGGACTGCATCCAGTACATCCACAAAAACAATCAACAGTGCGCTAATGGATAAATACAATAAGTTGTGGTGCACTGGTCAATAGCACCTGTATGTAATGCAGCACAAAAACAATCCTTATTTTGACCGCGCTCAAAGTTTAATGTCACCATCCATATAGGGTTCCACATGGGGTACACAAACCAGACCGATACTATTCAGAGCAGGCCAGTAAACCACTTCTTCACTTCAGTCCATCACGTAGCTCATATACATAGAGGAGAGAGAAACAAGAGGGCACATAGCGTAACCAGTTACTAATATTGACACCTTCACCATACCAGTGTGAACCAAACGCTTTCGCCACCCTCTCCTCTGTGCAAGGACCCGCACTTACCCAGCAATCCTCCTATACAGTATGTCCGGAGGTAGGATGGTAAAGGCTTTTTTGAGGGGTAGGCGGAACGTCACTAAAAACTTGCAAATCTGCAAACTGAAACCGCTTTGAATAGTGTAAAACCATTTAATAATAAAAAGGTAAAAAGTAAAAACCATATTGCACACACAAGGAACGAAGATAACAGCGCATTGTATTAGTGAAAGTAGGTCCCGGGTGGCCGCCTCCACATACGCTGCCTTGAATCCCCGCGTCCTCTTCGCTACATCAACTTCTAGTCGCGTGGGAAGTGGCTTCGGCCTACGCGTTTCATCACTGTATGACTCATCAGGGGCTGACGTAACCATGTTAGACCGGCATCTTTATCTCAACCTAGGACCTCCCACTCCCTCGTAGTAACCCCTAACTACATTTCCCGACATCAAGATTGCAATATATGCAGGTGCCACCACGGGGGAGTGCTTCTGATGTATGCCCTGTATTTGGTTTTTAAAGGGTTTGATGTGTAAGAAGAGTATAATTTATGACCTTTATGACCGTTAATAAAAAAATTATATTTTTACAAGTCCTAGGAGTGGCAGTCTGATCGCTTTTTTCTGCATCCAATACATGCCTGCTCCCCGTTTGTAACAACTGTTTCAGCTCTGGTATCCTGTGCATACTTCCAATTTTGTGTATGTAGAACAGGGGTGTCAAACTCAAATACAAAGTGGGCCGAAATTGTACACTGGGACGTAGTCGCAGGCCAACCTTAATGTCTACTGGCCACCTTCCTTCCTTATAAAGTTCCCAGGTGTCTAATGGCCCTCCTTAATCTCCTCTACAGTTCCCCGGTGTCTAGGGGTCCTCCCTCCCCTCTACAGTTCCCTGGTGTCTAGGGGTCCTCCCTCCCCTATACAGTTCCCTGTTGTTTAGGGCTTTTCTCCTACCTCCCCCATATGGCTTCCCTGGTGATCTAGGGCTGCACCCCCAATATAGCTTCCCTGGTGGTCTAGAGTGGGCTAAACATAATGTAAAGTGGGGAAACCACTTGAGGGCCAAATTGAATTGCTCTGAGGGCCAGATTTGGCCCGTGGGCCGGAGTTTGACATGTATGATGTAGAAGGATAGGTCGGCACCAGACACACCAGCCAGCAGCAACAGTAGCCAAATACTCAGCTATGGATGTGCTCCCTCAGTAGCTTTATCAATGTAGGAAGTAGATGATAGGTGAGGCATCAAATCCATGCAGTTAGGGAATTACTAATTCAGTATGAGGGTACAAACAACATTGGCCTAACAGTCGTTTCGCGGGTATCTTGCTTCTTCAGAGACCAAAATGTGCAATAGTTTCCTTCCAACATTCCATCTATGTATACATATACAGTTACCATAGTGACGCTTATGAGGTGGGGGTTACGCGAGTGGTCTCCAGGACGACGCGTACATGCGTCTCCTCTCTGCTGGGTCAGGTTTCCATGGTAGCAGAACGCTCCACACCTTCGGGCTATGGGCAGCGCCAGACATGATGACGTCTTGAGCCCTGAGTGGCTAGGACAGGTTTGTGACCCCGGAAGGGCTGGGACTACTCCCGGAAGTGATCAGGGGCACGATCTTGGCGGGCAATCTGGTGTTTTTCCAATCTGGCGGGCAATTTATTTATTGTATATATAAAGCGCCAACATATTACGCATTAGTTTAAGTTACAGACAATATTTAGGTGTGACATACAGCAATATGACAATAAAGGAATACAACAAAAACCAGATCACGCAGTACAAGCTAATGCTCACTCAGTCACTGGATGGGAGCATGGGGATTAGGCAGGCTGAGTTCACTCAAATGCATAGCATGAGTGCACAGTAATGGAGGTGCATGATCAGGTAGCAGACACAAGGAGGAGGACCCTGCTCAAAGGCTTACAATCTAGAGGGAGAGGTAGGGACACGAAAGGTAGGGGGCCAGAGTTCAGCTGCGGGTTTAGAGCACTTGTGAGGGGTGGTGGTAGGCCACAGTGAAAAAGTGAGTTTTAAGGGCCTTCTTGGAGATGTTGAAAGGAGGGGGCTGCCCTAATGGGTGGAGGTAGGAAGTTCCATAGTGTTGGAGCAGCTCTTGAGAAGTCCTGGAGGAGTGCATGGGACTGGGTGATGCGGGGGGCGGTCAGGCGAAGTTCATTGGAGGAGCGAAGTGAGCGGCTAGGTGTGTTTCTCTAAATAAGATCGGAAATGTAGGTTGGACAGGTTTTGTGGACAGATTTGTAAGTCAGACACAGTATCTTGAATCTGGATAGGAAGCCAGTGGAGGGATTCACAGAGGGGAGCCGCCGTGGTGGAGCAATAGGAGTAGTGGATCATTGTGGCTGCCGCATTCATGATGGACTGCAGCAGGGAAATACGGGTCATAGGGAGACCAGACAGAAGGGCATTGCAGTAGTCAATGCAGGAAATTATAGGCTTGGGCATGGTGAGGAGTTTGGTGGTAACAGAGGTCAGGAAAGGGTGGATCTTGCAGATGTTACAGAGGTAAAAGTTGTATGACTTTGTGTGTTTTTGGATGTGGGGAGTAAAGGTGAATGCGGAGTCCAAGGTGACACCCAGACAGTGGGCTTGAGAGGTAGGGCGAAAGGTAGTGTGGTTAACAGTGACATGCACATCTGGGAGGTCCAGGGATGACCGGGTGGGAAGATCATAAATTCCATTTTGTCTAGGTTTAGTTTCAGGAACCTAGCGGACATCCAGGAGGAGATGGCTGATAGGCAGGAAGAGACCTTGTCCATGGTAGTGGTGGATATGTCAGGGGTGTGGAGGTAGATCTGGGTGTCATCTGCATACAGATGTTAGTTAAAACCCATGGAGGAGATAGCCTTGCCAATGGAGGATGTGTATAGGGAGAACAGTAGGGGGGCCAAGGACCGAGCCTTGGGGGACTCCCACTGAGAGGTGGTTGGGGGTTGATGAGGACTCGTTGGAGGAGGACGTGAAGGAGCGGTTGGAGAGGTAGGATGAAAGCCAGGACAGGGCAAGATCGTGAATGACCATGGACTGGAGGAGTAGGGGATGGTCCACTGTGTCAAAAACTGCTGAGAGGTCAAGGAGGAGAATGGTGTATTTTCCTTCAAGAGAACCAGAGATGAAGCAACCTCATGTATTTTACCTTATAAATCAGTGGGAACATGACAGTAAACACCTAATCTGCTCTTTGTTACATTGTTCTCTGTTTAATTTGCCTGTTATCACCTCTAAGATAAGAATCCCGACTAAGCAGTCGGTCTGGCTTTGCTACAGAATAATTATAGCTGAGACTGTGTTCTTTGCTGTCTTCAAGTCCAAGCCTGCCCCCTGCTGGCTTTGCTCAGGAATCATTATAGCTGAGTCATTATAGCAAAGCCAGAATCAATGCTCAGTCCGGGATTCTTATCTCAGCTAGATAACAGACACTTTTAGCAGTGAGGATGGAACAGAGAGCATGGTAAATGTTTTCTCTAATGTTCCCACTGATTTCTATGGTAAAATACACAAGGGTGCTTCGTCTCTGGTTCACTTTCAGCAATCTGGCATTTTGATGCCTCACCCGTCATCTACTTCCTACACTTCCAATATTAGTTGGTCAATTCTACCACCTCCATGTAGTATGTGGGATTACCTACACAATCTGTTCATAGCATTCAATATATGTTGGCCCTCATACTACATGGAGGTGGTAAAATTGGCCAATCATAAGAAAGCAGGAAATTTGGACACCTAAGAGCTGCGTAAGTTTTGGTGCTGCCATAGGCACCCACACAAATATCCTTTATAGCAGGAAATGTGGGCACCTGCTATAGATATTTGTATGTTCGTTTATGACAGCGCCCGATATCATCAATAGAAGAGTGGTTAGGAATTGGGGGGGGGGGGTGGTTAGGCATTGGCAGAGGGGGTGGTTCTGGGTAACAGTAGGGTTGGGTTTAACTGTGGTAATAAGATATCAGCAATGTTTAACTTACAAAAAAAAATTAAATTAACACTTTCAAATAGTCAAATATTGGTATACATTACCAATATTCTATAGGCCAGTGATGGCTGACCTTGGCACTCCAGCTGTGGTAGAACTACAAGTCCCATGAGGCATTGTAATACTCTGCAAGCTCTAAGCATAACTCAGGGAGGCAGAGGCATGTTTTGTCACAGCTGGAGTGCCAAGGTTAGCAGTCACTGCTATAGGCCACGTCCCTACCTCCAAACTTCCTGGTGCCTTTCACATCTGCAATCATAGGCCAAACCAGTCCAGTTTGGATGTGTGAACACCTTAGAATAAAGTTATGGAATAATACCATCAATGTGGTTTGGAGATGTTCCCAGATGAATCTGTGTGCACCACAACAATACGCTGATCATCCAAAACATAGTTGGCCTCAATTCACTAAGCAGTTTAGACTAGTCTACTGATGGTTTGGTGTAAATCTGTCACATCAAAGGGGAATTCACTAACAATCACTAATAATTACCAAAAGTTTTAGACCTGGTCTAACATTCAGTAATTACACAATTCCCAAAGGCAGACAAGGAGTAACCACGCCCACTTTTTCTGACAGAGATTACACCAGCTGATTTCTGTCAATAAAGTACTTTTGTGAGGTATTTTAGACGTAAGGATGGAGCTTTTTGAATTTATTAACGATGGCTGGATAGTGTAATGGTTAAAGGCTCTGCCTCTGACACAGGAGACCAGGGTTTGAATCTCGGCTCTGCCTGTTCAGTAAGCCAGCACCTATTCAGTAGGAGACCTTGGGCAAGTCTCCTTAACACTGCTACTGCCAATAGAGCACATCCTAGTGGCTGCAGCTCTAGTGCTTTGAGTCCGCCAGGAGAAAAGCATGATATAAAATGTTCTGTGTTTATTATGCAGGAGTTTAATTATATCCAGAGGAGAGATCATCAGGAGAAGGATATCAGTCATAGCTACTCGTATCTTTAGACCTTGTACAGTAATTAGACCTAATTACCAAATGTTTTAGACCAGGTTTAAAACATTTGGTAATTATTAGTGAATTCCCTTTTGATGCGACTGATTGCTGGTTTACTCCAAACCATCAGTAGACTAGTCTAAACTGCTTAGTGAATTGAGGCCATGTGCAGGTCCCTCCTGTGTTGCCAAAATAGCTCTGCTGTTAGTGATGTGTCAGGTCTTGTGTATGAGGCTGGGCCTCCATGTGTCAGACTCTCCAGCGTACCACAGGTGTACAACTGCACAGATATCCATAGGCCTGGAAAATATACAATGGATTATGGACCTTGCCTCCTTCCAGATGAAAGAGAAACAAGTACGGCAGTATATAACACTCTAGTATCTTAGTGTGTAACTGCAAATGTCAGGTGATTAACGATTGAAGTGAGTCTCAATTACCATTTTTAACCTCCCTGGCGTTCTGGACGAGCTAAGCTCGTCCAAAGATGCCGGAGAGCACCGCTCAGGCTCAGCTGGGCAGATTTGAACTTTTTTTTTTTAAACACGCAAGCACTTTGCTTGCTGCGGGTTATACCTGATCACCGCCGCGATACAGGCGCACCCCCCCCCCCCCTTCCTGGCCAATCAGTGCCAGGCAGGATCGGGACCCCCTGTGACGTCCATCGCCATGGCGACCGGAGGAAGCCCTCCTGGAAATCCCATTCAGAACAGGATTTCCGGAGGGGTGATTGCGGCGGCAGCGATCGGAGAACAGGGAGAGACGCCACAGGGAGGGGAGGGGGGAAAATCATGTAGCTAGCACTAGGCTAGCTACATGATAAATTTAAAAAAAAAAAAAAGTGCAAAACGTTCCCGCGGCCACAGGAATCAGAACGCCAGGCAGGTTAAATAGTATTTATGTAAAGAAGTATAGGGCATGCTAAACCGCCGCTATCCCACAGCAAAACAAGGGGTTTATACCCCCAAATCCCCTCTTCTAGGTCCAGGGAGTGCTTCCTCAGAGGCAGAGCTAATGGCTGTAGCTCTGACTCTTGGCGCATCAACCTCTGCTGACCACCGCCTCTCCTCCACCCCTCTCAATCTGCCTTCACAGAGAGGGGCGGGGGAGAGGTGGAGATCAACACAGCAATTGAAGCACATGGAGGCAGAGCTGCAGCTCATAGCTCTGCCTCCATGGGCAGCAAAATCCACAAGAAAGTTGTGCTTTGTAGAGGGGATTTGGGGGTATAAACCCCTCGTTTTGCCACAGGATAGCAGCGGTTTAGCATGCCCTATACTGCTTTACATAAATACTATTTAAAAAAAGAAAATTGAGACTCACTTCAGTGTCTCTTTGAAGAGTTCCTGAGCTATTGGGGGGATGTAAAAATAAATCTACATACCTGGGGCTCCCTCGCCATCTTCCCAGGCCACCTGGATCCTCCGCTATTCATGCCACATGAAGTCCTTCAGTCAGAGCATGCGCAGTGCAGCTGTGCACTCCCCTATCACAATCCCCATCACCAGGCACGTTGTGCACCTGCACAGTAGTACTGACAGGAGTGCAATGGGGCCACATTTTACTCAGTACACCCCAGACTGAAGGCCGTTACAGGCCAAATAGCAGTAGATCCAGGTGGCACAAGAAGATAACAAGGGAGCAAACAGTGTAAAGGGGGTGGGAGGACGCCCCATGTAGTTTTTTTAATTCCCCCTCCTGGGGCTTCCTCTAGCTCCCTTCAGAATAGGAGCCCCGCCATCCGGATCTTCTGCAAATCAGGTCATACTGTGTAAAATCCAGTATGCCGGATCTTCAGCATATGTCTGGCTGCTGTGTACACACACACACACACACACACACACACACACACACACACACACACACACACACACACACACACAGTTCAGACCAGCATGTGTCCATAGCTTCAGTCAAGGCATCTGACCTGTATACTTGTTCTAGGTCATTAACTTCTAGCTTTACAGACAGAATCAGGACAGCCAGGCAACCGGCATTGGATATAAATCCAGAAGCCTCCACATCCCTGTCTCACCGCAAGATATTTAGGCTTTACCATTACGCTCAAACCCTTGATTAATAAATGTCTGACATTGACACAAAGTTGAAGCATTTGTCATGCTGATGTCAAGCAGCATATTTAACCAACCTGCAGGTGGCCAGTTACAAAAAAAAAGTGGTTGTGGGATACTATGCACTTTAAAGAGAACCAGCTGTGAACACGAAAAAGATACTTACCTAAGATGGAAGCCTCTGTATCCTATACAGCAGGGGAGTCAGAAACCTTCTTGACTGACAGAACTATAAACTCCGCATCTTTAAAAAATTTTGTGAGAGGCACACAATGTTTCAAACTGGAACAGTGCGCATGCAGAGCGTTCACATCCCTGTTGCCATGGTGATGTGTATACAGTTGATCCACCGGGCAGCGGAAGTGTCCGACACGTCTTTAGCTTCTCTTGGGTTTCAGCAACATCAGCAAATTCCCAGACAGGAGAAATACAGACTAACAGCTTGTACAATTAGCTAGCTGACTTGGGTGTTGATTCACTTTGTAGAACAAGATCTCTGCACTTTAAGCCAAAGTGCGAGGATCTCATCCTACAAAGTCACTGGACCTGACAGGGTCCAGGGGTGGGACAATTCAAGCAGCTGTTAGCTTTGGGGTAGCGTGAGTAAGTTAGTAGTGCCTGCTACAGCAGTAGCATGCCTACTTTGAAACAGTTACTTGCACTGCCACAGTAAGCTGTGCTGCTTGAGCAGTGTAGCTTAGTGAATCAACCCCTACTGATTTGTCTGTGAGCCAGATGTAGCCATCAAAAGAGCCACATCTGGCTCCTGAGCCATAGGTTCCCTAACCCTGCACCCACACCCTACAGCTGCTGCCCAGGACCCTGAAGATCAAAACTGCAATTGTTTTCATTCACAAGCGTAGCCATGCTGCACCTGCCCCAGAGTACAGCCCAGCCATGCCAGCGCAGCAGCTCTATTATACTTGCACAGGCACAGTTGTACTAGTGCATGAAGAGGAACGCATTTATGAACTTTCAGGGGTTCACACATGGCAACAGTGGGGGAAGGAGGATGTGGTAATCCTCTTCAGGATCCAGAGACTTCTCTCTCAGACAAGTATCTTTTCCCTAACTTGCTTTATGTACACTTTAAAGGGCATCTGAAGTGAGATGTATGGAGGCAGCCATTTTTATTTTCTCTTAATCAATGCACATTACCTGGCTGTGCTGCTGATCCCCTGCCTCTAATACTTTTAGCCATAGCCCCTGAACAAGCTTGCAACAGATCAGATGCCTGACAGTCACATCTGACAAGATTAGCTGCATGCTTGTTTCTGGTGTGATTCAGACACTACTGCAGCCAAATAGACCAGCAGGGGCTGCCAGGCAACTGGAATTGTTTAAAAGGAAATATGACAGCCTCCATATTCTCAATTCAGTTGTCTTTTTAAGAAGAGGTAGAACCAACACTTTTTTTTTAGAAAACCCAATGACTCAAAATTTAAGCCTAAAGCCATGTATACTAAATACATTTGCATAGCGCAAAATTTAAGGTTAAAGACCAGCATGTACAAGCCTCCCAAGATTAGCGATAAGAGGTTTTTGATTCAAGTCAGACTATTAGCAGCATGCTCATTTCAGGTGTGTGATTCAGCCACTACTGCAGCAGCCAAAGAGATCAGCAGAATGCCACATTTTAAATATGGCTGCCTCAGAAACCCCCACCCACCAAGGGCACTGTTCATTCAATCAACCCTTCTCCCTTAATAACAGAATGTGTTAGCCTAGGGCAGTGTTCCAACCCAGTCCTCAAGGTCCACCAACAGTAAGTTTTTCAGGAAATAAAAAATAAACTACCTCTGGCTTTCCACAAAACATGCAGTGTTGGTGGGCCTTGAGGGCAGGGTTGGGGAACACTGGGGTAGGCCAGTGTTTAACATTTTATTGTTATGTACACCTTATAAAACCCTGTACTCACCAAGTACCCCTAGCATAGTAAGATCACCACAATTACCCCCTGGCAAATATATATGTAGACATAGTACATGATAATTGGTTCTAAACAATTTCCAAGCATTTCCTTTTAATTTGCTAAAATACTAGTTTGGCATTTAGAGTATTTGAAAATGCTAAATCCTATATAAATGTTATTCTTTAAGTGTAATAAAGCCAGTGTACCCTCTGGAACCATCAGAAGTACCCCATGTTGAGAACCTAGAGCATAGAGGACCACAGCCCAAACTCATCTGAGCGATAGTGTCCCCAATCCTTGCAGGGGGCAACATTAGTCATGTGTCTACACAGCTTTAGGTCTGGAACCCACTACAAAGCGCCATCGCTAGCATTTTTGTATGAGTGTTTTGTAAGCGATTTCATGAGCTTTTTCTGGCGATTTGGGTAGAGATTTTAAAAAGTGTAAGCATTTTGCCAGCAATTGTGTAGCGATTAGCTTTAATTCGGATTAGTCCTTTAAATTCATTTTAATTTTACAGTGTGCAGTCATTTCAAAACACTAGCAAAATCACTCTGTGCAGGTTTTGATGAGAGGTTATGCCAGCGTTTATATACTTTACATTGCAGAAACATAAACGCTAAAAATTCTGCATGTCCTGCGTTCTGGTCATCGCAATCGCTCCAGTGTAATTTGGCCTATCCAGTAACAGTCGCTGAGTGTTTAGGGAAATCACTAGTGGTTTGAATCGCTCCCTAAACACTCACAAAATCGCTCTAGTGGGTTTGAGCCCTTACACCATTTAGCAGCAGTACACCAGAGCAATTACAAGACATGAATACCGTTTATTTGGCAGGATTGGATGATACAGAAGGAGTCGCCAGTTTCAAGGTTTTATTGGAATGAAAGTGCTGTGATTTGGCTCTGAAGCAGCCGAGATGGAGGAAGTGAGGCATAGATAATACTTCAGGAAAAGTTAACGGAAGTCAGGAGGCGTCCTCAGTTCTCATACACCCACTCGTAGGCACAGTTTTTCACGTCCACTAATTCTTCGTCTTTAAACCACAAGGCAATCTCTTTCTTGGCACTCTCCACAGAGTCGCTGCCGTGGCAAATGTTCCTATAGGAAAGAATAGGAGTCAATGACCATTTACCACAGTCACAAAAACTACCCAGAACACACCTAGGCAGCAGAATGTAACCCTGCTAGGCATGCCTGCAAAATGGGGTCAACCAGAGGGCTGCAGTACGCCTGCAAGAGTAGAAGGGATGTAGAACCGCAGCACAAGATGACTGCAACAGTGAAATACCACAGCATACAGGAGAAACTCGAAAAACTAGATTGTGCAAGTACTTATTTCAGTAATTTAATGAGAAACTTCATCTTCATCCCAATCAGTAGTTGATCCTCTCTTTCCCATGAGAAATCTATTCCTTTTCTCAAACCGATCACCAGAGGGCTCTGTATGGCTGATATTGTGGTGAAACTCCTCCCACAGTGTGATGTCAGGACCATGGTTCTGACAGTAGGAGCCTTGTTGCATTGTGGGAAACCGCTGTTTACAGCAGTTTCCAACTGCCAAAAAAGCAAGCAGCATCTCCTTCCACTGACATCACTTGCCAGCAGTAAAAAGGTCACCAAGTGTTAAATGTCAGAATGTAAATCAGGGAGAGGAAAGATTTTACAGCGGGCAAACACTGATTGCTTCATTTTTACAATTATGTATAAATGATTTACTGTTTTATTACATTATTTTTACTGGAGTTACTCTTTAAAAGGTGAAACTAATATAGGAAATGAAATCTTTTGCTCTGCATTTAATGACTCCATGCCTGTATTTGTTATAATGATTATGCTTACAGCTTATGAGAACCAAAAAATCAAAATCTCAGCCCATTAAAATATTAAGAAAGTGTTGAATATGCTAGGCTCAAAGTGCCAGACTAATCAGCCAATTCAGCCGAAACACCTGCAAAGTGTTCATAATATATTGGTCTTACCTTTCATGTTAAATTACATGGACTTTTTGCACAATCTTATAATTGAGTTTCACCTGTAGTGCATCAGGCAAACCACTATGGGCCACATCCCTCTTGCAGCCTGCATGGCTACCCTCTAAGTTGCAGGGGGTGTGTTAGGATACGTTTTAACTCACCCAATCACATGATCAGCGATCTCCATGGCCACAAGTGTGTCATGTGACACTGGCATGTACTGACTGTGGGTCACATGATGCCACTGTGGCCATAGATATCAGCGAGGGAAAATGTGGTTGGGATTCAAAAACACCCCACAGGCCAGGTACGGCCCACAGGTTGCCCAGCCCTGGCATAGCCACACCATGCCTGGGTGGGGAAGGGATCACAGCAAGAACCTCACTATCTGAACAAGACTTCAGATACTTTAAAAGTACCTTCAGAGGACACGTAAAGTGAGGGAAATGGAGGCTGCCATATTCCCTGCTAAATACCAGTATCCTGGCTCACCTGCTGTTGCTATGCCTCTAATACTTTTAGCCATAGACCCTGAACAAGCATGCTCTGAAGTAAAGACTCTAGAAAGGTTATTAAAGACAGGAGAGAAGCTTAGAGTTGTTACCATGGTGATAAGGCATGTAGTATTCTGGAAACCTTTTACCTCAGGCAAACCTAAAGTTAACTCATGTCTTTAAGTTAACTCTTCAATCCTTAAAATAACTCCACAGTTAAAAGACAGGCTGTTTATTAACTGCATGTGAAACTAACTACAGAGGAGGTAACTTAAGGAATGAAGATATAAGATAACTCTTACTGTGTGGAGGCAAGTTTTCTCTTGCCTTATCTCCAGCAGGATCTTAGTGAATTGAGGCCTAGGTAAGCCATATGCTTGTTGCAGGTGTGTGAATCAGACAGATCAGCAGGACTGCCAGGCAACAGATATTGTAAAAGGAAATATGGCAGCCTCCATATTCGATCACTTCAGGTGCCCTTTAAACGCCATCCAAGGTTTCTCCGCAGAGATTATACAGGGAGCAGAATGGAACAACTGACCACAATGTGACCTAAATGCGGCTTTTTACATAAAAAGACACGGCGTGACCTTATGATATACAGCTGTTACACCACCAGCTCTATTCCGAACGCTAATCCTGTCACACTATAAGCAGATTATAAGGTCACCAATATGGATGCTGGCAGCCATTCACAGATGCCAGGAAGCAAACTGCCAATCGGATTTATGCCTCTGGCCAAGACAGGAACCGGCCCAGGAATTAACAGAACTGATCTGATCTGTCTCCAGGCTAAAGCCGCTTAGTAACTGAGCCACACATGTAAACTGAGCACAGCAACTTTCCTTAGACTCTTGTTAAAGAGATGCTGTAATAAGAAAAAAAAAACCTGGAGTATACTTACCTCAGGAGGGGAAAGCCTCTGGATCCTAATGAGGCTTCCCCATCCTCCTCAGTCCTGGCAATCCAGCACTGGCAGCCCCAAACCACACTCAAGGATGTGGGCTGTGGTGAAGGCACAGCAGCGCCTGCAATATTTACCTTATGCTGCTCCAGCACAGGTGCAGCAGCGGCTATCTGACCGGGCTCGGTTGTTTCCGCCTGATCAGAAATCTGCTACTGCACCTGTGCTGGATCATGGTAGGAAACAGACAACTAGGGGATGGGAGCAGCAGGCATACTGGTGCAGAGGGAGGAAGAGGCAATGGAGGAAGAGGATCCCAGTGGATGGGGTGAGAGGATATATAGGATCGGTCCAGGACTCACCTTCCAACCTGGATGCAGAAGTCTCCTCGGATGGTGCCGGGTTTGGAGTCGGCAGGGTTGGTCTCCCCCAGCATCACACGGCCAGTCTTCACTGCATTCAGACCCTCCCAGACCTGCAAGCAGAGCGACAGTCTCAGCAAATACACAAAACACTTGCATCTAAATACGTTACACTAGGAGACTGAACAACGGATTGCACATTACCATTGTGAGGGCTAAGGGCCGATATGTGCTGTTTGATTGGGTCACACCCCTTTGTCACTGCTCTCAACCCAGCCTACTGACCAGGTCTGCGGATTGCTTGTGGGTCAGCGGTCACTGTACACACACCTAATTAACACACTGGACGTTGATCAGCCACCTCAGCCATCTAATCATCTGTAACCCCTTCCTAAAGGTGGCCACCAATGATCCCTTATTACATAGAAATGAAAAGATTGGAACTGCATAAATTATCCATTTAATATATTCACCCTAAAGGTGGCCACTAACTGGTCCAATTTCCAGTGAAAAAAAATAGTTTCTCTCCCCCTGCTTATGTGCAGTGCTAGAGGAAAGCCAAGGTAAAAAACTGATGTGATTAACAATTGTATCTATCCTCCTAAAAACGACTTTAGATACCCCACAGTTATTATACATTTAAATCTAGTTTAAGTTTTTACCGTTTCATCGGCTGATAAATGACACCTTCATTGAAGTATGCTACAGATCAAATCTGAATTGACATTCTTTCCTGCTCTCAGAAGAAGCCATTTACTGACAGGAAAGTGTTTTATGGCTGCAAATCCTTATCAGTGAGGGTTATGCTATAGTCTGACCCAGTCCCGACCCAGACAGTCACTTGCATGCCTGATTTTGGACTCCGGCAGAAGGGGGGGGAAAAAAAACAAAAAACCAGGAGTTAGCTCACCTGGTAACGACATTTTAAGTAACACTCCAGGACAGGTATACATTGAGACTTGGCTCCTCCCAGGAACAGGAAATATCCTTCAGCCTCTCTATAAATCAAACAAGGACCAAGGGTCAGGCAGTATAATATAAAGGAACAGGAACAATATACTCAACATAACCCTACTATATTACATTTACATACATATAACATAACATAACATGTATATCATGCAATACTTGATATATATGGGGGTGGGTACCCCCACCTGTCCTGGAGTGTTACTTAAAATGTCGTTACCAGGTGAGCTAACTCCTGGTTTTTCCAATAACACTCCAGGACAGGTATACATTGAGATGATAAGCAAGAAATCAATCACCAACCTCAGGGTGGGCTAACTGCCTTTAAGACAGTTCTTCCGAAGTCTTGATCGGACTCTGTTATTCGGTCCAATCGATAGTGCCTCATGAATGTTCCCAGATTCTTCCAGGTCGCCGCCTTGCAGATATTCAACGGTGATGTACCTGCCCTGTAAGCCCACGTAGTTGCGGCTGCCCTGGTGGAATGGGCCCTTAAGTTTTCTGGAGGATCCTTACCCATAATGCTGTATGCTTGTATGATGCAATCCTTTATCCATTTGGCAATGGTCTTTGTGGAGGTTTTTAATCCTTTGGATTTGCCTGTATAGTTGATGAATAACGACTCTGATTTTCTGAACTCTTTCACTTTTTCTAGGTAAGACATTAGATTTTCTCTAACATCTAATTTATGCTGTTTACTTTCTTTTTCCGTTTTTGGGTCTCTGCAGAAAGAAGGTAGTATTATCTCTTGTGTTCTGTGGAACATGTCTCCCACCTTTGGCAGGAATTCCGGGCTTGTTCTAAGAACGACGCGATCGTCAAAGAAAGAGCAGTATGGTTCTTTACATGATAGTGCGTGTAGTTCACTAATCCGTCTGGCAGACGTAATCGCTACTAGAAATACTGTTTTCAGAGTACACATCCTTAGAGAATCCTCATCAAATTCATCAGATGTCAATGCCTGCAAGACTAAAGATAGATCCCACTTTGGGAACTGTCTGACTCTTACTGGTCTATTCCTTTCCACCGATTTGACAAATCGAATAATTAGAGGGTCTAATGCTAATTTCTTATCTAAATAAACTGATAAAGCGGATATCTGGACCTTAATTGTGCTTAAAGGGAAGGTCCAAGCAAAAAAAAAAAAATGAGTTTCACTTACCTGGGGCTTCTACCAGCCCCATGTAGCCATCCTGTGCCCTCGTAGTCACTCACTGCTGCTCCAGTCCCCCGCTGGCAGCTTTCTGACCTCGGAGGTCAGGGCCACATTGCATACATTTTTACGCATTCCAGCTAGTGCAGGAACAAAAATTTACGTGTTGCACCACTAACGCACCACTAACGCGTAAAAATGTACGTGTTAATGTTTCTGCACTAGCGGTAATGTGTAAAAATGTATGCAATTCGGCCCTGACCTCCGAGGTCAGAAAGCTGCCAGCGGGGGACTGGAGCAGCAGTGAGTGACTACGAGGGCACAGGATGGCTGCATGGGGCTGGTAGAAGCCCCAGGTAAGTGAAACTCATTTTTTTTTTTTGCTTGGACCTTCCCTTTAAGGCCAGTCCTTTCTCTACTCCCTCTTGCAGAAATTCTAAAATTGTTGCCATTTGTTGATTGGAAGTTTGAGTTTTCTAACCATAAAATAAAAGTCTTCCAGTACTTCTGGTATATTAAACGAGTATTCTCTTTCCTACTCTTTAACAGAGTATTCACTACTCTTGAAGACAATCCCTTACTTTCAAGGACTGCCCTCTCAGATACCACGCTGTAAGTTTCCATTTTCCTAGATTGGTCACAGCCTGGTCTTGTACCTGTATCATATTTTCTGATAACGGTATTTCCCATGGTTGCTTCGTTAACATTGAGAGGAGAAGCGGATACCAGGCCCTCTTGGGCCAATTCGGGGCAATTAGTATCATTTGGCACTGTGACTTCATTAATTTTTGAAGTACCAGGGAAATCAAATTTAACGGTGGGAATGCATACAGTAAACTCTGATTCCAGTTCTGCGCCAGAGCATCGATTGCTAATGGACTGTCCATGACATTGAGGGAATAAAACTGTTCGCACTTTCTGTTGGCCTTGTTCGCAAATAAATCTATTTGTGGTTGTCCCCAATTGCTCACTATTGTCTGAAATAAATTTTGATTGAGGGACCATTCTGTATTTGAGGTCTGTACCCTGCTCAATTGATCCGCCAGAACGTTTAATTCCCCTTTCAAGTGTACTGCCGTTAGGGATAGTAACTCGAGTTCTGCTATATCCAGGATCTCCATAGTTAGAAATAGTAATCTTTTGGATCTCGTGCCCCCCTGGCGATTCAGATACGAGACAACCGTCGAGTTGTCTGACTGAATCTGAACATGAGATGACCTTAGAATATGTATCGTGCTGATTAGAGCCATCTTTACTGCCATTAGTTCCCTGAAGTTCGATGAGTGTTCTGCCATCGTTTGACTCCATACGCCCTGAACCTGAAAAGTGTCCACGTGGGCTCCCCATCCTGACAGACTTGCGTCTGTCGTTAGGATCTTTTGAATAGGTAACGACCATAGTCTGCCTTGGGTGAGATGCTGCAATGTTTGCCACCACTCCAAACTGGCCTTCGTTTGGGAATCCACTGTCACTTTGCTGTCTAGTGTCTCTTGATGCTTGTCCCATTGGGTCAACATCCATGACTGCAAAATCCTGGTATGTTTCAGCGCCCACTGGATTGCTGGCGCTGCTGAAGACAGCAGGCCGAGGAGTCGCATAATTTGTCTGATTGTCACTGATTGGTGTGCACAAAATGTACTCACTTCGGATACAATCTTTTGTATTTTTTCTTGTGGAAGAAAAATTTTCTGTTTCACTGAGTCTATTACAAACCCCAGGAATAAAATTTCCTGAGTTGGAGTAAGCTGCGATTTCTCTTTGCTCACAATCCAGCCTGCCTCTTGTAACTGCACTAGTACAATCCGTTTGTGTTCCTCTAGTTCTTCTAATGTTTTTGCTAGAATTAGTAGGTCGTCTAGGTAAGGAATTACAATAATTCCTCTTTTGTGTATTGCTGCGATTAGTTCTCCCATCACTTTCGTGAAGATTCTGGGCGCCGATGTTATGCCAAATGGGAGGCAGCGAAATTGTAAATGCTGAACCTCCTTTTCCATCTGCACTGCAAACCTCAGAAACTTTTGTGAATTTAGTTCTATTGGTATGTGCCAGTAAGCGTCTTGCAGATCTACACTTGCCATAAAGCCATCTGGTATCAGTAGATTCTTTATGGAATAAATGGATTCCATCCGAAACTTTTCGTATCTTATGTATGGATTGATTGGTTTTAAATTGAGAATTATTCTGTATTTCCCTGACGGTTTCTGAACCAGGAATACTTTTGAGTAGAAGCCTTCGCCTCTTTGCATCACTGGAACTACTGATACCACCTGCCTTTGTAGCATATCTGTGATGATCTCCTTTAATGCCTCCTGATGTTGAGGCAACCGTAATTTCTTGGTTATCACAAACTTTTTTGGAGGTCTTGTGTTGAAAGCTATATGATAACCCCTCTTTATTAGATCTATAATAAACGGGCTTTTTGTTATCTGCTTCCAATGTGGAAGGAAATAGCCCAATCTTCCTCCCACTTTTAGCGTGTCATTGTTTATTTTGCGTGTATGGAGTTTTAAAACTTGGTCCCGGCTTTTTTTGATCTTTATTGAAGGACCAATTTCTTCTTTTGTTTTGCATTTCAGGTTTGTCTGTCTGTCTGTTCTGACGAAAAAACCTTTTCCCAGTTTTAAACTGCCTTTTTTTCGGAAATGATTTTTTTCTTATTGGCGGTTCTTTCAAGAACCTCATCCAACTCTGGCCCAAAGAGAGTGTCCCCTACTACCGGAATGGCACAAACTCTATTTTTTGAAGCCATGCTACCATGCCAGGTCTTAATCCACAGATTTCTTCTGGCTACATTAGAAATCCCTGCTGCCTTAGCTGTCAGTCTTATAGATTCTGACGCAGCATCAATTATATAGGCAATTGCCTTATGCATCACAGTCATTGAACTAATGATCTGGTCTTTAGGTGCACCCTTATTGATATTATCTTCTAATTGTTGCATCCATAGCGCGAGCATTCTTGCTACGCAGGTTGTTGCAGCTGAAGGCCTAAAGTTGGCACAAATTGCAGGCCACAACCTTTTTAATGCATATTCAATCTTTATCTGATTGATCTTTTAAGTGACCAAGATTTTCAAATGCCAGTTCATCATCCTTATTAACTTGTGAAAATGCTGAGTCTAGTTTAGGGCTCTTGTCCCACATTTTACAGTCCTCATCTGAAAGGGGAAAACGTCTCTTGAATCCTCTGGACATAAATAACTTTTTGTCTGGATTTTTCCATTGACTTGAAATTAAATTTTTTGTTGTCTGATGTACTGGAAAATTCAACTCTTGCGGATTTTCCATACCTTCATATAATTTATCATGTAGAGAACTAGGTTCAGTACTTGCTTTATTTAAATTTAAATCTTCATATATTGCTGTTAATAGCATTTCAGTTTCAGCCACAGGAAATTTAAACTTAGAGGGTTTATTTTCCATTTCCTGTGCTTCAACAGAACTTGCCGAAACGTCATCATTATCGCTAATTTCTTCCTCCTCTGATAGGATAATTGGTTTATTAGTTTTAGTAGTAGCTTTATGCGTAACAGCTTCAGGTACTTTAATATGAGCGACCTGATCGGAATCTTCAGCTGGTGTGTCTGTTTTGGAAGGAGTTGCACTAGCTCTAAATTCTTTAAGGGCCCTTTTCCACTAGCAATCGCTAGCGTTCACGCTGAACGCTAGCGATTGCTGAATCGCAATTACCGGCGATTCCCCGACGTTCGCGGCCGCGATTTTGCTATGCTATGCACTGCATAGCAAAATCGCGGCAATAATCGCTCCGCCGCGCGATCGCGATCCGGTCAAAAACGAATCGCGGTAGTGGAAATGACCTACCGCGATTCCTATGCTAAAAGCAAACTGTAGCGATTTGACAAATCACTAGCGGTTTGCGGTTTTGCGATTAAGCAATCGCAAACGCTGTAGTGGAAAAGGGCCCTTAGTGTGTCTTTTAGATCTTGCCTCAGAGCCTGAATATCTCTGAGAGGCAGATTCTTGTTTCATTACTTTGTAGGTACAATCCTTGCATAAAATTTTTGTTGATGCAGGATTGACCTTTGTATTGCACACAGGGCACCGTTTAGTGGTCTTTGCAGGGTCAGGTACATTTGTAGAAGTGCCCTGAAATACACACAAAAAACATAAAGCTAATTGTGTCCTACAAAAATACCATGTGAAGTAAAGCAATATTTATCTATATGTTTTAACATATACCAATATGACTAAGCAAAAGTTATATGCAATAGACTGATTAATAACATAAGTCTGCATAAGTTAAAGTTTTTCAGAAGTTTCTCATTAACACAATCTGCACTTCAAAGTCAATATAAGCCTATGTATGCCAAAACATAAAAATAATGCTTAATAGGTAATACATCATTGCATAGCCACAGCCTATGCTTGTAATGCACCCTTTGCAATATAGGCACCATGGAGCCAAACTTTCCATGCTGCGTACGGTTGAATGCTCCCACAAGAGTCACCACCGCTGCCCGGGTCCCAGCAGAGCAATCTTACCTTTCCTGGCTCCTGCTCTATCTCAGACATCCTTCCGTGCTGCGAGACGCCGAGATTCAGACCAACTGGGACTCCGGGCGGCCGCACCTCTTCACCCAGCGATGCGGAAGTGACGTCACGCGACCCGGAAGTACTCTGAGGTCGCGGCCGGAAGACTTCCGCATTACGCCTCCGCCATGCGCATCATCCGGACGCCAACTTCCCTGCCGCTGCCTCCGCGTGGTGCGTCTTCGGTGCGGCCCTTCCTGAAGCGCTGCCTTCTCACCCCAGGCCGACCAACAGGGTGAAACATCCGGGCTGGGAACTGCAACCAGAACGGCAACCCCACAGGTAACTCCCAGCTCCAGCAGATCCTCTGTAGGTAGCAGGATCCACTGTGTGCCAACACCTTCCCTAGCCACCCAGGCTCTCCGGGACAGCGAGCACATAGAGAGACCTGGTTCCTGGACCAGGAAATATCCAATACTGCCTGACCCTTGGTCCTTGTTTGATTTATAGAGAGGCTGAAGGATATTTCCTGTTCCTGGGAGGAGCCAAGTCTCAATGTATACCTGTCCTGGAGTGTTATTGGAAAAAAAAAAGGGAACACAGCCTAGTTATTTGTGTGCTTGGCACTGTACATACACATGTCTATCTCACATCACATGTGACCTCTGTTGTCCTTTAAAGGGAACCTGAAGAGAGCAGGATATGGAGGCTGCCATATTTATTTTTTTTTAAAGGGAACCAGAGAGGAACGGCGGGGTGAAAAAAGAAAGATTTTATACATACCTGGGGCTTCTTCCAGCCCCATAAGCCTGAATCGCTCCCACGCCGCCGTCCTCAGCTTCCTGGATCCGCCGGTACCGGGCCTGTCACTTCCGGCGGACGCGGCCAATTGTCCGCATCACAGGGGCTCCCTCCATACATGTACGCATGCGGCTGCGCAGTAAGCAGCCACATGCGTATCTGTATGGGGAGAGCACCCTGTGATGCGGAGAATTGGCCGCGTCCGCTGGCCGACTTGAGGCAATGACGGGACCCGGTGGTGGCGGATTCAGGCAGCGGAGGACGGCGGCGTGGGAGCGATCTGTGCGTATGGGGCTGGAGGAAGCCCCAGGTATGTATATTGCATCCTCTCTGGTTCCCTTTAAGCAATACCAGTTGCCTGGCTATCCTGCTGATCTATTTGGCTGCAGGAGTGTCTGAAACACCAGAAACCAGCATGCAGCTAATCTTGTCAGATCTGACAATGTCAGAAACACCTGAACTGCTGCATGCTTGTTCAGGGGCTATGGCTGAAAGTATCAGAGGCAGAGGATCAGCAGGGCTGCCAGGCAACTGGTATTGTTTAAAAGTAAATATGACAGCCTCCATATCCCTCTCATTACAGTTATCCTTTAAATGCTTCCGTCACGCCAACGCAAATCCATAAATGTTTGTACCATGTGACAAAAGCATCCACAGGTCCTTCTCAAAAAAATTGCATATTGTGAAAAAGCTAATTTTCTGTAATTTACTGATAAACAGACTTTCATATATTTTAGACTCATTACACAACTGAAGCAGTGCAAGCCTTTTATTGTTTTAATATTGATGATTTTTGCATACAGCTCATGAAAACACAAAATTCCCATCTCAAAAAATTAGCATATCATAAAAGGTTCTCTAAACGAGCTATTAACCTAATCATCTGAATCACCTAATTAACTCTAAACACTTGCAAAAGATTCCTGAGGCCTTTAAAACTCCCAGCCTGGTTCATTACTCAAAACTGCAAGCATGGGTAAGACTGCCGACCTGACTGCTGTCCAGAAGGTCATCATTGACACCATCAAGCAAGAGGGTAAGACATTTCTGAACGAATAGGCTGTTCCCAGCGTGCTGTATCAAGGCAGCTCAGTGGGAAGTCTGGGAAGGAAAAAGTGTGGCAGAAAACGCTGCACAACGAGAAGAGGTGACCGGACCCTGAGGAAGATTGTGGAGAAGGACCGATTCCAGACCTTGGGGGACCTGCGGAAGCAGTGGACTGAGTCTGGAGTGGAAACATCCAGAGCCACCATGTACAGGAAATGGGCTACAGGTGCCGCATTCCCCAGGTCAAGCCACTTTTGAACCAGAAACAGCGGCAGAAGTGCCTGACCTGGGCTACAGAGAAGCAGCACTGGACTGTTGCTCAGTGGTCCAAAGTACTTTTTTGGGGATGAAAGCAACTTTTACATGTCATTCGGAAATCAAGGTGCCAGAGACTGGGGAGAGGGAAATGCCAAAATGCCTGAAGTCCAGTGTCAAGTACCCACAGTCAGTGATGGTCTGGGCTACTATGTAAGCTGCTGGTATTGGTCCCCTGAGTTTTATCAAGGGCAGGATCAATGTAGCTAGCTATCAGGAGATTTGGGAGCATTTCATGCTTCCATCTGCTGAAAAGCTTTATGGAGATGAAGATTTAATTTTTCAGCACGACCTGGCACCTGCTCACAGTGCCAAAACCACTGGTAAATGGTTTACTGACCATGGTATTACTGTGCTCAATTGGCCTGCCAACTCTCCTGACCTGAACCCCATAGAGAATCTGTGGGATACTGTGAAGAGAGAGTTGAGAGACACAAAACCCAACACTCTGGATGAGCTTAAGGCCGCTATCGAAGCATCCTGGGCCTCCATAACACCTGAGCAGTGCCACAGGCTGATTGCCTCCATGCCACACCGCATTGAAGCAGTCATTTCTGCAAAAGGACTCCTGACCAAGTATTGAGTGCATAACTGAACATAATTTGAAGGTGGACTTGGTTTTAAAAACGCTTTTTATTGGTCGGATGAAATATGCCAATTTTTTTGAGATAGGAATTTTGGGTTTTCATGAGCTGTACGCCAAAATCATCAATATTACAATAAAAGGCTTGAACTACTTCAGTTGTGTGTATTTGAATCTAAAATATATGAAAGTCTAATGTTTATCAGTACATTACAGAAAATAATGAACTTTATCACAATATACTAATTTTTTGAGAAGGACCAGTAGAGATGTTGCCACATGTGCCTGGGGTCACGTGGTAAAGGCGCTCGCAGTGACGCCAGAAACGAAGGGCCAAGAATCGCACCAGCATAACAGGCAAGCCTTAGGGGCGGTGGGGGAAGGAATGGCAGTAGGACAATTTCCAATAGAGTTCAATTGGTCTGCAGTGTGTGGAGGTGGCAATAGATCCCTATGATCAGATTGGATTAAATAAAAATCGCTGCCCAGTTTTACCACCACCACACAGTAAGAGGACCAACAGACTGAGTACTAGGATTAGATTGTGTAGCTAACACTACAGGGAAGTGGTAAAATTAGCCAATCAAAATTGGGTGTGTACCAGGCTTAAAAAGAGAACCAGGAGGTGGGCTTGAATAATATCTGCATACAGAGGCTGGATCTGCCTATACAGCCCAGCCTCTGTTGCTATCCCAAACCCCCCTAAGGTCCCCCTGCACTCTGCAATCCCTCATAAATCACAGCCACGCTGCTGACAGCTTGTCAGAGCTGGCTGTGTTTATCTCTATAGTGTCAGTCTGCTGCTCTCCCCGCCTCCTGCAGAACTCCAGTCCCCGCCTGCATCCCTTCCCTCCCTGCTGATTGGAGGGAAGGGACAGGGACCGAAGCTATGCAGGAGGCGGGGGAGCAGCTGAGACTGACATTACAGATGTAAACACAGCCTCACAGCACGGCTGTGATTTATGGGGGATTGCAGAGTGCAGGGGGACCTTAGGGGGGTTTGGGATAGCAACAGAGGCTGGGCTGTATAGGCAGATCCAACCTCTGTATGCAGATAACATTCTTTAAAAACACACCTCGGGTTCTCTTTAACCCCCTAGCGTTAAGATTCTTTCTGGATTTTAGGGTCTAAAAGCAGTGCAATTTTTTTGCACCCTTTCAGACCCTAAAACCTGGGGAAAAAGAAAAAAAAGACAGATCTGCAGAAGTTTGACAATCACTCACCTCCCTGGCTCCAGTTAAGCCTCCATCCTCCGGGTGGCGCTGCTACTGTAAAGTGAAATTGCCGGCTGTCATGAAGACAGCCGTCGAGCTCACCAGGAGGAAGCAGAGCCCTGAAGGAGAGGAAGAAGAATGGCGGCAGATGTCAGATCCCATGGGGGGGGGGGGGGGGGGGGGGGGGGGGGGGGAGGTATGTAGAAACTCCCACTATACTCTGCACACCGGCAGCTACCCCAAGCAGAGCTCGGGATTACCGCTCTTAGCTGCGGTTTTCTGCCCCGACCCTAGTTTGGGATTACCGCCAAGGAGGTTAATGGTCGATCTGATTGTAAATCAAACTACTTTATGTCCACCTTAAAAGATTTGATTGTTGAAAAACTGGTATGTTGCCACTGAACAGCTCAGAGCCCCCTATCTGAAGGCAGGGACTGCAGGCAGGGCAGGAAGTCAATGCAAGCGCTGTAACAGCACAGGAGATTTAAGCACAGCCGGCGCCACCATAGACCGAAATATGAATTACGGCTATAGCGGCGCTCAGTAACTTCGGCGCCATCAGAAGACGGATCTGAAGTTACTTTTAAAACACTAATTCGGCCGCCAGAAACGGCTGGAAGCCGAATTCCATCATTCCCCACCAGCCATGGACCTGGAGGGGGAATAGTAATTACCACCGCCAGGACTTATGCAGCAGGATAAGCCGTATATTGGCTGCATCCTGTGCCCAATCCTCCCAATGGAGATTTCATACATATGCAAGTCAAGGTACTTGCCCCATGCAGACCTAAAGCCAACAGGATGTGTAGCACTGATGCCGCTTTCTATAAAAGGTTTCAAGTCTGGAGAGCGAAGCGTGACCTCTGGGAAGGATATGTGAATCCTGCTGCTACAGGAGACATTAGAAGCTGCTTGTATAATTAGACTGAGATCTGCACTGCAGGCCTCTGTCTTATATACATTCTGCTATTAGAAAATACCTTTTGTCACATTAGGAGGAGCCATCCCCTCCAGACAGAATGCTCATCCATGCAGACAACTCACCATGGCCACCACTGGTCCAGAGTTCATGTAGTCCACCAGGCCACTGTAGAAGGGACGGTCCTTCAGGTCAATGTAGTGCTGCTTCAAGTGATCTTTGCTGGCCTAAAAGGAGAAAATACAAGAGGTTACCATTGCCCTGATGCCAGACCCACATCCACACTAAATTAGAAGAGTGCTACACCTGGCAGGACATGGGGACAGAAATTTGGTATGGAAGTGAAACCAGGCATAACAGTGCAGCCTGAGATCAGGGGACTTGCACTATAGAGACAACTAGAGGGCTAGAGGGGAGGAGTCAAGAGCTGCAGGGCCTCAACTCCTAACCTCCCCTACAGGGGAGTATCCTTCAGAGCAGTGTTCCGAAAGAAAGTCGGCCCACCATCAATTGCTTTGGGTGCTTGACAAAGTGGCATAGATAGTGCCACAAACCTAAGTACAGGTTGCAAGGATTGTCAGCACGCCACTCTTTACAGCACACACTTTATTGTGCCAGTTTACCACAATGAAGTCCAACAATTGTTTTGGAGGCCACGCGGGGTCCCCCTTTATCAAGGCATGTGGTTACATGGCGTTCCAACAATCGCTTTTTATCTCATGTTTATCCCTAAACACCCCACCCCAAATAAGTGACCTCACATAGGAGTCACAGCAATTGATCATGGTTTATTTCTGCCAATCACTATTAAATGCGCAGACATTCCAGGTTACAATATTTAACATTGCACACGGTTACAATTTCTGGCAGTGCGCACTGTTAAATATTGTAACCATGAATGTCTGATTGCCAGCATTTAATAGCAATTGATCATGGTTTACTTCTGAAAAAGAAATCTGATTGCTTTCTTGCTGGGGGAAAAAAAAAAAAAAATTGATTGATTTTTTTATAGAGTTGCTGTCAAAATATTGTACCATGTGTGGCCATCTTTATAATGTAAATCACAGTGAAGATATTGTACAATGGGCAAACATTAACAAGAATGTATAAAGTAACAAATGTCTTCATTAAAGTGGATCGGAGATAAACATACTCATTGCATAATTGTGTCCCTTTCATAGTGTATAGGGCATTCCTCAATCCAAATACTTTGTTTTAATACTTTAATTCCCTATAAACTAAACAAGCCTCGTCTACAGCCTTTCAGAGTGCCTTGGCATTTTCAGACAATAGCAAGGGCTTATGGGAGCTCAGTCTGGGCAGGAGGGGAGGGGGGAGGAGGTATTACTAGCCAGAGATTTCAAAGGCAGAGGGAAGGAGGGAGGAGGAGAGGGCTGAATTTACACACAAGAAAGCTGATAGCATCTACAGCCCTCAGCCTGTGACAATGTGACAAACAGAACATGGCTGCTGTCATTGTATCACAGGAATAAATAATCACACACTTCTGAAGCTGTTTGCAGCTAGATTTGCTGTGTAAACTATGTAAACTTTAGATAAGATATATAGACAAGTTACTTGTTATAGTTAGTTTTTCATCTCGGATCCGCTTTAAGTTCTATTTTGTAAAGTTCAAATGAAGGACAACTGAAGTGAGAAGACTATAGAGGCTGCCATATTTATTTCCTGTTAAGCTATTTGGCTGCAGTAGTGTCTGAATCACACCAGGAACAAGCATGCAGCTAATCCTGTCAGATCTGAGAAGAATGTCAAACACCTGATGTGCTGCATGCTTGTTCAGGGTCGATAGCTTAAAGTATTAGAGGTAGAGGGTCAGCAGGGCAACTGGTATTGCTTAACCTGCTGAGCGGTCTGGACGAGCTCAGCTCGTCCAACACCGCCAGAGGCTGCCGCTCAGGCCCTGCTGGGCCGATTTTCGTAAAATAAAAAGCAGCACACGCAGCCGGCACTTTGCCAGCCGCGTGTGCTGCCTGATCGCCGCCGCTCTGCGGCGATCCGCCGCGAGCAGCGGCGAAAGAGGGTCCCCCCAGCCGCCTGAGCCCAGCGTAGCCGGAACAAAAAGTTCCGGCCAGCGCTAAGGGCTGGATCGGAGGCGGCTGACGTCAGGACGTCGGCTGATGTCGATGACGTCACTCCGCTCGTCGCTATGGCGACGATCTAAGCAAAACAAGGAAGGCCGCTCATTGCGGCCTTCCTTGTTTATTCTGGGCGCCGGAGGCGATCGGAAGAACGCCTCCGGAGCGCCCTCTAGTGGGCTTTCATGCAGCCAACTTTCAGTTGGCTGCATGAAATAAGTTTTTTTTTATTTAAAAAAAAACCTCCCGCAGCCACCCTGGCGATTTAATCAGAACGCCAGGGTGGTTAAAATGAAATAAATATGGCAGCCTCCATTTCCATGTCACTCCAGTTGCCCTTTAAGTTGCCCCTTTGCCCATTGTGCCTAGGATAAGTCCTTCTGAACTTGGGAGAGGGAGAAAAAAAAAAAAAAAAAAAAAAAAAAAAAGAAGGTAAAGAAAAACCTGGTTTGAAAGGAGCTGGATTCATACATCCAGTAGCTGTTCTATAATTAATCGCTGCCGGCTCAGTAATTGGCACCCCTCCGAGTTGAGTTCTCATGCAGGCGTTCCCAGGGCTGCAGATCTTATACAGAACACTTGCATACCGGCAACAAAAGCCACCTGCAGGAGGCCTGGCTCAGCTGACGTGACTCCAGAGTCAGGTTTCTTGTGTAATTCCGGAAGTATAGCTATCCTGACAGCACACAAAGCAGCAGTGTACACCTCACAAAGCAAGGTCATGCCTCACCACAGGACACCAGCCAGGCAGTGCAAACCAGATCATCAATGAGCAGATTACACTTCAAGGTCACAGATCAAAACTTCAAGTGACAGCTGGCAGATCAATGTCCCCAGCAGCCACAGCACTGACTCCTGGTAACAAGACCCCATAATGTCCCCAGCAGCCACAGCACTGCCTCCTGGTAACAAGACCCCATCATGTCCCCAGCAGCCACAGCACTGCCTCCTGGTAACAAGACCCCATCATGTCCCCAGCAGCCACGGCACTGACTCCTGGTAACAAGACCCCATAATGTCCCCAGCAGCCACAGCACTGACTCCTGGTAACAAGACCCCCATAATGTCCCCAGCAGCCACGGCACTGACTCCTGGTAACAAGACCCCATAATGTCCCCAGCAGCCACAGCACTGACTCCTGGTAACAAGACCCCATAATGTCCCCAGCAGCCACAGCACTAACTCCTGGTAACAAGACCCCATCATGTCCCCAGCAGCCACAGCACTGACTCCTGGTAACAAGACCCCATAATGTCCCCAGCAGCCACGGCACTGACTCCTGGTAACAAGACCCCATAATGTCCCCAGCAGCCACAGCACTAACTCCTGGTAACAAGACCCCATCATGTCCCCAGCAGCCACGGCACTGCCTCCTGGTAACAAGACCCCATCATGTCCCCAGCAGCCACAGCACTGCCTCCTGGTAACAAGACCCCATCATGTCCCCAGCAGCCACAGCACTGACTCCTGGTAACAAGACCCCATAATGTCCCCAGCAGCCACAGCACTGCCTCCTGGTAACAAGACCCCATAATGTCTCCAGCAGCCACAGCACTAACTCCTGGTAACAAGACCCCATCATGTCCCCAGCAGCCACGGCACTGCCTCCTGGTAACAAGACCCCATCATGTCCCCAGCAGCCACGGCACTGCCTCCTGGTAACAAGACCCCATAATGTCCCCAGCAGCCACAGCACTAACTCCTGGTAACAAGACCCCATCATGTCCCCAGCAGCCACAGCACTGCCTCCTGGTAACAAGACCCCATAATGTCCCCAGCAGCCACAGCACTGCCTCCTGGTAACAAGACCCCATAATGTCCCCAGCAGCCACAGCACTGCCTCCTGGTAACAAGACCCCATCATGTCCCCAGCAGCCACAGCACTGCCTCCTGGTAACAAGACCCCATCATGTCCCCAGCAGCCACGGCACTGCCTCCTGGTAACAAGACCCCATAATGTCCCCAGCAGCCACAGCACTAACTCCTGGTAACAAGACCCCATAATGTCCCCAGCAGCCACAGCACTAACTCCTGGTAACAAGACCCCATAATGTCCCCAGCAGCCACAGCACTGCCTCCTGGTAACAAGACCCCATAATGTCCCCAGCAGCCACAGCACTGCCTCCTGGTAACAAGACCCCATAATGTCCCCAGCAGCCACAGCACTGACTCCTGGTAACAAGACCCCATCATGTCCCCAGCAGCCACGGCACTGACTCCTGGTAACAAGACCCCATAATGTCCCCAGCAGCCACAGCACTGACTCCTGGTAACAAGACCCCATAATGTCCCCAGCAGCCACAGCACTGACTCCTGGTAACAAGACCCCATAATGTCCCCAGCAGCCACAGCACTAACTCCTGGTAACAAGACCCCATCATGTCCCCAGCAGCCACAGCACTGACTCCTGGTAACAAGACCCCATAATGTCCCCAGCAGCCACAGCACTAACTCCTGGTAACAAGACCCCATCATGTCCCCAGCAGCCACAGCACTGACTCCTGGTAACAAGACCCCATAATGTCCCCAGCAGCCACGGCACTGACTCCTGGTAACAAGACCCCATAATGTCCCCAGCAGCCACAGCACTAACTCCTGGTAACAAGACCCCATCATGTCCCCAGCAGCCACGGCACTGCCTCCTGGTAACAAGACCCCATCATGTCCCCAGCAGCCACAGCACTGCCTCCTGGTAACAAGACCCCATCATGTCCCCAGCAGCCACAGCACTGACTCCTGGTAACAAGACCCCATAATGTCCCCAGCAGCCACAGCACTGCCTCCTGGTAACAAGACCCCATAATGTCTCCAGCAGCCACAGCACTAACTCCTGGTAACAAGACCCCATCATGTCCCCAGCAGCCACGGCACTGCCTCCTGGTAACAAGACCCCATAATGTCCCCAGCAGCCACGGCACTAACTCCTGGTAACAAGACCCCATAATGTCCCCAGCAGCCACAGCACTGACTCCTGGTAACAAGACCCCATAATGCCCCCAGCAGCCACAGCACTGACTCCTGGTAACAAGACCCCATCATGTCCCCAGCAGCCACAGCACTGCCTCCTGGTAACAAGACCCCATCATGTCCCCAGCAGCCACAGCACTGACTCCTGGCAACAAGACCCCATAATGTCCCCAGCAGCCACGGCACTGACTCCTGGTAACAAGACCCCATAATGTCCCCAGCAGCCACAGCACTGCATCCTGGTAACAAGACCCCATCATGTCCCCAGCAGCCACAGCACTGACTCCTGGTAACAAGACCCCATAATGTCCCCAGCAGCCACAGCACTGACTCCTGGTAACAAGACCCCATCATGTCCCCAGCAGCCACAGCACTGCCTCCTGGTAACAAGACCCCATCATGTCCCCAGCAGCCACAGCACTGCCTCCTGGTAACAAGACCCCATCATGTCCCCAGAAGCCACAGCACTGACTCCTGGTAACAAGACCCCATCATGTCCCCAGCAGCCACAGCACTGACTCCTGGCAACAAGACCCCATCATGTCCCCAGCAGCCACAGCACTGCCTCCTGGTAACAAGACCCCATCATGTCCCCAGCAGCCACAGCACTGCCTCCTGGTAACAAGACCCCATCATGTCCCCAGCAGCCACAGCACTGACTCCTGGTAACAAGACCCCATCATGTCCCCAGCAGCCACAGCACTGACTCCTGGCAACAAGACCCCATCATGTCCCCAGCAGCCACAGCACTGACTCCTGGTAACAAGACCCCATCATGTCCCCAGCAGCCACAGCACTGACTCCTGGCAACAAGACCCCATAATGTCCCCAGCAGCCACGGCACTGACTCCTGGTAACAAGACCCCATAATGTCCCCAGCAGCCACAGCACTGACTCCTGGTAACAAGACCCCCATAATGTCCCCAGCAGCCACGGCACTGACTCCTGGTAACAAGACCCCATAATGTCCCCAGCAGCCACGGCACTGACTCCTGGTAACAAGACCCTATAATGCCCCCAGCAGCCACAGCACTGACTCCTGGTAACAAGACCCCATAATGTCCCCAGCAGCCACGGCACTGACTCCTGGTAACAAGACCCCATCATGTCCCCAGCAGCCACAGCACTGACTCCTGGTAACAAGACCCCATAATGTCCCCAGCAGCCACAGCACTGACTCCTGGTAACAAGACCCCATCATGTCCCCAGCAGCCACAGCACTGACTCCTGGTAACAAGACCCTATAATGTCCCCAGCAGCCACGGCACTGACTCCTGGTAACAAGACCCTATAATGTCCCTAGCAGCCACGGCACTGACTCCTGGTAACAAGACCCCCATAATGTCCCCAACAGCCACAGCACTGACTCCTGGTAACAAGACCCCATCATGTCCCCAGCAGCCACGGCACTGCCTCCTGGTAACAAGACCCCATAATGTCTCCAGCAGCCACAGCACTAACTCCTGGTAACAAGACCCCATAATGTCTCCAGCAGCCACAGCACTGACTCCTGGTAACAAGACCCCATAATGTCCCCAGCAGCCACAGCACTGACTCCTGGTAACAAGACCCCATAATGTCCCCAGCAGCCACAGCACTGACTCCTGGTAACAAGACCCCATAATGTCACCAGCAGCCACAGCACTGACTCCTGGTAACAAGACCCCATAATGTCCCCAGCAGCCACAGCACTGACTACTGGTAACAAGACCCCATAATGTCCCCAGCAGCCACAGCACTGACTCCTGGTAACAAGACCCCATAATGTCCCCAGCAGCCACGGCACTGACTCCTGGTAACAAGACCCCATAATGTCCCCAGCAGCCACAGCACTGACTCCTGGTAACAAGACCCCATCATGTCCCCAGCAGCCACAGCACTGAATCCTGGTAACAAGACCCCATAATGTCCCCAGCAGCCACAGCACTGACTCCTGGTAACAAGACCCCATCATGTCCCCAGCAGCCACAGCACTGACTCCTGGTAACAAGACCCCATAATGTCCCCAGCAGCCACAGCACTGACTCCTGGTAACAAGACCCCATAATGTCCCCAGCAGCCACAGCACTGACTCCTGGTAACAAGACCCCATCATGTCCCCAGCAGCCACAGCACTGCCTCCTGGTAACAAGACCCCATAATGGCCCTAGCAGCCACGGCACTGACTCCTGGTAACAAGACCCCATCATGTCCCCAGCAGCCACAGCACTGACTCCTGGTAACAAGACCCCATAATGGCCCTAGCAGCCACGGCACTGACTCCAGGTAACAAGACCCCATAATGTCCCCAGCAGCCACAGCACTGACTCCTGGTAACAAGACCCCCATAATGTCCCCAGCAGCCACAGCACTGACTCCTGGTAACAAGACCCCATAATGTCCCCAGCAGCCACAGCACTGACTCCAGGTAACAAGACCCCCATAATGTCCCCAGCAGCCACAGCACTGACTCCTGGTAACAAGACCCCATAATGTCCCCAGCAGCCACAGCACTGACTCCTGGTAACAAGACCCCATAATGTCCCCAGCAGCCACAGCACTGACTCCTGGTAACAAGACCCCATAATGTCCCCAGCAGCCACAGCACTGA
Organism: Hyperolius riggenbachi; assembly: GCF_040937935.1. Taxonomy (NCBI): domain Eukaryota; kingdom Metazoa; phylum Chordata; class Amphibia; order Anura; family Hyperoliidae; genus Hyperolius; species Hyperolius riggenbachi. The sequence goes on from NC_090652.1 coordinate 28,141,403, forward strand.
CTCCTGGTAACAAGACCCCATAATGTCCCCAGCAGCCACGGCACTGACTCCTGGTAACAAGACCCCATAATGCCCCCAGCAGCCACAGCACTGACTCCTGGTAACAAGACCCCATCATGTCCCCAGCAGCCACAGCACTGACTCCTGGTAACAAGACCCCCATAATGTCCCCAGCAGCCACGGCACTGCCTCCTGGTAACAAGACCCCATAATGTCCCCAGCAGCCATGGCATTGCCTCCTGGTAACAAGACCCCATCATGTCCCCAGCAGCCACGGCACTGCCTCCTGGTAACAAGACCCCATAATGTCCCCAGCAGCCACAGCACTGACTCCTGGTAACAAGACCCCATAATGTCCCCAGCAGCCACGGCACTGACTCCTGGTAACAAGACCCCATAATGTCCCCAGCAGCCACGGCACTGACTCCTGGTAACAAGACCCCATAATGCCCCCAGCAGCCACAGCACTGACTCCTGGTAACAAGACCCCATCATGTCCCCAGCAGCCACAGCACTGCCTCCTGGTAACAAGACCCCCATAATGTCCCCAGCAGCCACGGCACTGACTCCTGGTAACAAGACCCCATAATGTCCCCAGCAGCCACGGCACTGACTCCTGGTAACAAGACCCCATCATGTCCCCAGCAGCCACAGCACTGCCTCCTGGTAACAAGACCCCCATAATGTCCCCAGCAGCCACAGCACTGACTCCTGGTAACAAGACCCCATCATGTCCCCAGCAGCTACGGCACTGACTCCTGGTAACAAGACCCCATCATGTCCCCAGCAGCCACAGCACTGACTCCTGGTAACAAGACCCCATCATGTCCCCAGCAGCCACAGCACTGACTCCTGGTAACAAGACCCCATAATGTCCCCAGCAGCCACGGCACTGACTCCTGGTAACAAGACCCCATAATGTCCCCAGCAGCCACGGCACTGACTCCTGGTAACAAGACCCCATAATGTCCCCAGCAGCCACAGCACTGACTCCTGGTAACAAGACCCCATCATGTCCCCAGCAGCCACGGCACTGACTCCTGGTAACAAGACCCCCATAATGTCCCCAGCAGCCACGGCACTGACTCCTGGTAACAAGACCCCATCATGTCCCCAGCAGCCACAGCACTGACTCCTGGTAACAAGACCCCCATAATGTCCCCAGCAGCCACAGCACTGACTCCTGGTAACAAGACCCCATCATGTCCCCAGCAGCCACAGCACTGACTCCTGGTAACAAGACCCCATAATGTCCCCAGCAGCCACGGCACTGACTCCTGGTAACAAGACCCCATAATGTCCCCAGCAGCCACGGCACTGACTCCTGGTAACAAGACCCCATAATGTCCCCAGCAGCCACAGCACTGACTCCTGGTAACAAGACCCCATAATGTCCCCAGCAGCCACAGCACTGCCTCCTGGTAACAAGACCCCATAATGTCCCCAGCAGCCACAGCACTGACTACTGGTAACAAGACCCCATCATGTCCCCAGCAGCCACGGCACTGCCTCCTGGTAACAAGACCCCATAATGTCCCCAGCAGCCACAGCACTGACTCCTGGTAACAAGACCCCATAATGCCCCCAGCAGCCACCGCATTGCCTCCTGGTAACAAGACCCCATAATGTCCCCAGCAGCCACAGCACTGACTCCTGGTAACAAGACCCCATAATGTCCCCAGCAGCCACAGCACTGCCTCCTGGTAACAAGACCCCATAATGTCCCCAGCAGCCACAGCACTGCCTCCTGGTAACAAGACCCCATAATGTCCCCAGCAGCCACAGCACTGACTACTGGTAACAAGACCCCATCATGTCCCCAGCAGCCACGGCACTGCCTCCTGGTAACAAGACCCCATAATGTCCCCAGCAGCCACAGCACTGACTCCTGGTAACAAGACCCCATAATGCCCCCAGCAGCCACAGCATTGCCTCCTGGTAACAAGACCCCATAATGTCCCCAGCAGCCACAGCACTGACTCCTGGTAACAAGACCCCATAATGTCCCCAGCAGCCACAGCACTGCCTCCTGGTAACAAGACCCCATAATGTCCCCAGCAGCCACAGCACTGACTACTGGTAACAAGACCCCATCATGTCCCCAGCAGCCACGGCACTGCCTCCTGGTAACAAGACCCCATAATGTCCCCAGCAGCCACGGCACTGACTACTGGTAACAAGACCCCATAATGTCCCCAGCAGCCACAGCACTGACTACTGGTAACAAGACCCCATCATGTCCCCAGCAGCCACGGCACTGCCTCCTGGTAACAAGACCCCATAATGTCTCCAGCAGCCACAGCACTGCCTCCTGGTAACAAGACCCCATAATGTCCCCAGCAGCCACAGCACTAACTCCTGGTAACAAGACCCCATCATGTCCCCAGCAGCCACGGCACTGACTCCTGGTAACAAGACCCCATCATGTCCCCAGCAGCCACAGCACTGACTCCTGGTAACAAGACCCCATAATGCCCCCAGCAGCCACAGCACTGACTACTGGTAACAAGACCCCATCATGTCCCCAGCAGCCACGGCACTGCCTCCTGGTAACAAGACCCTATAATGTCTCCAGCAGCCACAGCACTAACTCCTGGTAACAAGACCCCATAATGTCCCCAGCAGCCACAGCACTAACTCCTGGTAACAAGACCCCATCATGTCCCCAGCAGCCACAGCACTGACTCCTGGTAACAAGACCCCCATAATGTCCCCTGCAGCCACAGCACTAACTCCTGGTAACAAGACCCCATCATGTCCCCAGCAGCCACAGCACTGACTCCTGGTAACAAGACCCCATCATGTCCCCAGCAGCCACAGCACTGACTCCTGGTAACAAGACCCCATAATGTCCCCAGCAGCCACGGCACTGACTCCTGGTAACAAGACCCCATCATGTCCCCAGCAGCCACGGCACTGCCTCCTGGTAACAAGACCCCATAATGTCTCCAGCAGCCACAGCACTAACTCCTGGTAACAAGACCCCATAATGTCCCCAGCAGCCACAGCACTGCCTCCTGGTAACAAGACCCCATAATGTCCCCAGCAGCCACAGCACTGCCTCCTGGTAACAAGACCCCATAATGTCCCCAGCAGCCACAGCACTGACTCCTGGTAACAAGACCCCATCATGTCCCCAGCAGCCACGGCACTGCCTCCTGGTAACAAGACCCCATAATGTCTCCAGCAGCCACAGCACTAACTCCTGGTAACAAGACCCCATAATGTCCCCAGCAGCCACAGCACTGACTACTGGTAACAAGACCCCATCATGTCCCCAGCAGCCACAGCACTGCCTCCTGGTAACAAGACCCCATAATGTTCCCAGCAGCCACGGCACTGACTCCTGGTAACAAGACCCCATAATGTCCCCAGCAGCCACGGCACTGACTCCTGGTAACAAGACCCCATAATGTCCCCAGCAGCCATGGCACTGACTCCTGGTAACAAGACCCCCATAATGTCCCCAGCAGCCACGGCACTGACTCCTGGTAACAAGACCCCCATAATGTCCCCAGCAGCCACGGCACTGACTCCTGGTAACAAGACCCCATATTGTCCCCAGCAGCCACGGCACTGACTCCTGGTAACAAGACCCCATAATGTCCCCAGCAGCCACAGCACTGACTCCTGGTAACAAGACCCCATAATGTCCCCAGCAGCCACGGCACTGACTCCTGGTAACAAGACCCCATAATGTCCCCAGCAGCCATGGCACTGACTCCTGGTAACAAGACCCCATAATGTCCCTAGCAGCCATGGCACTGACTCCTGGTAACAAGACCCTATAATGTCCCTAGCAGCCACGGCACTGACTCCTGGTAACAAGACCCCATAATGTCCCCAGCAGCCACAGCACTGACTCCTGGTAACAAGACCCCATAATGTCCCCAGCAGCCACAGCACTGACTCCTGGTAACAAGACCCCATAATGTCCCCAGCAGCCACGGCACTGACTCCTGGTAACAAGACCCCATAATGTCCCCAGCAGCCACGGCACTGACTCCAGGCAAAAACATTCTGCCCCACTACTAAACCAGCCTTCACACCACCCTGAAACGACCAAAAATAAAGGCCTCAGTGCTCAGCTGTAGTCAGAACAGCACAATGAGTTGATACTATTTTCCGTTCTGGTGGTCTTCATTTTAGCCTATTGCCTTACAGCATACATGGCAAACTCCGGCCCGCAGGCCAAAGCTGGCCCTCTGCACCATTACATTTTGCACCCCAAGTGGTTTCCCCACTTTGCATTATGTTTGGCCCACTCTAGACCACCAGGGAAGCTAAACTGGAGGTGAAGCCCTATGAGGGAGGTAGGGGGAGAGCCCTAAACACTAGGGAATTGTATAGGCGAGGGCCTCTAGACACCAGGGAACTATATAGGGAAGGGTGGGGGCCACTAGATACCAGGGAACTATATAGAGGGAGGACCACTGGACACCAGGGAAATGTATAGGGGAGGGAGGAGGGCCACTAGACACCAGGGAACTGTATGGAGGGAAGACCACTAGACACCGGTGAACTGTATAGGGGTTGAAAGGGGGCAATTAGACACCAGGGAACTTTATAAGGTGGCCAGTAGACATTGAGGTTGGCCCACAACTCGATCCTAGTGTTAAATTACATCCGACTTTGTATTTGAGATGACACCCCTGCCTTACTGTCATTGTATTCTGATTGTGATTCTCTTACCACCCCTTGCATTTCAAATGGATAAAGTCTTCTAGAATATCAGGACCATGATGCTATATGAATAGGGGGGTGGCTAAGGCCTTTTCAAATAGTTAAAGCACTATTTAAAGGACAACTGAAGTGAAAAAGAGTATGGAGTCTGCCATATATATTAATTTCTATGCAAGTTTCCTGGCAGTGCTGGTGATCTATTTGGCTGCATTAGTGTCTGAATCACGCCAGAAACAAGGATGCGGGAAATCCAGTTAGAACACCTGATCTGCTGCATGCTTGTTCAGGGTCTATGGCTGAAAGTATTAGAGATAGGATCAGCAGGGCTGCCAGGCAACTGGTATTGTCCTTTAATTTCAGATGTGATCTGTTGCTGTCTGCACTTAATAAAAAACTTTCTTCCTGCCCCTGAAGGAGGAGGGGGGGGGGGGGGGGGGGGGACGGACTAGCTCATGCAGTATGTAATATACAATGCAAGGTCTTATTTGAATCTAAAAAGCTTCAGACATACGAACTGCCACTCAAAACAACTGTTCTTGATCATTTTCGGTGACCGTTCACAATCACTGCAAATGTTATTCAGAACCCTGCTGGGCTGTATGTGGCATCCTATAGTGGTGGCTGGATAGTGTAATGGTTAAGGGCTCTGCCTCTGACAGACAACCAGGGTTTGAATCTCAGCTCTTCCTGTTCAGTAAGCCAGCACCTATTCAGTAGGAGACCTTGGGCAAGTCTCCCTAATGCTAAACATACATGGTTAGATTCTTACTTATCAATAGTCAATAGAGCCGCTGATGGCTCGATTGATAATATTCAACAGGTCCAATGACCCGCCGGATAGATTCCCCACTCGAACCCTGCGGGTGAACAATAGTGGGGAATCGAGCGGCTGATAAGGAGCGCCCGCGGGGACGAGCGGGAATCAATCTGCGCGCATGAGCGGTGTTGCGCCAGCATCGAGCCGCTGGCTCATTACCAGCGCATAAACGCACCGTGTATGTATAGCATAACACTGCTACTGCCTATAGAGTGTCCTAGTGGCTGCAGCTCTGGCACTTTGAGTCCACCAGGAGAAAAGCGAGATATAAATGTTCTGTGTCTTGTCTATAGGAAGGACGGGAGAGGAACCAGGGCAGTGGAGTCGGAGTCTAGGCAATTTTGGGCACCCGGAGTCTGAGATTTCATAAACTGAGGCGTTGGAGTCGGATGATTTTTGTACAAAATCCATAGCCTTGTTAAGTATTAGGCTAAGGAGTCTGAGAATCAGAGCCATTTTGGGTACCCGGAGTTGGAGTCGTGGTTTCATAAACTGAGGAGTTAGAGTCAGAAGATTTTTGTCCCAACTCCACAGCCCTGCGGGGAACAGCACTCTGCCAAGGACACTGAATAAGAGAAGAGTACCAATGCCAGATTATGGGAGTAGATCACTTGAAACAACAGTTTCTGATGACCTATATAATATACTGTTTACACAGCTGAGGTGATCCTTCAGACACATTAGACTAATTCAAATCCTTCAGTTAGGGGGTCACAGTTCTCAAGCAGCATCTGGGTAATATATTGCCATAGTGAGGATTGCCGACATATATAAAAGTCTACTAGTTTTTGTTCCTTTAACAAATCCAAAACAGGCTGCATTGCTCCAAAAAGATCCTGCTGTAAGTGTCATACAGGACTACAACCAATCTCTAACTCGCTAAACTACTGGCAACCATTACTATGATCCAATATGACCCAGACAAAGGAGGCACTATTTTACCCCTCAAAAAAAATCCAGGCCAGAGACTGAGGATTATGGATTGATCATTCCAACTTCCATACCAGTTTAAAGTGGACCTGAGCTCTTACACAGGATGGGAGAATAAATGCTCCCTGTATGTATTTAGAGAGTTTAGCCTGTCTAATTCCTCCTCATTTGTAACTAATCACAACTGTAATTTAATTCCCCAGTTGTGTCAGCTGGCTGCCACAGCAGAGAGGTAATTGGTACAGGATGTTAATATGTCTGCTTCCATGAAAGCAGGAAGTAGTCACTACATATTTATTGCAGGATTTGCATCAGCTGTAACAAATGTCTCTTTAAAGGTCATTATGCCGTTGCTCATCTTTGAGAGCAGAGAGGAAGAGGGGAGTTCAAGTCTGCATTCATTTGTTAGAGGGGGGAAAAATGGATCATAGCACCTGCAATTTCATGTCAAGGAATAAGGCAGGACAAGCTTTTTGTGACAAATTATAAAGATTTAAAAATGCAGCAGGCTTTGCAATCTGTGTCCCCAGAATGGAGTTCTCACTTTACTTCCTGTCCCAGAAGGCACAACAGGAAGTAGAAGTATAAAGACCTTCATTGCCAAAAACAATGTGCCTGGTGGTCCTGTGAGCCAACTTTTTCCACAGCGCTTTATAGAGCAGACTAAATTATTCAAGTAACAGGGGCTTACCACCTAACAGGTGACAGCACTAATGGGCACAGTCTAGTTTAGGGGACCCAGAACACCTCATACCGGTAGGTTACAGTTCTCCAATCCCAGCACCCTCTAGAGCAGGGAGCGTTGTGATTGGCTGAATAGTGTGGGCGTAGTTTTCTCCAACCTATTGGAAACCTAGCTGCCCGAGAGGGTGCAGTCTACCCAATCACGTTAGCAGATGTTCCCTGCTGGGTCCCCTAAACCAGGCTAGCTCTCTAACATGCACAGGAAGCTTTACAAATGCCTCCACCTCACAGACCAGACACCAAAATGGTATCCTTAAATTTCTACTGGAGTGGCAACCCAACAAACTTCTCCAACTTTGGGCTCTATTCATAAAAGGTTACCGCAAGTTTTCCGCTCAAAACAGCGGATTTTCCCGTCCCATTTAGCAAAGTGGGCATTCATAAAAGCTGTTCCCGCATGAAAATCTACAATCCCCCAGCAGAGCGAGAAATTTCCGCCTTCTCCAGTGTTTTTCTAGATTTATCTAGAAAAAAGTAACAAAATGGCCATTCATAAAGTTTAGAGGAAGCGGTATGTGGACGGGAAATACCGCTTCCTCTGATTTTGCGGATTACTTACAAGTGAATGGGACAGACCTCCCAGAGAGAGCAGTGCACGGAGGGACTCTGCCGGCTGAAGTGTTTCCGCATGCCTTCCGACAGCTTACCGCCAGCTTTCAGCGGGATATCTCCGCTCTTGCATCGCAGCTGGAAAGATTTTTTTGAATGACCACCCAGAAGTGTAAAATACCGCTGCGGTATTTTCCCTCCAGGAGTTTTTTCGCCACAACTTTATGAATAGAGCCCTTTGTCTCATCAACTGTGAAGTCCATGCCAATAAAGTTGATGTAAATATTATGCAGGTTGAAAATGGGCCAGCGGCAATGCCTGCTGTACTTGATTTGTCCATGTTCAAGCTGCATAAGTTTCTATCTACAGCACATTCCCTAGCATCGGGCACTGGCAGGGGAGCGTCTGATGCAAGATACATGTGCTTGCCAGTTGCTTGAGTAACTGGCCTAACAAAACCACAAACCTCCCTCCCTACATACCTGCCAAGCCTCCAGCGATGTCTAGCAGCCTTCCGGTAGCACCTAGCTTTCCCCGTGCATGCAAGCTGGCCATCAGTTCAGGTGACACGCCGACTTGTGTGCACAGATGCCAGAAGCCGCTAGGCATTGCTGGAGGCTCGGTAAGTGTTGGGACAGGGTTTGAGGCTTTTAAAATAAAGTCCCCCATTATCCAACAGGAATGCCAGTTAGTGGAGACATCCAGTTGCCCGAGTTCCGAATAACTTTGCATCTTTTTTAGGAGCTAGCATGGTTTAGGTGGCCCAGCGAGAAAGTCCACAGGAAAACACCACTAGCCTGGTAGGAGTTAGAGAAGGTGCGCTCTACCCAAGGTTTCAGATAGGTTGTAGTAACACGCCCACACTATTCAGCCAATGAGAATGCTTCAAGTTGTAGAGGCTGCTGTGATTGGAGCACTGTTCCCTATGGATAGTGATGTCATGTCTTGGAGAACTCATGGAGAAGCATGCGATTGGTTTGATCAGCTGATCTGGGTCACCTAAAGCACACTAGTTGGTATTATTGACCATACCCGCCAGCCACAAACTGGTTGACAGCAGCCCAGCCAACCTGTGCCATTCAGACAATCAATACTACTGCCCATGATAGAACGGATGCAGTACAAAGATACGCAGCCTCTGATCCACTGCAATCCCCAGTTTAGCTGTCATTTTCACACAATGAGCCACGGAACCACTACTGGTTTAAAAGCTGAAGAATCCCCATCAATCCCATTGACAAGTCATGCAGAATTTGTCTTTTTGGAGCACAACTGTAAAGTTCCTGTACCTGCATGAATTTCATGGCCACCAACTTGAACCCCTTCTGTTCGAAACGCTTGATGATCTCCCCGACAAGCCCTCGCTGGACTCCATCTGGCTTAATGGCGATAAAGGTGCGTTCCTTGTTGGCGGCGGCCATCCTACGTAAGAATGAAAGACATATGGAATGTCAGAATGGACAAGCTGCAAAGCATCCTGGGAATACCACAGTGGACAAGACTGACAACTGCAGACAAACCATGCATTAAACATCAAGATATAGCCACAGCTACCACATAAACCAGCCTCGCAGGTACCACACAAAGCACAGAAAAAAGACAGAACATTTATACTGCTCTTTTCTCCCAAAAGACTCAAAGCCTCGCATTAAGAGTTAACGCAACAATTTGCAATTTGTAAGCGTCTCAAGCTTGTTATAACACTTTTTGCAGAAATAATCAGCAACACAAGACAGACCAATAAACACCAACCGCTTCAGCTCTCCCCCACCCAACATTCATGGAATTGCCAAAATAAAAGGTCAAACTTGTTCTAACTTTAATAATGACAAACAGAAGTCTCCCTAGAGCTCAGGTGTGTCAGAGGTAGCACAGTGACTAACAATAGCCCCCCCCCCCCCCCCCCCCAACTTGTCAGGGCAAGTTTAGGCCCACATCTGGAATGCACCTTAAAGGTGACAGGTTGAAACAATTGCAAAAAAAAATAAAAAAAAAATTGCAAAATGGCAACCGCCCCCTCCCCCCAAAAAAATAATTTGTTTCCTAAAATGCACACTGCTGATTAGTCATTCCGCATGTACAGCTCTGGTGAGCAGCACACTAGCAGTCTGCACTGGGCTCCCCAGCTGCTGTGCACCACAATGCTCAGCCCGTGCTGGGAGTTGTAGTTCTCCAGCAGTTAGCACAATGGAATGAAACAGGAGAAGGAACCCCCGCAGCCCCGACCACACACCCTGCTCAGCTTCACCCGGGACACTGGAGAAGAAAGAAAAGAGAACGCCCCGCGAGGCCGCTTTTATGGTCGCGGCCACGTCACGAGCAGAGCGCGGCTGCGATTGGTCCTTTCCACGGCTGAGGAACGCGAGCCGGGGAGGATGTAACGAGGATTCTGATTGGCCACAATGCACAGGCGGATCTATCGGCATTCTAAATAAGGTTATGCCGCGGTGCATGCTGGTCCTGACATGTGCACATGCCTGAGGCTATCTATAGGCGACGTGTATGGAGGGTGCGAATAGGAGATAGAATTGAATGGGATAGAGATAGATAGATAGATAGATAGATAGATAGATAGATAGATAGATAGATAGATAGATAGATAGATAGATAGATAGATAGATAGATAGATAGATAGATAGATAGATAGATAGATAGATAGATAGATAGATAGATTAGATTATAGTTTTTATTAGGTAAGAGTTTTTTTGTTTTTTTTAAACAGTTGCTAATTTCAATTAAAATATATAATTTGTATGCAGTAGCTCATTTCAGAGCCATTCTGCTTCCTCTCAGGCAAGATTCACACTTGGAATTTGTGCACGTTTTGCGAACGTGCAAGATCTAATGAAAGTCAATGGAGAATTGAACTACTGAAATACGCATTTTTGCATGGGCATAAAGAAACTTATTTCTGGCAGCATACATTTGTGCACTCCAAGTGTATTCCCACTGACTTTGATTAACTGAGGTAAAAAAAATGATTGGGCATGAAAATTCTCTCATAGAAACGCACATTTTTAATACAAATAAAAGTAGGTTTTTTTTGTAATAAGTGTGAACCCTGCCTCAAGGCTCACTGCGGTGTGATTGTTTGAAGACATTTCAATATCAGAATCTCAAGAAAAAGTTTGGTACTCCTTGGAGTATAATAAGAATAATAGACAAATGGGAAGGTCTATCCCGGGGTCGTAGTTACAAATGATGGGGTCCCCCAGCAAAACTTTGATGGTACCTTCCAATATCCACACCCTTTCCCTTGCCTACCCCTGGTGACCCTCCACACCCATAAGAAATGTAGCCAGAAAAACACCTGGTCTGAAGGATGGACCCCTTGATCAGAGAAAGTAGTAGCTGGGGTCCCCTTTCAGCCCTGAGCCCCCCTGTAGTCGCAGGTGTCACGGAAGAGCCGTGAGAAATCGCAATCGGTTTTCTGCACCAATTGTCAATGGCAACCCAGATTGTATGTTTAGGGATATTTTTGGGGGTGGGGTGATATTTGCGCTCCTCAGACAGAACTCCTTAAAAATGTCACAAACTAGTTGCCTGGTGCGCTTTTAACAACAGGGGTGTATACCCTTAACTAGTATAATATATTGCAGTAGTATTAGCGCTCAGCAGGTCTCTCCTATATGTTACTCGTAGTTCCACTTTGTGATTGCGCCACACATACAATCATATAATACAGTGCAAAATTCCCTTAAAACTCTCCAAGATACAATATATAAGAAGCCTACTATTTAAAAGAAGGTACAGATAAAAATTCTCATAACACTCTCCCAAACTATATATGCAAGCAGTCTGTTAAGGGTCTTAGTCCATTCTCCTTTGGGACCCTTTTCCTAGACTTCAATTTTCACTATTGCCTCTCTACAGCACATTTAGCTAACACTCGCAAAAGTCCTAGTTTCCAGGTCCAAAAACCAAACAGTATCAGTAATAGGGAGAAATTTTCACAGCTGCATGCTTTATCCTCATAAATACAGTATATCTGCTCACCGACTCGAAATGCCAATCACAACAGTTGGCTTTAATCGCATGTGGCCCAGCCTGTCAGATGCCTCCGATTCTTCTCTGTTTGCGACCGTTTCTCAACCGTGCATGTAAAGAAAAAGGAACCACATAGCATAGTATGTTTGAGGATTATCACCCCACAGTGCACTTCACACCATGCATATGTCGTGACCCAGCACCTCACACAGGGGCTATCCTAATGTAGTCCTAGCCTCTTACCAGATCTTATGGCTGATCCAATCTGACCAGCGTGCTCGCTTGTAAACCACCTTTGTTCTCTTTCACAGCATCCGAATTACATCAGGCACCTTAGACTCAAACAAACGATTGCATAGCCTAATACTGTTTATTCCACTTAAAAAAAAGTTAAAAAATTGCACTCACAATTCTCAGAATAAAATGCGCATATAAGTAAAATCCACGTGGTGTAGCGTCTCCTACCGTGTTTAGGCTCTGCGGAGCCTAAACACGGAAGGAGACGCTACACCACGTGGATTTTTTTAACTTTTTTTCGGTTCGGGTACATTCGAATTCGGGTCCGCATGACATTCGAATTCGCCTTCGACCACGAAATTCGGTTCGAGTTCATATTCGGTTCGAGGTTACGCCTAAAAATTCGTTAAAAATTCGTATTCGTGAATTCGGGATTTTTTTGTGAGTTTTTTTAAAGTGAATTCACATTGAAATAGGTGTACTTAAAAAAACAAAACTGAAAACGTGACGTGTGGCACTGGCAGCAGGCAATGCATAGTGTGAACCCTGGCGGTGGGACCTCTGACAGCAGCAGGATAAATACAACAGCAGCAGCAGGAGGAGGTGGAGTGACGTGTGGCACTGACAGCAGGCAATGCATAGTGTGGACCCTGGCGGTGGGACCACTGACAGCAGCAGGATAAATACAACAGCAGCAGTAGGAGGAGGAGTGACGTGTGGCACTGACAGCAGGCAATGCATAGTGTGGACCCTGGCGGTGGGACCTCTGACAGCAGTAGGATAAATACAACAGCAGCAGCAGGAGGAGGTGGAGTGACGTGTGGCACTGGCAGCAGGCAATGCATAGTGTAGACCCTGGTGGTGGGACCACTGACAGCAGCAGGATAAATACAACAGCAGCAGGAGGAGGAGGAGTGACATGTGGCACTGACAGCAGGCAATGACAGCAGCAGGATAAATACAACAGCAGCAGCAGGAGGAGGTGGAGTGACGTGTGGCACTGACAGCAGTCACCGTGACCATGGCCTCAAGCGCTGGTGGAGACCTGCTGCGGACAGGAGTGCTGGTGGCACTAGTCTCGCTGCTGCTGGAGGCCTGGCTGGAAAAGGTGGCTTCCTGCCCCGCCATCATTTCCACCACAGCCTGCACCTGACTCTCCCCAATGGGCCGTGGGCGACGACCCGTCTCAAAGATGGGCGCAACACGCTGCTGTTGCGCCTCTGCTCCCTCCTCCCTGTGGTCAGTGGCTGGCGGCGCACCAGTCCCAGACCTGATGCTGCTGGCAGTGGCTCCTGCAATGGCGCTTCCTCTCCTGGTGGTGCCTCGCCCTCTACCTCTGCCAGTCATAGTGCACTATACAAATACAGTAAAAAAAAAAATAAGTAGAAGAGGGCGGGAAAGGGTGTAAACTTTAATAAAGTCTGTGTTGATGTGGTGACTTGGTGGTGACTAGTAGTACAGTAGTAGACACTAGAAGTATGCACGCACGCACGCACGCAGGTAACTAAGAAACACCTAGCGACAATAAAATCACACAGTAAAATTGAATAAAAAATTAGTGAACAGGTACTAGACTAGTAGACTAGTAGTATAGTAGTAGACAGTAGACACTAGTAGTATGCACGCAGGTAACTAAGAAACACCTAGCGTAATAGGCTACAAGTAAGTCATGCGGCAGACAATCGGTGACAATTACAAACGGTCACACACGGTCAGACGCAATCAATCAATAGGCTCGGGCAGGTGAGGTGACAGACAGTCACAGGTCACTCACAACGGATGCTGGTGTGGTGGCCTGTATGTGTTGTAAGTAACTCTTATTTATTACACACACTACGGATGATAATAAAATCACACAGTAAAATTGAAAAAAAAATTAGTGAACGGGTACTACACTAGTAGACTAGTAGTACAGTAGTAGACACTAGAAGTATGCACGCACGCAGGTAACTAAGAAACACCTAGCGTAATAGGCTACAAGTAAGTCGTGCGGCAGACAATCAGTGACAATTAAAAACGGTCACACACGGTCAGACGCAATCAATCAATAGGCTCGGGCAGGTGAGGTGACAGACAGTCACAGGTCAGGTCACTCACAATGGATGCTGGTGGTGACCTGTCACTCACAGTCAGTAACTAACTAACACAGTACTGAAACTAATAAAGTAACAGACTACAGCAGTAATAATTAACTAAACTAGTACTACTAGTACACAACTAACTACAATCCCTAACCTACCTAAGCTAGTAGTAGGCTAAGGCTACCTAGGCTACCTAGGCCTAGCCTGCTCACAGACTAACACTAGCCTAGCACAGTATACACTAGCTGACTAAAAACAATCAAAATACTAGCTAACTATATAAGACAACAATAAATGTGTTTAGGAGGTGTTTAGGAAGCAAAACGCTAGGTTTAGCAGTGAAAAGCACTTGCTCAGACACAGCACAGCACTGGAGAATCTCTCAGTACCAGCAGCAGTCACACAAGTGCGTGGCTCCGCAACATGGCCGCCGCCTTATATAGAGGAGGGGAGGGCCAGGCTCCCCTCCTCTGATTGGTTGCTAGGGTTGCCAGCTCCTCGGCAGGAGGACTTCTGATTGGTCCAATCACGTCATCCCCGAATCCCGAAGCCGAAACCCAACCCACAGCTCCATCCGGCCGAATTCCAGCGCGCGCATTCGGCATGCTTCGTATTCGGGTTCGGCTTGGAATCGCAGCATTCGGGTTCGGATTCGCATGCGGTAAACCTAAAAAACACCCGAATTTTTCGGGGAAACTTCGCATTCGGAGTCCTGCTGAGCAACCCTGCTGGGTCATGCCCGGAATTGGGCTTGGCACATGAGTACAGGGCACGTACATAGAAACATAAGAGAAAGCATAGCATAGAGCATAGTGGCATCACTTCATATTAACAAACATATACAAAAAACTTTCCAAACACAACTGGATCCAAACATATACATATACTTTTACTTTTCCCGAACACATCTGTCACATGGTTTGCATACAGAAAATCAAGGGGGGGCGGGGGGGGGGGGGGGGCAGCCTACGGGGGGAGAGCATGGGTAGAGTTTATTGAGTTCAGTGTAATTACAGCCGAGGGGAAGAAGCTGTTTTTGTGTCTCGTGGTCTTTGTTGAGATGGACCGGTACCTCAGATACATCCGCCCCAAGGGGAGCTGATTGAAAAACTGGTGGCCAGGGTGGGAGGGATCCCTGGCAATCTTCAGTGCTCTGGAGCGTAGTCTGGCATTGTAGAGGAAGTCTAGGGCAGGGAGTGTGTTCCCGATGATCCTTTCCGCTGACCTGATGACCCCTGTAGTTTGCGTCTGTCGCCTTCGGTGGAGCCAGCATAGCAGGCAAGGATGGAAGAGCAGAGGACGGATTCGATGGTTGCGGTATAGAAGTTCGTCAGGAGTTTACATGACATGCTGAACTTCTTCAGTTGGCGGAGGAAGTAAAGCCTCTGCTGGGCTTTCCTCTGGGTGGAGACAGTGTTAGCCTTCCACCTCAGGGTGTTGGAGATGGTGGTGCCCGGGAGGCGGACACAGGGCACTTTCTCCACCTCCGTTCCTCCAATGTGCAGTGGGGGTGGGGTGGAGGCATGTTTCCTAAAGTCAATGATAATCTCCACGGTTTTTGCATTGTTGAGGACCAGCTTGTTCTCCTTGCACCAGTGGCAGATCCTGTCCACTTGCTGGTGGTATGCCTGCTCATCATTATTGGAGATCAGGCCGACTATGGTGGTGTCGTCTGCAAATTTGATTACCTTGACAGAATTTGCAGAGGATCTGCAATTGTTCATGTACAGGGAGAACAGGAATGGTGACAAGACGCAGCCTTGTGGAGCCCCTGTGTTGCGAGGAGGTGGAGCCCTGCTTTACCACCTGGGATCTGTTTGTAAGGAAGTCAGTGATCCACAGTTGGAGTGTGGGGTGGACCCCGAGCTCAGCCAGATTCTCTTGTAGTATATGGGGGCTAATGGTGTTAAAAGCCGAGCTGAAGTCGAGGAGGAGGACCCTGGCGTATGAGTTTGGTTTGTCAAGGTGATTGTTGACAAGCTCCAGACAGATGTTAATGGCGTCATCAGTCAACCTATTTGCCCTGTATGCAAATTGATACAGGTCTAGCTGGGTTTCTGTTTTGTGTTTAAGGAGAGGCAGGACCACCTTTTCGAAAGTTTTCATTTTGACTGATGTAAGGGTGACAGGCCTGAAATTATTGAGGTCGGACGCGCGATGCTTCTTGGGTACAGGGATGATGGTGGACCTCTTGAAGCATGCCGGTACTTTGCCACACTGTAGGGACTCATTGAAGACGGAGGAAAGGATAAGAGCGAGCTGCTGTGCGCATGTTTTCAGGCAGGCTGGCGACACTCCGTCAGGGCCTGAGGCTTTCCTGGCCTTTAGTGTGGACAGGTGGCAAGTTTTGGCCTGGTGGTACTGCGGTATGGGGTGAAGTGAAGGGAGCCTGTGGCATCGGTAGCTCCGCAGGAGCCTCGTTCTTCTCAAACCTGCAGTAGAAGTCGCTGAGGTTTTCCGCCAGCTCAGTGCTGGGAGGTGCGCTTTGGGGGGGGGGGGGGCTTGTAATTGGTGGCAGCTTTAAGCCCTCGCCAAACAGCTTGTGAGTCGTTTGAGGAGAGGTCCTCTTTCAGCTTGTCTGCGTATCCTTTCTTTGCGCTTCTCAGTTCCCTGTCCAGCAAGTTTCTTGCCCTCCTGTATTCCTCCTGGTTCCTGGACTTATGTGTGGCTTCCTTGCTTCTGCGCAGTTGCCGAAGTTTCTTGGAGAACCATGGCTTGTCGTTTGGGTAGAGTTTGTGAGTTTTTGTTGGTATACAGGAGTCCTCGCAGAACCTGATGTACGAGCTCACGTTGTCTGCCCACTCATCCAGGTTTGGTGATTCCAGGGCCTTCCAGTCTGTGCAGTCAAAGCAGGCCTGAAGTTGAAGCTTGGCCTCGCTTGACCACACTTTGGTTGATCTAAGGACTGGTTTTGCAGTTTCAAGATGCCTCCTGTAGGTGGGAATCAGGTGAATGAGGCAGTGGTCGGATGCGCCCAGTGCTGCCCATGAGATGGCTTTGTACGCGTCCCTCAAGACCGTGTAGCAGTGGTCAAGGGTGTTCGCGTTCCTAGTGGGGCATGTGATGTGTTAGTAGAAGCGTGGAAGCTCTTGGCGGAGGTTGGCCCCGTTAAAATCCCCTAGGATGATGAACAATGAGTCTGGCAGGGTTGACTCCCAATGCGTGACCATGTCACTGAGCTTGCACAGGGCAGTTTTGGCATCGGCATCGGGTGGGATGAACACACCAACAAGGACGTAGGATGAGAGCTCTCTGGGAGAGTAAAAGGGCCTGCAGTTAATCAGTAGGAGTTCAAGCTCTGGAGAACATGCTCTGGCCAGTACAGAGGTGTTGGAGCACCAAGTGGGGCTGATGTAGAAGCAGATGCCGCCCCCTTTCTTTTTCCCGGAGAGGGTGCTGTCGCGATCTGCTCGGATGAGGTTGTAGCCTGGGTGGTACAGGGCACTGTCCGGGATGTTGTCATGGAGCCACTTCTCCGTGAAACAGAAGTAGTGTTGGGCGAACAGTGTTCGCCACTGTTCGGGTTCTGCAGAACATCACCCTGTTCGGGTGATGTTCGAGTTCGGCCGAACACCTGACGGTGCTCGGCCAAACCGTTCGGCCATATGGCCGAACTAAGAGCGCATGGCCGAACGTTCCCCGAACGTTCGGCTAGCGCTGTGATTGGCCGAACGGGTCACGTGGTTCGGACCCGAACGCGCTCTGATTGGCCGAACTGTCACGTGGTTCGGGTAAATAAATACCCGAACCACGTCATATCTCCGCCATTTGTCTGTGGGTTTAGCTTTGGGTAGGCAGGCAGGGTAGTTCGCGCTCCAGCCACGCTAGCCAGGGTCCCCCCCAGTCATTGTGTGTCGCTGCTGGGAATAGTAGTACACCGCTCGCTCAGCATTCTGTTTACTGCCACTCTGTGTACCTCGCTCAGCCACACTATATAGCATTCTGTTTACTGCCACTCTGTGTCTGCTGGGAATAGTAGTACACCGCTTGCACAGCCACACTATATAGCATTCTGTTTACTGCCACTCTGTGTACCTCGCTCAGCCACACTATATAGCATTCTGTTTACTGCCACTCTGTGTCTGCTGGGAATAGTGGTACACCGCTCGCTCAGCCACACTATATAGCATTCTGTTCACTGTTCTGTGTCTGCTTGGAATAGTGGTACACCGCTCGTTCAGCCACACTATATAGCATTCTGTGTACTGTTCTGTGTCTGCTGGGAACAGTAGTACACCGCTCGTTCAGCCACACTATATAGCATTCTGTGTACTGTTCTGTGTCTGCTGGGAACAGTAGTACACCGCTCGCTCAGCCACACTATATAGCATTCTGTTCACTGTTCTGTGTCTGCTGGGAATAGTGGTACACCGCTCGCTCAGCCACACTATATAGCATTCTGTTCACTGTTCTGTGTCTGCTGGGAATAGTGGTACACCGCTCGCTCAGCCACACTATATAGCATTCTGTTTACTGTTCTGTGTCTGCTGGGAATAGTGGTACACCGCTCGCTCATCCACACTATATAGCATTCTGTTCACTGTTCTGTGTCTGCTGGGAATAGTGGTACACCGCTCGCTCAGCCACACTATATAGCATTCTGTTCACTGTTCTGTGTCTGCTGGGAATAGTGGTACACCGCTCGCTCAGCCACACTATATAGCATTCTGTTTACTGCCACTCTGTGTACCTCGCTCAGCCACACTATATAGCATTGCGTACTCTGCCAGTCAGTGTGTATATTGCTGGGATCAGTAATACTCCACTCACCGTCAACCACTATATGAGCTCAACATGAGTTCCCCAGAGACCTCCGCTGTGAGCAGCACTCCCAACAACAGCAACAGCCAACGCCCCACGCAAGCTATAACATCCACCCCAGCAGCCAGTGGTCAGCAGCAGCCCTCCCCGGAGGAGAACGTTGTGTCCATCAGTCCGTCGCCAGAGCGATTAATGAGGGCTGCCATTGAGGAGATGATGGGGCCTGATGTGGAGGAGGAGGTCTGGCTCAGGCCAGCATCCCAAGTTAATGTTGAGGACGATGAGGGGTCTGTGTCTGGGGATGTTGGGGTGGCAGAGGTGGTGGGTGGGTCAGACTCAGGAGAAGAGTTGTATGATGAGGATGATGATCGGGACCATCTGTATGTGCCTCAGAGTCCGACCCCGGAAAACATGTTGTATCGTGTGTTTAGGTACTAAAATCTGCGTTCCCTCCCAGTAGTGTTGGGCGAACAGTGTTTGCCACTGTTCGGGTTCTGCAGAACATCACCCTGTTCGGGGTGACTATATAGCAGACTATATAGCATTGTGTTTAATGCCACTCTGTGTACACGGCTCAGCCACACTATATAGCATTGTGTTTACTTCCACTCTGTGTCTGCTGGGAACAGTAGTACACCGCTCACCCGCCACTGTATAGCATTGTGCTCTGTGTCACTGCTGACAATAGTGGTACACCGCTCACCCACCACTGTATAGCATTTCTGTACTGCCACTGTACTGCTGCCAGTCAGCGTGTACTTTAAGGATAAGTGAAATGAGGAAGAAATCCGGTGAAAGAGGGAGGGGCAAGGGAAGAGGTGTTTCCCCTGACGGTTCACGTACAGGCCACAGGGGAGCACCCAAGAAAACCCACTCAATACTGCCCATGTTGTCCAGGACAACAACCCTCACAGATCCAAAAGAACAGGACCAGATAATTACTTGGATGACCTCTCAAGCGTCCAGCAGTGGGTTAAGCAGCACCAGCACATCACGCACGAGGTCCGAGTCCTCAGCCAGTTAAAGTCTGGGCTTTCTTTGAAGACTGCACTGAGGATGTTACCATGGCGATTTGCAAGGTGTGCAAGACCCGCCTGAGCAGGGGGAAAAGTATTAACAACCTCTCCACCACCAGCATGAGCCGCCACATTCTATCCAAACATCCCACTCTGTGGGCAAACGCGGCAGGACAGGGTACCACCAGCAACACTGCCTCCCTTGGGTTCACCAGACTCACCACCAGACCCGCCTCAGCAGCAGCAGTAGCCCAGCCATTGCGTGGTTCACAACATTCACAAACATCAGACGATGCTGACACTGTCACTTTCCGGACTAGTGCTCTTGAGGTCTCCCAGTGTTCATCAAACACAACAACCAACAGCCCTTCGGTGTGCAGCGCTACGGTTGAGTTGTCTGTTTCTGAGATGTTTGAGCACAAGAGGAAATTGCCAGCAAATGACCCCCGGGCCGTGGCAGTAACAGCCAGCCAGCATAGCCAAGCTTCTGGCCTGCGAAATGCTGCCATATCGAGTGGTGGAGACAAACAGCTTCAAGGGCATGATGTCAGTGGCCATCCCACGTTACGTGGTTCCCAGCCGCTACCACTTTGCGCGCTCTGCAGTGCCTGAGTTGCATGAGCACGTGGTCAGCTAAATAACCCGAAGCTTGAAGAATGCCGTTGCCTGCAAGGTTCACCTCACCACTGACACCTGGACGAGTGCGTTCGGCCAGGGTCGATACATCTCCCTTACCGCGCACTGGGTGAACCTTGTGGAGCCTGGCAGCGATTCCTCACCTGCTACGGCGCGGGTGTTGCCCACGCCGCAAACAGCTGGATAACAACAGCAGCACCTACCTCTCTGACTCCTTCTCCTCCAACGCATCTCAAAGCTGTACCTCATCCGGAAATGCTAACCCAGCACCAGCAGCAGTAGGATCGTGGAAGCAGTGCAGCACAGCTGTTGGCATGCGTCAGCAAGCGTTGCTGAAGCTGATCTGCCTTGGGGATAAGCAGCACACAGGGGAGGAAATTTGGAGGGGAATAAAGGAACAGACGGATTTGTGGCTGGCACCGCTGGACCTGAAACCGGGCATGAAGCTAGACACCTGGCACGAACTGGCAATGTACGCAATAGAGGTGCTGGCTTGCCCGGCAGCCAGCGTTATGTCGGAACGCTGTTTCAGTGCTGCCGGAGGCATCATCACAGATCGGCGTATCCGCCTCTCCACAGAAAATGCAGACCGTCTGACTCAAATTAAAATGAATCAATCCTGGATTGGAAACGACTACGCAACACTCCTGGACCCCAACCAAGTAACATGACCGATGAACATCTGGGATGGTTTAGCGTTTCCGGTCCCTGTTTATTGAACCTCTCATCTGTATTACATTTATGACTGCATGGCGGCAAAAAGCATTGCTGCTATATCCGCACGCTTTTTGTCCTCATGCAAGGCCTGGGTTGTTGTGTCTCACAAAGCGTGGCCTTCTCCTCCTGCGCCTCCTCCTGTTCCATCACGTGTGCTGCTGCTGCTGCTGCTGCTGGGTTAGCGTTGCCGCGTGGTCCCTGTTTATTGAACCTCTTATCTTTATTACATTTATGACTACATGGCGGTACAAAGCATGCTATCCGCACGCTTTTTGTCCTCATGCAAGGCCTGGGTTGTTGTGTCTCACAAAGCGTGGCCTTCTCCTCCTGCGCCTCCTCCTGTTCCATCACGTGTGCTGCTGCTGGGTTAGCGTTGCCGCGTGGTCCCTGTTTATTGAACCACTTATCTTTATTACATTTATGACTGCATGGTGGTACAAAGCATGCTATCCGCACGCTTCTTGTCCTCATGCAAGGCCTGGGTTGTTGTGTCTCAAAGCGTGGCCTTCTCCTCCTGCGCCACCCTCCTCCTGTTCCATCACGTGTGCTGCTGCTGGGTTAGCATTACCGGTCCCTTTTCCTGGAACCTCTTATATGTATTACATTTATGACTGCATGCCGACAAAAAGCATGTTACCTGTGCAAAGAAAACAGACATTTCCCGCATTTAAAAGACAGTTTTCCCTTTGAAACTTTAAAATCGATTTTCTCAAAAACTTTAAGCTCTTTTTGCTAAATTTTTTTTTCCTCTTGTACCCACTCCCAAGGTGCACATACCCTGTAAATTTGGGGTATGTAGCATATAAGGAGGCTTTACAAAGCACAAAAGTTCGGGTCCCCATTGACTTCCATTATGTTCGGAGTTCGGGTCGAACACCCGAACATCGCGGCCATGTTCGGCCTGTTCGGCCCGAACCCGAACATCTAGATGTTCGCCCAACACTAAACAGAAGACTGGGGTGTTGCTGCCGAGATCCCTCTTTTCCCCCAGGAGCCGCAGTTCCTCTAGCTTGTTAGGGAGGGAGCGGACGTTCGCCGGGAGGGTTGCTGGTATAGCTGACCTCATGCCTTTCCTCTGTAGCCTCGCACAGGCACCTGCCCGGCAGCCCCTCCGACGCTTACGTGCATATGGCTCTGTCGTAGAGGCCATCTGTTTCCTAACATGGCTCCAAACGGAATCAGCCAGGAGCCTATCCTCTGGGTGCAGGGCAGTGACATGTTCCCACCTGAGTAGCTGTGACCTGGTGTAGGTGGTACGTGCGGATAGGGGTGTTATGGGAGACATGGCCGCCGTGCAGGGCTGAGCTTACGCGCCAGTGCGACAGCAGTGATCCCGCAGAAACAATGCGGTACAGACCATAGGTCAGTGCATTGCAGACCATAATAGTGCATAGCAGCAGATGTAGTGCAAAACAGTCCGTGAGTCATAGCAGCAGATGCAGTGCAAGACAGAAACTGTAGTACAGTCCATAAGTCTATGATTTAGTTAGACGTAGCAGTGCAGAACAGACCATAAATCTGCACATATCAGCAGAAGCATTTCTGAGCAGTGCAGAACAGACCATAAATCTGCACATATCAGCAGCAGCATTTCTGAGCAGTCCAAGGTCACAAATGCAGAGCAGAACAGATTGATTCCAGTACAGTGTCAGCAGCCGTGACTGTGGGGTAGTGCAAAGCTGGGTACCGACTATGGTAGCATCTGACCCATGCCCAAAGGGGAAGTGTTAAGCAGTCTGTGGCAGTGGCAAAAGCAATTTAGCAAAAGTG
This sequence comes from Hyperolius riggenbachi, assembly GCF_040937935.1. Lineage (NCBI taxonomy): Eukaryota > Metazoa > Chordata > Amphibia > Anura > Hyperoliidae > Hyperolius > Hyperolius riggenbachi. The sequence continues at coordinate 28,164,331 of NC_090652.1, forward strand.
TGAACTCTTACCAGTTCCAGAGTGGAAGCCTGCAGTGTGGGCCGCTGGGTTGGGCTGGGGACCTCAGCAAGGATCATCCAGCAGTGTGTGTTGCGATGTGAGCTCCCGCAGCTGGGTCCTCAGCAGTGGTCCCTTGCCTCTGTGGGCTGCAGTGAATTTGGAGCCGGTTTCGTGGGGCAGGAGCAGTCGTGCCGGGCCTGTGTGTTGCCCGAGGGGGCCTCCTCGGGACGAGCGCTTTCTGCTGTGCAGTGCTGGGACTGTGTGCAGGTCGGGGCCTCTGCGGGCTGGGGGCTTCTTGCTGTGGACTGTGTGCAGCCCGGGGGGGGCTCTGCGTGCTGGGGGCTTCTTACTGTGCGGTGCCAGGACCCGTGTGTCCCCAAGCAGAGGAGCGGGGATAGGCTGCTCGCGATCCTCTGGGCGGCGGTGGCGGCCAGCTGTGTCCGGCGTGCTGCTCGGTGCTGGGACCTGAGTGTCTCCAAGCGGAGGAGCGGGGATAGGCTGCTCGCGATCCTCTGGGCTGTGTCCTGCGTGCTGCCCGGGTGGCTCCTGCGGGCTGAGGGCTTCCAGCTGTGTGGTGTGGTGCCAGGAGCTGTGTGGCGGTGGGCGGCGGTAGGGGCCGGCGGTGGAGGTTTGCCGCCTACCACGTGGATCGCTCCGCATCCCTGGCGCTGGCACGTGGAGGGTGCAGGCAGCCGCAGCCCCGGGAATCTTCTCGGGATGACGCAGGGGACGTCCCTGGGATCCGGACAGTGAAGCGGCGGGCCGAGGAGGAGCGCTCAGCCCCAAGGGAGAGGGGGCACAGCCCGGCTGGCCGAGGAGGAGCGCTCAGCCCCAAGTAAGAGGGGGCACAGCCCGTCCGCCTGGCCCCTGCAGCTGTGTGGCACGTAGTCTGGGGAACCACCGCAGCTGACAGACTACAGCTATAACTAAAAGCTACAAAAACTACAAAATTACAAAAGTAAAATAAAAGACAGAGAAAGAATGAAGGAAAAAAAGAAATACAGGAGAGCCCTGTGTGCCGAGGCAGCCTCCTAGCGCCATCTTGGAACACGTCAATAAGTCACAAACAATAAATGTATTAACTTTTTGCACGGCAACCGTGTCACATATTATTGATTGTTATACAATTGTGGCAGTTGGGTTAGAAATACCTGGTGGAATTTTGGAAATAAAAACAATTGTCTGTCCCCTTCCCTTCCCCTTAAGCCCCTATGCAATAGTATATGATTTTAGCTTGTTGAATGTATAACGTTTATATGAGAGGTACAGGGGCATAGCAATAGGGGTTGCAGAGGTAGCAACCGCATCAGGGCCCTTGGGCCAGAGGGGCACCGAAGGGCCCTCCCTCAACTACAGTATTAGCTCTCTATTGGTCCTGTGCTCATAATAATCACTTCTATAGATACTTTGAATAGTGGTAATCCTTAACAAGCTGCTCCCCGCCCCCTTCTTGCTCCTCTGACACTGTAGTTGCCATTGGCAGGTTTTGGTGCGCCGTATCAATTATTATGTATAGAGTGCTTGGGGGGCCCCATTGAAAAACTTGCATCGGGGCCCACAGCTCCTTAGCTACGCCACTGGAGAGGTATGAAATTTATATCATTCTGCTGGTCTGGATCTGGTTAATTTTTTAATATTAAATTGGGGCCACTGACATACCCAGTCACTGAGGTATGCAGCTGCCTCATTCCAGAACGTTACCCTAATCAAGTTTGACGTCCTAAGAATTTTCATATTCTGAGGAATATGAATCTGTGGTTGTTATGTGTGTGCGGGACGCGTAAGCTGAGTTATGAAATATGTCATATTGGGTGGATGGAAAATGTCCCTCCCAGAAAGATAACTGCCCCTGTCCAGCCCCTGGGCTGAACCTGAGACCCCACCCAAAAATGTGGGTCATTCAAAAGAACTTGACAGGGACTCCTCCCCTGAGTCCTCCAAATTCCATCGTCACAACGGCATGCTGTTGCTCTGAGGACTGAGCAGCGGCCATATTTGTTTGAACTTTGCTCCGGAAACAAAAGAAATTAATGTGCATACACAGAAGGACATTTTCACCTGAACTTAAAGAGGAACTCCAGTGAAAATAATGTAATAAAAAAAGTGCTTCATTTTTACAATAATTATGTATAAATGATTTAGTCAGTGTTTGCTCATTGTAAAATCTTTCCTCTCCCCGATTTACATTCTGACATTTATTACATGGTGACATTTTTACTGTGGGCAGGTTATGTAGCTGCTCCTAGCTGTTTTGGCTGTTAGAGACAGCTGCAAGCAGCTAATTCCTGTCTGTGAACCTTGTTACATTGTAACAGACTGCCAAAAGTACCGCGGTCCCAGAGCTTCTTGTGGGAGGGGTTTCAGCACAAAATCAGTCATACAGCGCCCCCTGATGGTCTGTTTGTGAAAATCATTATATTTCTCATGAAAAAGGGTGTATCAGCTACTGATTGGGATAAAGTTAAATTCTTGGTTGGAGTTTCTCTTTAAGTATCTGTTTATTTCTTTCCTTACTTTTATTTTTATACTGCGCTACTATTGTCTCTATAATTATTGATTTTAATGATTTTCTGTATATATTAATTATTTATATTGCATTTATAATAAAAGACTTCTAAAAGTCCTTTATCTTTCGGCTACTCCTACTATTCAGCCACACACACAGAAAGAATCCTAGCTTTCTGAAGATTCGCTACCGAGAATTGTGGTTATTAGTCAGAACAGGGTGTGTTTTAACCGTTTAATTTTCAGCCTTATTTCTTCTATCCTATAAGTTCCTCTACCTGTTCTAATGTAGTCTGTCTTACTGCAGCCTTTCCTAGTTGCACAGTGGCTGTATTATCTCTGTTATCTAATCTTTCCTTTGCCGGCTTTGTCGGCTCAGGCAGGAATGTGCTGCTCTGCTGTGATAGGATAGATAGTTATGCACACCCTTTCCACGCCCCCTGCAGGCTCTGTATGAGTCACAGACTGAGTTTCTCTGAGCCTGTCACATGCTGATTAGCAGCCATGTTTTTTGTTTGTAACCACTGCCTAAAACTGTCAATTACAAGCCAGGATCTCAGCAGGGAGTGGCAGAAACAGCAAATAGGGGCCCAGTAAAACATAATGAATAGAATGGTATGCTTTTTATTGTAAGAATTTTAGAGTACAGATTCTCTTTAAAGTATAGGGTGGGCCATTTATATGGATACACCTTAATAAAATGCGAATGGTTGGTGATATTAACTTCCAGTTTGTGGCACATTAGTATATGTGAGGGGGGGAACTTTTCAATATGGGTGGTGACCATGGTGGCCATTTTGAAGTTAGCCATTTTGAATCCAACTTTTGTTTTTTCAATAGGAAGAGGGACATGTGACACATCAAACTTATTGGGAATTTCACAAGAAAAACAATGGCGTGCTTGGTTTTTAACGTAACTTTATTCTTTCATGAGTTATTTACAAGTTTATCTTTGTTTACAGCCATTGACATGTCGCCGAGATTAACATGTGAGGAGCGGATAGAAATTGTGTTGATGTCTGGTGAACGCAGTAACCGGGTCAATGCAGCAGATTTCAATGCAAGACACCCTACGAGACCACCCATCTCCCGTGCTACAGTTAGCAAACTGTTTGCTAAGTTTCGTGAAACTGGTTCAGTGTTGGATTTGCCATAATGTGGACGCATGAAATCTGTCACTAATGAAGAAACATCAGTGGCTGTCCTAGCTTCATTCAGCAAGAGCCCACAGCGTAGCACTCGCCGCATGTCACTGGAGAGTGGCATTAGTCGAACATCCCTTCGGCGGATATTAGCTACTCACAAATGGCACCCTTACAAACTCCAGCTACTGCAGCATCTCAACGAGGATGACCCAGATTGGCGCACTGAATTTGCAGAATTGGCAAAACAAAAATTGGAACAGGACCCTCAGTTTATGCAGAAGATTTTGTTCAGTGATGAGGCAAACTTTTATGTGAATGGTGAAGTTAACAAACAAAACCATCGCTATTGGTCTGACACTAACCCACATTGGATAGATCCCTCCAAGACTGTTGGAACAAAAACATTTATGGTATGGTGTAATATATGGGGTACAAAGATAGTGGGGCCATTCTTCATCAATGGAAACCTCAAGGCCACTGGATATGCGAAATTGCTACATGATGATGTGATTCCCTCTTTATGCACTGAAGCTGGCACGTTCCCTGAGTTATTCCAGCAAGATGGTGCACCACCACATTATGGGTGTCAGGTCCGAGCATTCCTAGATGAACAGTTTCCTGGAAAGTGGATTGGTCATCGTGGGCCAGTTGAATGGCCCCCAAGGTCTCCCGTTCTGACCCCCTTAGACTTTTATCTTTGGGGTCATCTGAAGGCAATTGTCTATGCTGTGAAGATACGAGATGTGCAGCACCTGAAACTACGGATACTGGAAGCCTGTGGTAACATTTCTCCTGCAGTGTTGCTATCGATGTGTGAAGAGTGGGAGAAGAGGGTTGCATTGACAATCCAACACAATGGGCAGCACATTGAACACATTTTATAATTGGTCTCAAACTTGAAAATAACTCATGAAAGAATAAAGTTACATTAAAACCAAGCACGCCATTGTTTTTCTTGTGAAATTCTCAATAAGTTTGATGTGTCACATGACCCTCTTCCTATTGAAAAAACAAAAGTTGGATTCAAAATGGCCACCATGGTTATCACCCATCTTGAAAAGTTTCTCCCCTTACATATACTAATGTGCCACAAACAGGAAGTTAATATCACCAACCATTCCCATTTTATTAAGGTGTATCCATATACATGGCCTACCCTGTACTATAAGGACACACATCAATTTCCATTCAACAGCTTTCCCACATTTGATTTCAGTTCTTACAATTGCCATCCATTCTACAGCAGACCACTGCTTTCCCACATAATTTCAGTTTTTCTGGGATAATATCAGAAGATCTGAAATTATGTGAGAAAGCAGTATGTGGGAAAGCTGATGTAGAAGTAGAATGGAAAAAAGGAGAGAGAAAGAGAGAGAGAGAGAGAGAGAGAGAGAGAGAGAGAGTGTGTGTGTGTTACCTTGGGCCCCGATGTCTTGTAGTTCCCTCATTGTCTTCCAGGACTATGGGGGCTGAAGGAAACCCCAGGTAAGGTAAGTAGAAGAACAAGCAGATGTAAAAATGGATCCTATGTTAAATGTTGTCTGGGGGCTGCCATGGCTATTTAATTTATGTATGTGGGGGCCTAGTGACTGTCACAGGAGCCCTAGTGGTCAGAACGCAATTTGCCTTCCAATCGGTTTCAGCACACGGATTATGCAAGCTGTGGTCGCACTCTGTGCACGGAAATCGACGGAACTTGGGCAGCAGCCCGACTAGAAGGGAGCCTGTGAGGTACGGAAATTACAACTTTACACACTATTTCAGGGTATCTGCCACCACCTGAGACAGAGGAACTCACTAACTGGCTATTTCTCGACCTGCAAATAAAACGGTTAAAACACGCTGTATTCTGTCTAGATATCAACAATAGTAGCATCTCTTCAGAGACCTGAGTTCATTTTCTGTGTATGCTGAATAATAGGGTAGCTGGAACAACAAATGTCGATAGCGTCGGTTTATTGAACGCAATATAAATAATTAATATATACAGACAATCATTAAAGTCAACAATTACTGAAACACGAATAGCCAGTATGAAATAAAAAAAAGGGAGAAAATACTTAGAGTTTGTGGAAATATGTCTGTTCTGGGAAAATCAGAAAGTTCTTGGTTCAGTAGCAAAGTCCAAACAAACCGGATGCCAGCATGTCCTCAAGCTGGCAAGGATGTAATTCAGGAAGATGTTTCAGGGTGGAGGACACTGAGTTTGGCTCCTCTGCCATTCTTATGCCCCTGATCCAGTAGGAGGGAGTGAGGGCGGGAGCCACACACCCCCTTAGAATATGAGATGAGTCCTCCCCTTGTCCTGGGGACCAGAAATCATATCTAACCATATATGGGCTCTATCTCACAGAACCGTACAGGTCAGGGCAGATTTACTAACATTTTCAGGTCTGTCTCGATTTACCCAGCAGCCTAATACCAAACATTAGGGGTGGGACCCCTGTGGTATCATCAGGGCACTTTCAAACTGCCTAATTGGCAGTCTTTACCTCAGAATGTTCTGGCAGGGGCTCTGCGGTGGTTGTGGTGTTGGGAGGCAGGGGCTCTGTGGGGGTTGTGGTGTTGGGCGGCAGGGGCTCTGTGGGGGTTGTGGTGTTGGGAGGCAGGGGCTCTGTGGGGGTTGTGGTGTTGGGCGGCAGGGGCTCTGTGGGGGTTGTGGTGTTAGGAGGCAGGGGCTCTGTGGGGGTTGTGGTGTTGGGTGGCAGAGGCTCGGTGGTGGTTGTGGTGTTGGCTGGCAGGGGCTCTGTGGCAGTTGTGGTGTTGGGCAGCAAGGGCTCTTCGGCGGTTGTGGTGTTGGGTGGCAGGGGCTCTGCGGTGGTTGTGGTGTTGGGTGACAGAGGCTCGGTGGTGGTTGTGGTGTTGGGTGGCAGGGGCTCGGTGGTGGTTGTGGTGTTGGGCAGCAGGGGCTCTGCGGGGGTTGTGGTGTTGGGTGGCACAGGTTCGGTGGTGGTTGTGGTGTTGGGCAGCAGGGGCTCTGCGGGGGTTGTGGTGTTGGGTGGCAGAGGCTCGGTGGTGGTTGTGGTGTTGGGTGGCAGAGGCTTGGTGAT